>NC_080180.1:25486004-25798024 GCF_950295315.1 Erinaceus europaeus | reverse complement strand
GTGTTAGAACTTTGATGCTAGCTTACAGAAACCCTATCAGACTTCTGACCAATAGGACATTAAAACTGTGTTGTGGGAGTCGGGCAGTAAGCACAGGCGGCACAAAGCACAAGGACCGGCATTAGGATCCCGGTTTGAGCCCCTGGCTCCCCACCTGCAGGGGAGTCACTTCACAGGCGGTGAAGCAGGTCTGCAGGTGTCTATCTTTCTCTCCCCTTCTCTGTCTTCCCCTCCTCTCTCCATTTCTCTCTGTCCTATCCAACAATGACAACATCAACAACAACAATAATAACTACAACAATAAAATAAGGGCAACAAAAGGGAATAAATAAGTAAATAAATAAATTTTTTTTAAAAAACTGTGTTGTTTTGAGAGTTGGGCGGTAGCACAGCGGGTTAAGCGCAGGTGGCACAAAATGCAAGGACCAGTGTAAGGACCCTGGTTCGAGGCCCCGACTCCCCACCTGCAAGGGAGTTGCTTCACAGGTGGTGAAGCAGGTCTGCAAGTGTCTCTTTCTCTCCCCCTCTGTCTTCCCTTCCTCTCTTCATTTCTCTCTGTCCTATCCAACAATGACAGCATCAATAATAACTACAACAATAAAACAACAAGGGCAACAAAAGGGAATAAATTAAAAAAAACTGTTGTTTCAAGCCATAAACTGTATTATAGATGCAACAGAAACTAATACAGCCTCCAAAGACATCAGAAAAGCTAAAAACTCTCAGGACTTCAGAAATAGTTCAAGAATAGCACACAGGACTTGCATACAAGTCCTAGATTCCAAACCCTTACACTAGCAACAACCAGAACTAAGTGTTACGCTGGTCAAAAGATAAAGCAAAAAAAAAGACAACTTCCTTCTCTCTTCTCAAGCTCCTTTTCTTCCCTCTTTCCGAGGTTCCTATCACTTCTACCACCTTCATAAGCAGACTACATATCTACCTAGAGTTCTCTAAATGAAAATCCTCATGCTGGTTCATCTGCACAGTGGTTTCTAGAATGATGAGCTTCAAGACAGGGACTAATCACAGCAATTCATTCATAAGTTATGATGGGGAGGTAGTGAAACTGTGTGGTGGAAGTAGCATTTTGCTGATGTGTCTTTTAACAACATAGTTATGTAAAAGAACCTAGCAGACTGCACTCTAAGCAAGAGACCAAGTTTAAGAACAAGAATTACCTAGTCCTTGAAGTCCTAAGTTTTAGCTCATCCAATTAGCTAAGTGAACTCCAGGACATTATTTATCCCTTTCCATCAATATCTTCATTCATAAAACAGGAGTGAGGTCCAGGGAGACAGCATAACGATTCTGCAAAACTCTCATGCCTGAGGATCCAAGGTCTTAGATTTAATCACCAGCACCACCATAAGCCAGAGCTGAGTAGTGCTCTGGTCTTTCTCTGTCTGTCTGTCTGTCTGTCTCTCTCTCTCATTAACATTAAATTAATAATTTTAAAAAACTAGAATGACATCCTTTCTCACCTTTCTTTAAAAGTTCTGAGGATCATGTGCAAAAATGTAGGACACACTATTTTTTTGTCTGGGAGGGAGAACAGTAGACCCAACAGACCAATTTCAACTAATTCATTATGTAATCTCAAGCCATCCCACCATTGGGACTCATATTTCATCTATAAACTGAAGGGATGTGTTACATAAACGTGTGTTACATGAGATTTCTAACTAATGTAGAAATGTCACTTTTTGGTTTCTACATGGACTCTACCACCCCCTCCTGGACCATTCAGAAAATATATCCATTTACTCCCCTATGTGTCTTTCCTAGAATTTTGACCAAATGGCCACCACGTTCTTTTTCTCAAGATCCCAAGCCAGGGAGATACCAACCCCATCAGGTAGATGGTACAAGCATCTAGTTATGGCTAAGTAAGTTAAAGAAATGTGCTGGGATGTATCTTGGTAATATTGTCAGTATTTGGGTCCCTAGTACTCACTGGCACCTCCCCAACCCCCAACACACACACACACACACACACACACACACACACACACACACCCCTACCCCCACCCTCACTAGTAAAGGAGAGCATCATTCATGACCCTGCACCAGCTCCATCCATCCAGACCAGATCCTCAACAGGATAAGTACTGCCTCCCTCTCAACTTTGAGACACTTCCTCTCCTATCTCCAAGGTCACAGAGACCTGCCCTTCCAACCCACTTTCCACATGCTGGAAGAGAAGTTAGGAGTCCAGGTCTGAATCCCAATGAAGGAAAAGAAAGAAAACCTTTTAACTATTAAAACTGTTTAGTAAAGATAATTTTGCTCACACAAAACAAGTTTACAACAATCTGAATGTTGGACATACCATCAGAGGGCAGGGAGGTGCTGCTGCAGACACTCTGGGAGTCCTTCTTCCCTGCCCAGAGAAGACCCTGGGCCCCCCTCTACCACCTTTCCCAAGAGAGATGAAAGTTGAAGTCTTACTGGCAATGCTGCCTCCAGAGGGCAAGGAAGCTCTCTCCTCCACACTGCTCCTCATTACTGGGGGTCAGGCTCTCCTTACCCTCTTGTTGCAGTACTAGACACATGAAGCTGAATTCTGGGAGGGTAGGAGTGGAGTGTCTGACAGGGAAGGGGCAGGGGAAGGGACACATCTTCTTTGGTATGAAGTTTGGGTTACAGAATGGAAATCTGCATGAGAACGATAAGTGCTGCTGTCTACCCACAGGGGGTGACTGACCAGTCCCCCCAGCACATGGGAGAAACATTCAAAATTCCAAAGGTTTGTGTCATTTAAAAATCCAAGCCTACCCACATAATTTGAAAAAAGGCCAACTAAGAAATGTCTAAAAATGTAAGGGGGGGGGGGGAGAAAAAGAACTGATTCATAATGGCAGGAAGGGGAAATCAATGCCTAGTAGGACAGAGGACCAGCACTAAACGGGAAAAAGGGGCTTCTCGGATGGGAGTCCAGTCTTTCTGATTATTGTGCCAGAACCTAAGTCATTCCTCATCACCTACAGAACCAGATAGCAGAAAGGTAAGTCACAGAGGACCTGGCTCAGAATCTGGAAAGGGTTCCTAGGCTTTTTGACAGGCCCATCACAGGCAGGGGAGTCCAAGAAGAGAAGTTTCTTGATCACAGTGGGACCTCTCTCCCTATAGCCCTATTCTACCCCCTCAAATGCAGTTGCATGTACAAATGCTTGTATACAAGCACTTACACGTGTGCATGCACATGTGCGCGTGCACCCACACACACGCACGCTCACACACACCCTCATCATAAGCATTATTCACTCCTATCCTTCTGGCGCACTGGTGCTGTCTGAGGGCACTATTAGGGGAAATGGGTAGCCCAGCCCTTCATGGCTTTGGCCTTCTAGAATGCCTGAGTTGGCAGGGACCTTGGGCTACATAGTGGGAAAGAAGGGAAGGTAAATGGGACAACATTGGGACACTCCCTATAATAGTTTCCACATACCCTTTAACAAACTCCTTGCAATACCCAACAAGGAGTTTAAGGAAGAAGAGTGATGAAAAGAACATTAAAGAAGTTTCATAAAAATTCTAAGTCAAATTACAGATAAAATTGTAAAATGAGCACAGATTTAAGAGCATCTTGCTCCTTTCTCTTCATATTCTCCCAACCTCCCAGCTGCTCCCTCTCTGGGGTGGCCAGAACCAAAGACAGAATTCAGCCTTTGATAAGGTTCCACGTTCCATGCAGCTGAGGAAGAGGGAAGGCAGAAATGGACAGTTCTGTGTCTCTTCATTTAAAAAATAGGTTCAGGTTGAGTTATTGCTTATCCCCTAGTGGGGCAGGACAGGTGCAGCACTTCAGTGAGCAAGAGCTGCAGCCTCCAGGGCCCGAGCTTTCTTCCGTCTCTTCAGAAGCAAAGGGTTAGATGCATCTTCAATCTTTTTTATCTTGATCTGCTCGTAGTCAACACGCATTGTGGCCAAGGCACTGGTCATCTCCTCCTAAGAGGGGTGTGCAACAAGCAAGAATTATGAATAAGAGACAAATCAGGGCAAGAGAAGCAAAATGGGTGTGGGAGCAGAGAGAAAAGTGGGTCCAGAGCTGACAAGAGCCTCACCCGTAAGCTGGGTCAATAAAGCTTGGCTACTGGGTTGCCACAGCTCTCCCAAAAGTCCTAAACCCAAAGGAACTTAGAAAGAGCACTGGACCATCAGCCAGAAGGTGGTGCAGTGGCTAAAGGGTTGGACTCCATAAAGTATGAGGTACCAAATGATCCCCAGCTCTGGCACACTGCACATGCATATTCTGGTTCTTTTTCTCCATTTCTTTCTTACATACATACATACATACGAAAAGGAAAAAGGAAAATGGGGAGAGGAAAGGGAAAGAGGAAGAAAGGAGAGAGGGAGGGGAAGGGAGATGGAGAGGGAAAGGGGACTGAAATAGAGTCACAAGACCTGAGTTCCCTTCTGACACAGATAGCTAGTCACTAGCTATATGACCTTGAACAGGTCATTCCCCTTCTCTAGGCCTGCTCCTTCTCCTGCACAGTGAGGTAATTGTACCAGATGGCCTTTCAGATCTCTTTAAAGATAAGAGAGTTGGAATACAGAGAACTGAATATAGGAAGTGTATGCTTAGGGAATATAGGGAACATAGGAATAGACAGAATGAGAAATAGAGAACTGAACATACAAATGTGGGGGGAAAAAGTCAACCTATTATCTAAAACTGCAAAAACTATAGTGGTTATCTAAGGCAGTGAAGATGAGAACACAGACCTTTGACGATGTGACTGGGGGGGGGGGGGGGGTCAAGGAGAGAGACTATACTGTAAACCATTAGTCCTGCAATAAAAAAATAAGAGGGGAGAGAGAGAGAGAGAGAGAGAGAGAAGAGGTGGGGGGAAGAAAATCTGGAATAAACAGCCACAGGTAAGTGTAGGCCAGAACACAGACTCCTCTACCCATAACTTGGTCAAGGAAATAACTGGTTTTGGTATATAGAGAATCACCTGGGGTGAGAGACTATAGAACGCTTCCTGGACAGCACCGCCTTCACACCTGAAATCCCCATGAGTTACCTCTCCAAGTTTCTTGGTCAGTGGGTTCCCTCACCTTGACATCTTCCCACCGCTCCTTGTCCTCCTTCAGGACCCGACTGGTGTGCAGTGGGGTTTGAGGGACCTTCATTGATTGCTATGGGGAGAGAAAACATTATTGACTGAAAGCTTGAAGCAGGGCAGAGTTATGGCTTCACCTATAGCTCAAGGAACAATTAGTTCCAAAGACTCAGGTCTCTACAATCTGTCTGGCTTACCATGATCCAGGGGTGGTTCATAAACTCTGTGATGGTCATCCTTTGAGTGGGCTCTGTTTTCAGCAGGTTCCGGATGAGCATTTTCACTGTGGAGGTGGGGTGGAAGTCAGAGATAGTTAGGAACCCTCTCCTCCTCTGCTTCTACCTGGGAATGATTTCTCAGGGGAAAAAAAAAAAAAAAAAGATGTGGGGCTGGGGTCTTTATGAAAGCAGATTACCCAAGGAACTGACCCTAATGGTTAAACCAACCAACAGACCCTTAACAGCCCCACATCCTGGTCCTGTCTCAGCCCTTCAAACAAGCAGAACAGACATAGCAGGTGTGACACTGGTGCAGATACACAGTTTAATCTCCACATGAGATGGCACTCCTACACCCCCCCCCCCAACACACACACACACACACAGGCTCACATGGGCTGTTTACCTTCTTCGGATACTTCTGACCATTCCGGGTTGGGAAACTCATACTGGCCCATTCTGATGCGAGTCTTCATGCCCGGAGAGATGGCGAGGCCATGGTTGGAATAGAAAGGGGGATACCCACATAGTCTGAGTCAAAGGAAAGCAGGAAGAGAGGGACAGGACTATTACGTATAGTGTTATATATATTCTATTATATATAGACTATTACATATAGTGTTGTATAAGGGTCTACAGTAGGAACAGAGTGAGAAACAAACAAGCTTCTTCTAAAAGTCACAGAAATTGGGACTCACTGATTTAGGCACACTATATAAAGTCAAGGACAGGTGTTCAACTTATCAAGTATTTAAATCATGTGTTCTTGCCAATTAGCTTATCAGAACCCACTAAGCATTCTGAGAAGGGGACATGCAGGGGGAATCCCAGGGAATGTCCCATCTCGGAGAACAGTACTTGTGTGTCTCTTGAAAAGGTACAAGTCTCTCCCTAGCTCGGCCTAGCCCATCCCAGCCCAGCCCAGCCCATCTTTCCCAGCACACTTACAAGATATACATGATAACACCCAAGGACCACATGTCACAGGACTTATCATACTTCTCCGGGCCCAACACTTCTGGAGCTGCAAGTCAAAGTTCAACAACAGATGGGTCTGACCCTGAGGACACTGTGACCTACCCCAGAGTATCTATGGATGATAGTCCTATCCCAGTCCTTTAGCCTATGATAATGGAATTACTGCTAGAGTAGAAGGGGAAGCAGACATAGGCCAGCCCCAGGGCTGGACAAAGGTGAGTAAAAGATCCTCCTTCATAAGGTACCTTAGGGCGAGAATCTTAAATTGCAACCATTCCTGAACAATAATCCTGTCAGACCCATGCTGTCTATGCCAGTCAGCTGAGGTTCCAGAACCCAATCTGTGTCCTGTGCTTCCTTGGGAATGTGATGGTGATGACAGCACTTCTTAGGAAAGCATCTGGGATGCATTGGATCGACCTTCTCGTGGTGCATCCCATGAGTACCCATTCATTGGGGAAACTGACGATCCTTCCTAGCCGACTGAATCCACGTGGATCCCAGTCACTTTCAAAGCCAGCAACAAGCAGCTCCTGACAGCTTTCAACCTGACGCTGCTGACTGGCTACGGAAGAAGGGCAAACGCTAGAAGAAGAAGGAAAGCATCCCAAATTTCAGGCAGATGATTTCTTATGGCCTTACAGCCTGCAGCCCCAGCCTGACAAGTGCCATTTCAGGTTAGGTCGCCTCAGAACTAGGACTGGAAAGGGTCAGAAGACATGACTCTCCTAGGATCTGTGGTCCACAAGACCTGGAAAAGGACAGTTTGGTCAAATCTTTGGAGAAAGGTGAGGCTCTCAGACGTCTGCACTTACCCACATAGTATGGTGTATAGCAAGGAGTGGTCAAAGAGTTGTGGCTGGTGGTTTCCTTGGCAAAGCCAAAATCAGTGAGTTTCAGAATGGCATTGGGCCTTTTAGAGGTGTATAAGAGATTCTCAGGCTACAGAAAGAGAATAAGACAGATAACAAGTACACATAAGTTGTGAGGGGTTATCAGAAGTGAAAAGGAAAATAATCCCATTCTCCATTATTCGCCCCCCACCTTTCCATTTAACTACTTCCTGCCTAGCCTCTATAAGAAACATCCAAGAATTTACAGTGTACTTGGAGAATAAGAGACTAACATAAGAGTACCACCAACAATAGCACAAAGACACAGAAACCAACAGTAAGGCTGGAGGGTGCTGCCTGAGGCACTCCACAGGGCTGAGTGTGCCCACAGAAGGCCTAACTACTGAGTTTGGAGAATTCCCCAGAGAAGGCAAGTCCAGTTGAGCAGAGACTGGCACTTCCCCCATCCTAACTGGGAATTTGACAGCAAGAATGCAGAACTGGGCAGGTAAGATAGTTCACTTGGATAGTATGCCTACTTTGACTTGTGCACATCCCAGGCTGGAGCCTATCCCCTACTATACTAGAGGAAACTTCAGTGCTGTGGTATCTCTCTCTCTACCTGAAAAAGTCATTTCAGAGAGATGAAGCAGCAACAACAACAATAACCAAGAATGCAGGATGGTGCTAATAATGCTGCAAGGGTCATCCTGTCCATACTGGCCAAGGTCCTTGAAAGAACCTGAGTTGGGAGATGAATTAATAGATAAATAGCTGGTACCTTACCTTGACATCCCGATGAGCTATGTTGATTGAATGCAGATACTGGATGGCCTCACCAATACTCTTCATGATTTCTGATGCTTCTGTGGAGAAGAGAGAAGGCAGCAGAGGGAAAGTCACAAGATAGATATATCTTTGGTTTGAAAATTCAGTACCCCAGTCCTGCCATGAGGCCAGTATCCACTACCCACCCCAAGAAGTAAGTTGCTGCACTGGCTCAGTAGAGGATGACAGATAGCTTGATCATCTTCCATGGAGAGAAGTCCCTTTTAGACACCCTGTTATTATCCCCACTTCCAGCAGACCCTTCCTACCTCTTTCTGTGAATGCTTGGTCTCCTCGGTCCTGGATTCGGCTAAAGAGTTCTCCACCATCCAAACTAAAATAAATCCACAGTTAGATCTAGAGAACAGCCTATCACCTCTCATAATCACTTCCCAAAGGAAATCATACTTAGACATTTTATGCTTCAGGGTCCAGAACTGAACAGTCCTTGGAGGGAGAGGAGCCTGAGGCAGGGTGTGGGGACAGGCCGGGCAGGAGCATGATAGTTAGGGCTACTTACCACTCCATGACAATCAGCAGGCACTTCCTGCCAGCATATAGATTCTCATAGACATCCACAATCCGCACAATGTGTGGACACTGGGAAGCCCGCCAGTGCAATTCCACCTCGCGACGGGCCTTGGGGCAGTCCTGAAGCATCTACAAGTAAACCACATCCTGAATAACTGTGTTCTCTGTAGGGCCGGTGGCTGCTACCAACATGGGCTTATTCCAAGGCCACTCACATCCCCAGTGAGGTAACTCCCCCCACTACTGGTCCTCTACAAATTCCCTAGCATCTCTCCTGGTATCTCTTCAATACTGACTTAAGAGTTTTGCAGCTTCCTATGTGCTCTAAACGAAACTTCAATACGACCCCTCTTAGAATCTTGAGAGGACATCAAATCCAGATCAATGCTCCTTCTACCTATGAGGTTTATTTACTTATTTCAATTAATAAATGGCTTTAGAGTCAGTCAAATGTTTGAATCCAGTCCTCAGTATGTGTGCAAAATTCTTTCCTCATGAACCAGGTCACCAAATGCATTAAAGGAAGCTAGATTCCTCACTAGCCTCAATGACTAGTCCAAGCCAATTTCATTTAATTTTGAGTCCTTTACTAAGACTCAGCATTGGCCAAGAACAAATTCATAGAAATCAGCTGATAGGTCTCTTAAAAGGAGCACAAAGAAGACATGTCAATTATCCTGCATATGGCACCTGGGAATGACAGTCATTATGGTACCCTAAGAGGTAATAGCCTAAGAACATACACCAGAGCAGAGAGGTGGCAAATACTATGATGCTTGTTAATTAACATAGCTTTTTTGCTAAGATCAACTTTCCTCACTGTTTTAACTGTTTTTAGAAAATATTAGTTCTCAGGAGTCAGGGGTAGCGCAGTGGGTTAAGTGCAGGTGGCACAAAGCGCAGGGACCGGAGGAAGGATCCCAGTTCGAGCCCCTGGCTCCCCACCTACAGGGGAGTCGCTTCATAGGTGGTGAAGCAGGTCTTTAGGTGTCTATCTTTCTCTCCCTCTCTCTGTCTTCCCCTCCTCTCACCATCTCTCTCTGTTCTACCCAACAACAATAACAATAATAACTACAACAACAAAACAACAAGGGCAACAAAAGGGAATAAATAAATAAAATAAATATTAAAAAGATATTAGTTCTCAAAAAAAAAATCCCAACAAAGCCCCTGTAAAACTGGAAGATATGTTTTATAAGGACTATTTAAGGTAATTCTGCCAAGTGCCTAGCACTGTGCTTTATTCAATAATAGCAGCTGTCATTCTCAGTACAGAACAAATATCCAGTAAGGGGAAAACACAGCTGTCAAATAACTAAAACAAACAACCTCACAGACTTACAATCTGTATGGAGAGTCAAGATTGGTCCTACCAGTATACATGATGACTGGATGACAGAAGGAGTAAAGTTGGGGTATGTGGGTAATGTAGCCAAGAGTGGGCTAGGAGACCTATTGGAAGGTATGGTGAAGTCTGGAAGACAGCATGGCCAGGATAAAGCCAAAATGCATATGGCAAGGAAAGGTAAAATCAGAACTTCCCAACAATAAATCCTGTACTACTCAAGTTGGGATAGCAGCAAAACGTTTTAAATGACTGAAGCTCCAAGGTCCCAGGTTAATCCACATTGCCACCAGAAGCAGAGTGGAGCCATGCTCGAGTAAAACATACATAAAGGGGGGTTAAGGAAGATCGTGTGTAATGGTTATGCAAAATATTTTCATGTCTATGGAAGTAACCCAGGTGTCCAACAACAGATGAGTGGCTGAGCAAGTCGTGGTATATATACACAAGGAAATGCTACTCAGCTATTAAAAATGGCGATTTCACCATTTTTAGCCCATCTTGAATGGAGCTTGAAGAAATCATGTTAAGTGAACTAAGTCAGAAACAGAATAAAGAATACGGATGATCTCACTCACATGCAGAAGTTGAAAAACAAGATCAGAAAAGAAAACACTAAGCAGAACCTGGACTGCAGTTGGTGTACTGCACCAAAGTAAAAGGCTCTGGGGTGGGGTGGGTTCAGGTCCTGGTTCATGATGGCAGAGGACCTAGTGAGGGCTGTATTGTTATATGGGAAACTGGGAAATGTTATGCATGTACAAACTATTGTATTTACTGTCTATTACAAAACATTAATCCACCAATAAATACATTTTTTAAAAAAGATTCTCATGTCTGAGGTTCCAAGGTCAGTCTTGGGTACCACCTTAAATCAGAGGCCTAAAAGGCTTCAGAAGTAAACTTAGTCAGGTGGAAGAGAGAATATCAATACTAAAAGACACAACTACCACACTCTATGAATTTAATACTCTGGAAGTAAAAAGGATTAGGAAAAATGAAGCACTTCTTGACTTCATCAGAAAGATAAACATCAGAGTTAATGGGACCCCTGAGGAAAAAGAGGGAGAAGAGTAGAGAACATACACAAAGAAATTTTAACAGAAAAATTTCCATGCCTGAGCAATGTTCCAAATATAGAAATCTGGTGGTGTGCAGTGGGTAAAGCACACATGGCATGAAGCACAAGGACCAGTGTAAGGGTCCCAGTTTGAACCCTGGCTGCCCATATGCAAGGGGGTGGCTTCATAAGTGGTGAAGCAGATCCGCAGGTGTCTATCTTTCTCTCCTCCTCTCTGTCTCCCCCTCCTCTCTCGATCTCTCTGTCCTATCCAACAATGACAGCAATAACAACAAAAATAGTAACAACTACAACAATAAACAACAAGAGCATAGTCCAGGAGGTGGCACAGTGGATAAAGCATTGGACTCTCAAGCATGAGGTCCTGAGTTCAATCCCCGGCAGCACATGTATCAAAGTGATGACTGGCTCTTTCTCTTTCCTCCTATGTTTCTCATTAATAAATAAATAAATAAAATCTTAAAAAAAAAAGTGGGGGAGGCAACAAAAGGGAAAAAATAGCCTCCAGGAGCAGTGGATTCCTAGCGCAGGCAGGCACCAAGCCCCAACAATAATCCTGGAGGCAAAATATTTTATCCAAATATGTGTGTGTGTGTGTGTGTGTGTGTGTATCCAAGAATGCAAATGCACACCTAAATTCTTGAATCCAAAAAGACACACACCAAGATTACTGTAAAACTATATAAAACCAGGGGCAAGAAAAAAATATTACCGGCTGCCAGAGAAAGGAAGAAAGTCACATCCAAAGGCAGAACCATCAGGCTTTAATCAGATTTCTCATCACAAACCCCTCTAAGGAGGTAGTGGAATGGCATATTCAAAATATTAAAAGATAAGAATTCCCAGTCACAAAAACTATATCCTGCTAAATGATCCTGCAACTATGAGATAAAGTTTTTTTTTTCCAAACATTCTAAAACTGCAGGAATTTTCCACTACCAAGCCTACATTGCAAGAATTACTGAGAGGAGTCCCACATGAAAAGAAGAAGAAAAGAAATTCCAAATTTTAATGTGATGATCAGTATTAGAATAGAACCAGGAACACAACAACAATAGGAAAAATCAGACATAAGAGGGAAAAAAATACAGTGACACAGTCCAATGTTGATGAATCAAGGTCAATCTGAAAACAACTCCTGTAGATATTGTGAGACACAATATTCATGATGACCACAGAAAAAAATATACCAAAGACAAATAGGAAACATATAGGCAAGATCATTACAGAAAACTATCCACATAAAATAACAAAAAAAAAAAAAAAAAAGGAAGAGTCAACAAGAACATAAAACAACCTTGAAGCAAAAAACAGAATGGCTATAAGCAAACCACATTTATCAATAATCACTCTAAATGTGAATTGCTTAAATTCACCAGTCAAAAAATTCAGAGTGACTGAATGGATTAAAAGGTAAGGCCCATTTAGCCTGTGTTTCCAATAAACACACATCCAAAAGGAAAACAAATGCAAGCTCCAGGTGACAGGCTAGAACAAGGTATTCTAAGCCATTAATGCAAACAAAAGGGCTGGAACAGCTATTCTAATACTAGATAAATTAAACTTTCAAGCAAAGAAAATAAAAAATGGCAGACATGCACACTACATATTGGTCAGGGAATCAATTCAACAGGAAGACATAACCATTGTCAATATATATCCTCCCAATATGCATGCATGCAAATATACTTAAAAAAATACTTACTGGGGAGTCAGGCAGTAGTGCAGCAAAGTGCAAGGACCAGCATATGGATCCTGGTTCGAGCTGCCGACTCCCCACCTGCAAAGGAGTTGCTTCACAGGCGGTGAAGCAGGTCTGCAGGTGTCTAACTTTCTCTCTTCCTCTCTGTCTTCCCCTCCTCTCTCGACTTCTCTCTGTCCTATCCAATAACAACAATAATAAAATATAAGGGCAAGATGTGTAAAAAAAAAAAAAAAATACCTCAACACACCACACACAACTAGAGACAGAACATCAGAACAAAAACATCAACAAGGATACCGACACCTTAAATGAAGTCATAGACAAGATGAACTTAACAGATATATTCAGAACCTTTCATCCCTAAAAGAAGAATATACATTCTCTTAATGTGAGCACATGGAACATTCTCAAGGATCGACCAGAATTAATAAGTACGTGAATGCTGAAATCATAAAAAGTATCTTTTCTGACCATGAGTTGGTGAGGTTAAAACTCAGCCACAGAAGATAGAAGCTTGGAGACAACACCTGTGTGAGCTCCAAAAGGTAGCAGCTTTCAACCTGGAATTCTTAGGAGAGGCCACCAGGTACTAGATGCTAACATAATGCCTACCTGACTTCCCTGGGCAGACAACCCCACCAATATGTCCTAGAGCCCTGCTTCCTCAGAGCCCCAACCCACTAGGGAAAGAGAGAGACTGGGAGTATGGATTGACCTGTCAACACCCATGTTCAGTGGAGAAGCAATTACAGAAGCCAGACCTTCTACCTTCTGCACCCCATAATGACCCTGGGTCCATACTTCCAGAGGGATAAAGAACAGGAAAGCTATCAGGAAAGGGGATGGGATATGAAGTTCTGGTGGTGGGAACTGTGTGGAGTTGTACCCCTCTTATCCTACAGTTTTGTCAATGTTTCCTTTTTATAAATAAAATTAAAAGTAAAAAAGAACCACAAAAAGAAATGCACCCAAATTATGGAGACTGAACAATATACTTCTGAATAATACCCGGGTCACTGAATAAATCAAAAAAGAAATTAAAAATTATTTGGAGAACAATGAAGATGAAGAGACCAACTACCAGATCCTGTGGGATGTAGCAAAAGCTGTCCTAAGACAGAAGTTTATAGCAATACAGACCCATACGCACAAACAGCAAAGATCCCAAGTTATCTAACATCACAATGGCGACAACCAGAAAAAGAGCAACAGAAACCCAAAAGTCAGCAGGAGTAAGGATATAATCAAAATCAGAGCAGAAATTAATGAAATAGAATCCAGAAGAACAAAAGATTACTAAAACCAAGAATTGGTTCTTTGAAAGGATAAATAAAATAAGATAAAACACTGGCTAGACTCACAAAAAGAAAAAGAGAAAAAGCTATGACAAAAACAGTCAGTAACAAGAGAACTGAAAAAGGGGAGAGTCAAAGAATTGTATGTGATTATTATGAACATTTCCTTGGAAACAAATTGGAAAACCTAGAAGAGATAGATGCATTTCTAGAATCATACTACCTGTCAAGCCTAACCCAAGAGGAAGCAGATAGCTTAAACAAATCAATCACTAGTTTAGAAATTGAATATACCCAAGAATAAGAGCCGAGGCCCAGGCAGCTTTACTCACAAATTCTATTAAGCATTTCACAGAAGAACTAATACCTAGTCTTTTCAAGCTATTTCAAAAAATCAAAGAAGGGCAAATGCTACTAAAGACATTCTACGAGGCAAACATCACTTTGATTCCCAAAGCAGGAAGGGACACTACTAGAAAAGAAAACTACAGACCTATATCCCTGATGAACATTGATACAAAGATCCTAAACAAGATCTTGGTAAATTGAATCCAACAACATATCAGGAGAATAGTTCACCCAGACCAAGTGGGATTCATCACTGGGAAACAGGGATGGTTCAACATTCGCAAATCAATCAATGTAATCAATCATATCAACAAAAAGAAAACAACCACATGGTCAGGGGGCCAGGCAGTGGCACATCACGTTAAGCACACATAGTAGGAAGCACAAGGACCAGCACAAAGATACCTGTTCAAGCCAACAGCTCCCCACCTGCGGTGTGGGGGGGGTCGCTTCACAAGTGGTGAAGCAGGTCTGCAAGTATCTACCTTTCTCTCTCCCTCTCTATCTTCCCCTCCCATCTAAATTTCTCTCTGTCCTATACAAAAAAAGGAAAAAATCGTAATAATTGGACAAAGAAGTAATGGATTCATAGTTCGGGTACCAAGCCCTAGCAATAAATCTGGAGGGAAAAAAAAAATCACATGGTCACATCAACTGATGCTAAAATGGCATTTGACAAGATCCAACATCCACTTACGATAAAGGCCCTCCAGAAACTGGGAATAAAAGGACCATTTCTCAACACAGTAAAGACCATTTATGACAAACACACAGCGAACATCATTCTTAGTGGGGAAAAGCTGAAAGCTTTCCCCCTAAAACCAGGAACCAGACAAGGACATTGACTATCTCTACTGTTATTCACCATAGTCCTTGAGGTCCTTGCCACTGCAATCAGACAAGAAAGAGCTATCAAATGGATTGGAAAAGAAATCAAACTATCATCCCTTGCTGATGACATGGTATTACACATAGAAATTCCCAATAGTCCACAAAAAAACTACTGGAAATATGGGGGGGGAGCGGGCAGTAGCACAGTGGGTTAAGTGCATGTGGCACAAAGTTCAAGGACCAGAGTAAGGATACTGATTCAAGCCCCTGGCTTTCCGCCTGCAGGGGGGTCACTTCACAGGCAGTGAAGCAGGTCTGCAGGTGTCTTTCTCTCCCCCCTGTCTCCCCTCCTCTCTTGATTTCTCTCTATCCTATCCAACAACAACAACATCAATGACAATAACAAGGGAAACAAAATGGGGAAAAAATGGCCTCCAAGAGCAGTGGATTCGTAGTGCAGGCACCAAGCCCCAGCAATAACCCTGGAGGCAAAACAAACAAACAAACAAACAAAAAAATACTGGAAATAATAAATTCAGTAGAGTAGCAAGATACAAAATCAATACATATAAATCTATGGCATTTCTGTATACAAACAAGGAGTCAGTGGAAAGGGAAATAAAAGGCAATCCCATTTACAATAGAACCTTGGGGTAAATAGCACAGAGATGAAAACCGTTAAGACATTGCTAAAAGAAGCAGAGAAGAACATTCCTTGTTCCTGGATTGGAAAAAATATATACATTAATAAAATGGGCATTCTAGGGTGGGAGTAGATAGCATTATGCAAGAGACTCTCCAGCCTGAGGCTCCAAAGTCCCAAATTCAATTTCCAACACCACTATAAGCCAGAGCTGATCAATGCTCTGGGGGGGGGGGGGGGGGAGCCATTCTATCAAAAGCCATCTACAATTTCAATATAATCCCTATTAAAATTCCACATCAAAAGCTGAATAAGGGCAAGAGACAGGCATGCTTTAATGATGACTCTTTCTTTAGTCACTTATCAGGCCACCCCATCAGCTGGGGCCCTATTCAGTGAGTCCTAAGATTCCCAAACAGACATGATGGGCCTAGACCTCAAATAAATCCTTCTCGCCTTGTTACTGGTCATCTCTATCAGGAACAACAAAATAGACCCCTATTTGCCCGCCCCCCCCATAGGACTTTGCCCTCAGCTTGGATCAACAATGGTAGAGAATGTTCCATTCTCTGAAGGGAGCATGGACAACATATTCTATGCTATACCTGAGGGAGATGGGTCCTGATATTGGGACAGCTTGGAATGTTACTACTTAGGACCACAGAATGTGAGCTCTGATCTACAGGGATGCAGTGGTCACATAGGCTCCAAAGCTGAATATGGGCCCCAGACCAAATCAAATAGATGGGGTTTATAGTCAACAATATTTGTACCCCTTTTCCATATTAGGGAGCTACTCTCTTCCCTGAACCAGCTTTCTGTTCCTTCTCCAGCCATGACATCATCTCCTCAGACAATAACTTAGATCCACCTGTATATCAGATTTCAGGCTTAGGGAAAAAAAAAACCTAGTATTGACACAGGCCCTTTGGAATATAACTAAAATATGCCTACTAGCTATCTACAAAATGGAGTAACCCCTATCAGTGTGTCCTGGAGATCCACTTCCCCAGAGCCCTACCCTACTAGGAAAAGAGAGGCTGGGAGTATGTATATCGACCTGTCAACACCCATGTTAAGCGGAGAAGCAATGACAGAAGCCAGACCTTCCACCTTCTGCATCCCACAATGACCTTGGGCCCATACTCCCAGAGGGTTAAAGAATAGGAAAGCTATCAGGGGAGGGGATGGGATATGGAGTTCTGGTGGTGGGAATTGTGTGGAGGTGTACCCCTCTTATCCTATGGTTTTGTCAATGTTTCCTTTTTATAAATAAATAAATAAATGGATATATGCACCCCTATGTTCACAGTAGCCAAATAGTAGAAGCAGCCTAAAATGTTCATCATCAAATGACTGGCTAAAGAAGTCATATATATATATATATATATATAAAGTAGTATTCCATGGAATACTACTGCGCAATCAAAAAAATGATAGTGTCCTTTGGAAAAAATAGATGGAACTGGAGACGAAATAAGTAAAGAGATGAAACACCACTACCAGTTGGCTTCACCCATATGTGGAATCTAGAGATATGATTTGCCAAAGGAATAAAAATATAAACAATTTCCAAACAAATGTTTGGTTATCTTTGGGAGCTGGGAGGGTGGGGATACAGAATTTTTGTGATGGGTATGTAATACTACAATTGTACACCGTAAATCATACACTGTAATCATACACTCTTGTAACAAACTATTAATAAAAAAATTAAAAAGGAGAAAAAACACTAACACTAATTTGTGCTATGGTTCACAATATGATGGGCCTTTTCTAATTATACAACTGCCATGTCAAGTGATGAGATAGAACTAAGGGTCAGGAAGTAAGTAGTCCAGCTCATTCCCACGAAAAGCAAGATGGATTCCAGGCCTGGTAAATTCCAGCATCCAAATTTTTCCACTGGTACCACATAAATTTCACGAGAGGAAGAGAGCAAAACCACAGCAAACTGACTTTGCAGAGGCAGTTTCTCAACAGGTGCCCAGATAATGTATCCCACAGTATTTAGCAGACAGGAGGCACAGTGTCTGTGTGGTCCCACTGCCACCTAGTGGACCTCTGAGGACAGTGTACCACTTTTGGTTTCAGTCATCTTCAACTTCATTGAATTGGAAGAATGATGGGAAGTTTGTTTTCCTCTCCCATGCTCAATGAGGAACAGAAGGAGGCACTGGCTAATTGTACTAGCATGTAATTCAACTCAATGAGCATTTACTATGCTTCTACTATTGTGCTGTATATTACGTCCAAATGCAAGAATCCTGATCTGAAAGGATAGATAGGGGGGGAGGGGTGCCGGGAGGTATAGAATACAAGCAGAAATAGACCTATGGAAAGTACTTTTAACTTTATGGCATAGTATGCTACATGCCCCTAAATTCAATGGGTTCAAGGGCAAAAGGTTTCCAAGAAGCTATATGAAAGATCTCTACTGCCCTCTGCAGGCAAAGAAAAATTGAACAGAGCTGAAATTCTATTCAGATGAGGCAATGAGATCACAGACTTACAATCAGGAGATTTGGGTGGGCATTTAGAAAATGTCAATTTCTGAATTTCTGGTAAGCCTTGGAGAGGTCATTTTGTTTCTGAACCTGTTACACATTTACAAGTGAAAGATAGCTGGCCTAATAAAATGATATCTCTAGGGCCACAGAGATCAATCGCCATGTAAAGTGCATGAGTTGCCATGTGTATTTGAGCCCTGGCACTACATGGCAGATGTTACGGCAATGGAAGTTTCAGTGCTACTGTGTCTCTACATTTCTGTCTCTGTTTCTCTTTCTGAATGGAAAAGTGGACCAGAGTGGTGAAATCACACATGCACAAGTTCAAATTCCCACCCACACAAAATAAAAAAGGGGAGAGAGTGGAAGAAAGAGCAGGAAGGGGTAAGGGGAGAAAGAAATGACACCTTTAAAAGTGTTATCATAGAAGCAAACAAATCTAAGACTTGTACGAACTATGGTGGTTAACTTTGGGAGATGGGAGAATAGGGATACAGAAATTTAGTAGTGGGTGTGGTGTGGAACTATATACTGTAACCTTACAATCTGGTAACAAACTATTATAACAAATAAAAATATTTAAAGTGTGTTATCAGAAAGGCACTCATCACTGTATACCAGCTATATAACACAGATGTCATTTTAAAATTTTTCTTTATCTCTATTTATTGGATACAGGTGCCAGAAATTGAGAGGAAGGGGGAAAGAGAGAAAGACAGAGAGACACCTGCAGCCCTGCTTCACCACTTACAAAACTATCCTCCTGCAGGTGGGAAACGGGGGTTTGAACCCAGGTTCTTGGACATTATAACATAGCACTCAACCAGGTGCGGCACCACCCAGCCCCAGCAGGTGTCATTTCTGTCATCAATGATTTGAAGCTGAAGCACACCAATGTAACTAGCCAATGCAAGTCACCAAGCTAGGTTTCGACTACCAGCAGCTTCATGATCTCGCTAACTTAAGCTTGGCAACTGAGAATACAACAAGAAAATTCAAGAGCATGTCCTTTGTCCTCTCATAAACTGAGTTTATACTCCAAGCTTTGTTCTGTCTTTCATGAGTTAGAATGTGTGGCATCAGGCCAAACCGAACTTGCTGTCAGAAAGTTTAGGTGCACACTCCACCTCCAGACTTATACACAGGTTTTCATACCAAATAGGAGTCCAGTTGACAAGACACAACAAACCTGGGTGTAAGGCTTGCATCTCTGTTCTGCATTTCTCAATTTACATCAGGCAAGCAAGCTACACTTTCTGAAAAGGGTGTTCTCGTTCATAAAACTGAATTCAATTTAGCAAAGTAAGTACATTGGAAAAGTAAGTCCTATGAAGACTGGTAATTGACATTGGGCACATTTATCAGAAATGCCTGAATGGCTATTTAAAAAACATCCAAGCAACAAAAGCAAGAACTTCAAATTGGGCAGGCGAGAAGGCTGGTTGACGTCATGGAGCAGAGCCATGAAGTGCCCAAAAGGATTTGTAGACAGCTATGGAGTGCAGAAATCCTGGAGAGAAAAAATAAAGAATGTGCTAATCTGAGGCACAGGGCTAAGTAAAAAACAGCAGGGAGGTGGCTGAGCCCTATAAGAACATACAGAGAAAACAAGATTTCTGCATGCTGCCAGAGCCAACAGCAGAGGTACAAAGGCAGGTTCAACAGAAAACTAAGAAAGATGGGGCCAGGTGGTGGCACATCTGGTTGAGCGAACATGTTGCAATGCGCAAGGACCTGGGTTCGAGCCCCCGGTCCCCACCTGCATGGGGAAAGCTTTGTGAGTGGTGAAGTAGGGCTGCAGGTGTCTCCTCTCCCTCTCTATCACCCCCTACCCTCTCGATTTCTGGCTGTCTCTAGCCAATAAATAAATAAAGATTAAAAAAAAAAAGAAACAGACATTATGTTAAGAAAGAAAGAAAGAAAGAAAGAAAGAAAGAAAGAAAGAAAGAAAGAAAGAAAGAAAGAAAGCTAAGAAAGGTTCCTACTTCTCTGTGATAGACCAGAATGGGGGAAAACAGAGTCAAAAGACCTAGGATCACTTTATTGGCTGAAGGAGAGATCTTCTGATAGGTCCTTACACAACAAGGCATGCATGGAAGAGATACACTGACCTGACTTTCCCAACCTCTCTCTTCCTCCCATAATTTATTCACTATTCCATAGAAATAATTGTATGCTACTCAAGTACACTGCAATAGGCAAGGTCATCTCCCAAGTATTGCAAGGACTAGGGAGAAGGTCACAAAGCCCACTGCTTGGGAAGGAATCTCCATGGTGGTGGTGGCAATGAAGGAAATATGAGAGCTCTCCCAAAATACTGTTTCACACCTCTCTTGCCTTTGCTTATACCTGAGGTAAGTGCCAGGGAACACCCATTACTTTGGACTTAAATCTTCCATCATCAGACTATATAAAAACTCAGAAGTAGTAAACATCCTAAGTCTAGCAGAGCCAGAGGAAAGAAAAAAGAGTCTGAGGCACTGGTCACAGGAAGGCAGATATGAGTGCAGGATGGGGAAGAATTCAGCCCCAGGCCCAAGGAACCATGCCCTTCAAAAACTACCGCATTCCCAATCCATATCAAATAATATTGCATCCGCCGATCACAACCTAACCAACGCAATGATTGCCACCTCAACATGCTTCACCTCAGACTATGTCTAGAGACTTCACGTGTAGAATGACAACCCTTCAGCTTCATTACTCGGGTGAGACCTTTCCTTTTATAGTACACTCTAATTTCATCTCAGGTGGTTCACTTTCTAACAAAGTCCCAAAACCTAGATATACACCAGTCTCTGTGAGAGAGAGCTTATGTTCACACGTATCCATAAACTACTGCAAAATATATACCTGAAAGCAGAGGTGCACTAGAGTTTGCAGTGAGTACCTCCCTAACACTTCCTCTCCACTATTCCAAGCTTTGGGTCCATGATTGCTCAACAATTTGTTTGGCTTTGTATGTTAACTCTCTTTTCAATCACCAGGTTCCAGATGCCATCAGGATGCTAGCCAGGCTTCCCTGGATTGAAGACCCCACCAATGTGTCCTGGAGCTCCGCTTCCCCAGAGACACACCCTACACTAGGGAATGAGAGAGGCAGACTGGGAGTATGGACGGACCAATCAACGCCCATGTTCAGCGGGGAAGCAATTACAGAAGCCAGACCTTCTACCTTCTGCAACCCTCAATGACCCTGGGTCCATGCTCCCAGAGGGACAGAGAATGGGAAAGCTATCAGGGGAGGGGGTGGGATATGGATATTGGGTGGTGGGAATTGTGTGGAGTTGTACCCCTCCTACCCTATGGTTTTGTTAATTAATCCTTTCTTAAATAAAAAAATAAAAAATAAAATAAAAAAAAACATGTATGTACTGGGGAAAAGGGGCAGTTTTTAAGCTCTTATGCTTCACTTTCTTTATCTACAGCACCTGCTTTGTGGGGCTATATTAAGTTGTTGACATCATGTAAATTGCTAAGAATAGCGTGAATACTGCTTGGTACACAACAAACATGAATGCAGCCCCACCCTCCATGTGTTAGAATCTCTGGAGTGGGGAGCTGGGGTGCCACTCTCATGATTGCATTTAAGGCATTAGTAACTAGAGGAAGCGGGCTAAGAGGGCATCCAGAAGTCTGGAAGAAAAGCAGATTTTAACAATTTAGCCCAAGTTCACCCTCTCCATCCCTCCCTACACCACCTAAACTGGATAACTAGGGTGGGGGTTCAATTGTAATCAGAGAAGAAAGTCACCCTTTCCCCCCAAAATAGCAAGGATGATGGTAAAAATCTGATTCTGGCACTGAGTGTGTGGTGCATATTACTGAGCAAGTCTTCCTCTGCATGCCCAGCAGGTCAGCAGTCACCCTGCACTCTGGAGGATTAGGGGATCTTAGCAACCAACTCAGCATAGAGCAGTGGGAACCAGAGAAACCAGAGGGAACCCCTGTGTTCAGTGTTAAATAGGTATCAAGTATATTCAATGGGGAATCCCCAGATCTACCTCTGGAGAAAGCATCCTGTTTCAAAGGTGAGAAAGATACAAAACTTCAGGCTCACAGAAACTGAGCAATCAGTTCAAAGCCTGTCAGTTGTCTATGGTACAACTATAATTTTTTTTTTTTAATTTATAAAAAGGAAGCACTGACAAAACCATAGGATAAGAGGGGTACAACTCCAAACAATTCCCACCACCAAAACTCCGTATCCCATCCTCTCCCTTGATAGCTTTCTCACTACTGTGAAAACCTCTATTCCCATAGGCAAAGGGAACAAAATCTGCCCTAGATTGCCCATGATGGCAATAACCAAAAATGGGTGTTGACAATATATGCATGCCTTACAATTGCATCCCTCTGATCTTGGAATTTCAGTTACCTTAAAGTACTAATTACAGGTAGAGTCTTAAGGACATATACATCCTAGTAGTTATTTACTTTAACTAGAAATAACTAACAAAATAAATGCCGAGCAATTTTTTTTTTCTTTCTTTAAAAAAAAGTGAGTTTATCAGTATCACCTATAATTATTAGGATGGTGTGTCAGAAGAATATTTAATGGGACATGGATTCCCTAAGTGTCTGTTAGGTTCTCTTGCATCATTATGTCACTGTGTGGAGGGGAGTCCTGCTTTTTGCAGTTCAGCACAAGTCCCTAAGTGGTTTATCAGAATGGATCAGATAACGAGGAAAAAAGTTACAAAGTCTATGTACAGTACACCTTATGTATGTGTATGTGTTTGGGTATCATATATGAAGGGCTTTGTGCTACATAAAAAGCCATTACTAACTATATTTTAAAAGACAGAGCTGGAAGTCGGGTGGTAGCACAGCGGGTTAAGCACACGTGGCGCAAAGCACAAGGACCGGTGTAAGGACCCCGGTTCAAGCCTCTGGCTCCCTACCTGCGGGGGAGTCGCTTCACAGGTGGTGAAGCAGATTTGCATGTGTCTATCTTTCTCTCCCCCTGTTTTCCCCATCTCTCTCCATTTCTCTCTGTCCTATCCAACAACGATGACATCAATAATAACAATAATAATAACTACAACAACAATAAAAACAACAAGGGCAACAAAAGGGAAAATAAATAAATATTAAATAAAAATAAAAGATAGGGCCACAGCTGACTTGACTTTCTTTTTTTTTCTTTTTAAATATTATTTATTTATTAATTAATGAGAAAGATAGGAGGAGAGACAGAAAGAACCGGACATCACTCTGGTACATGTGCTGCCGGGGCTCAAACTTGGGACCTCATGCTTGAGAGTCTATTGCCTTAACCACTGCACCACTTCCCGGACCACTTAATTTTCTTTATAATATTCTAGGTGAGTTATAAATTACCGTGTGTTATCTTTTAAAGAGGCAAAGAAGTGTGTTGATTCTCCAAATTTTAATCATAAACTAGACCAATGGCAGGGTGTCTGGCTTGCTTCAGGCAGCTCAGCCAGGCAGCTGAGCCACAAGTAAGAATTAATAAATCTGATACTAGCAGTCAGAAAATGCATTGGCTTACAGGTCGGAATATTATACTTCAATGTTTCGAAGTCCAGGGACCAAGGGCTTCCTGCTTACACTTTTGAGTATAAAAGCAGCTCATACCCACTGGGTTCAGGCTGCTATTGAGGAAGGAGGATGTCATAGCCCTCTCCCTTAGAGGGGGAGATAAAAAAATTATAACACAACCTGTTCTCCTACATCAGCTCCACTTGGTTATGAGCTAGTCCTCCCCAACTAAGAATGAGACATTCATGCCTGGCTCAAAGATATTTAGATCTCTCCTTTCAGGCTAAAACCTAGGAAACTGTCCCCCATTCCCATGCTACCCTATAACTGTGACAGAAGGGGTGTGCAAGGTCACAGGCTACCAAACCAAAACACACTGTCCCTACATCAATCATTATCTTTGGTGGGTCCCTCCAAAGACTCTTTTCCTGAATCTGGAACCCATGAAAGAAACAGAAAGAGACACAGCATGTGTGTGGAGCTCACCTTCCCAGAAAGTAATCACTCAGTAATCACTTGAAGGGAGCTGCCCAGAATGTGCCACACGCTGGTTTGGCAGTGAGAGGTACTAGGATATAACAGAGACCACAACAAATAAGACTTAAGTAACTCAACCAAGGAACTGACCCTTACGTGCAGAAGGATAACTAAGTGTTTGGTTTTTTTTTTTTTTAATCTTTTTTAGGAGGTACAGCCAAGATGGTGACTTTGAAACAACACCTGGAGAGAGCTCAAAAAAGCAGCTTTCAACCTGGGATTCTCTGGAGAGGGTAGGGTATCTGACCCATCCCTAGAAAGGGTGAGTGTGGGGAGGGCTCAGGGTAACACCAAAAAAGAGTCCTATAACCCACTCTTGAGCTGGCAAACAGAGGCCAAAAGAAAGGAAAATCTTTGGCTTGACTACTTCTGAACTCACTCTTCCACCCACCCCAGAAACAGCCCCCAGGAGTTGGCCAACTATCATAGCAGGCTTCCAGCAGAGCTATTTTCTTTATCAGATTCCTGGCTCAGCAGGGTTTCATTCCAAGCCTTTTTCTATTCCTTTTATTTTGACAGAAGCTGGAGCTGTACTTTAGTGACAGAATACCTGACCAATCAGAGCCTCAGCCCTGCCTGGGAAAGACTAGCTGGAGGGTTTTTTGTTTTTGTTTTTCTTTTGATACTTCTTATAATTCCTTGTCTTTGCTTGCTTTAGAGAGGGAACCAGGCTGCATGTAGCCAATCTGGAGCTGCCCAAATGGCAGACTGACTGTTAGGGTTTTTTACTCTATTTTATGTTATTACTACTATTACTATATACACATTTTGCTTATCCCTCCTCTTCAGGTTGACCAAAATTAACCATTGTTGCTTTTTACATTGATAGGTGACTGGTTGTCCTATCCATTGTGGGAGAAACTTGTTTCTCTCTCCCCCTTCCCTCCTTTTCCTCTCCTGCTAATTTAAAAAAAAAAAAAAATCTCTTTCCTTTCACTGCTATTTTTTTTTTTTGTTCTTCCTTCTTTTGCTTTCTGAATTCACAGAAACTAGTTTGTAAATTATTTTCTGGAAGAAATCACACTCAGAGTGGAGTGTGTGTGTGTATCTCTTTTCTAGTTTCCTTTCATCTCTTGCTATTCCTAGAATTTAGAGTGGACAGTAGATTTGCATAATTGTCTATTCTTGCTTTGCCTTTTTTCCTATCTCTTCTTTTTCTTTTAGTTCTTCCCCCCCCCCTTGGACTGGAGGTGTTGTTTGGCTAACTAATATTGGCTGAACTGCATCAATCCTTGCTTCGGTTGCTATTATTATAATTTCTGAGGTTTGTGACTAATTTGTAAAAATATAGCATAGCATGGCTTGTACTCAAAACACAACAACTGAAGAACGACAGAACAGAAAAATAAAAAATATATCAATTAAGAAAAATGGTTAAACCAAGAACAAATAGAACTGCTACCACAATGAATCAGGACAGGAGCCCAGAAGAAACTCCAAATCAGTCAGAAATAATTATACATAAGAAAAGTATGCAAGTAATAATAAACCTAATAATCAAAGAAATGAACAACTATGGAGGAATGGGCTATCAGAAATAGGGAAACAGAAGATGAGACCCTCAAGGAAAATAGTAGCTACCTCAAAGTAATTAGAGAACTGAAAGCTGAAATAGTTGAGCTAAAAGGCCAATTAGCAGAACAAGATAATACTATAACTGAACTGAAGAAAGAAGTTGAGGGAAGGGAAAGCAGGTTAACAGAAGCAGAAAACAGAGTTAGTCAGACATAGGATGAGCTAGAGAAAACTAAGAAAGAAGTAACAGAGCTAAAAAAAAAAAAGCGATTGAGAGACATTGAAAACAACAACAGAGACATATGGGATGGTCTCAAAAGAAGTAACATTAGCATAATTGGCCTACCAGAGGAAGAAAGAGAGGAAGGGAAAGTGAGCATCCTAGAGAAAATAATAGAAGAAATCTTCTCATCGCTAAATAACAGAAAGGACATTAAGATTCAAGAGGTCCAGAGAGTCCCAAACAGAATCAAACCAGACCTGAAGACACCAAGACACATCATAGTTACAATGAAAAGAAGTAAGGACGAAGAAATGATCCTAAAGGCTGCAAGAGAAAAACAAAAAGTCACATATAGGGAAACCCCATAAGACTATCAGCAGACTTCTCCACTCAAACTCTAAAAGCCAGAAGAGAATGGCAAGATATCTATCAAGCCCTGAATGAAAAAGGGTTTCATCCAAGGATAATATGTCCTGCTAGACTTTCATTCAAACTAGATGGAGGCATCAAAATCTTCTCAGACAGACAACAGTTAAAGGAGGCAACCATCATCAAGCCTGCCCTGAGAAAGGCTCTTAAGGACCTCTTATAAACAAGAACATCACCAAAATACTTGCCATACATTAAAACAAATTAAAAAATTGTTGAATAATGGCACAGCAATAACTTAAATCCATAATATCAATAAATGTCAATGGCTTAAACTAATCCATTAAAAGGCACAGAGAGGGAAGATGTATCAGATAACACAACACAACCATATGCTGCTTGAAAGAATCCCACTTGACCCAACATGACAAACACAGACTTAAAGTGAAAAGATGGAAAACTATCAAACTGGATAATGTACCTCAAAAAAAAAAGGCAGGAATAGCCATTCTCATCTCTGACATAATAGACTTTAAATTAAAGTAGTAAAAGATAGGCAAGGTCATTACATAATGATCAGAGGATCAATCAACCAAGAAAATTTAACAATTATTAACATCTATGTACCCAATGAGGGCCCATCTAAATACATAAAACACCAACTGAAAGAACTACAAAAACACATCAATAGTAATAAATAATAGTGGGAGACTTCAACACCCCACTCTCACACTTAGATCAAATAAGCAGAGAATTAACAAAGAAACAAGAGAATTCAATAAACGGATAGACAGACTAGACCTCCTGGACATTTACAGAGTTCTTCACTCCCGAAAACTGGAATACACATTCTTTTCAAATCCACACAGCACATGCTGAAGAACGGACTATATATTAAGCCACAAAGACAGGATCAACAAATTCAAGAACACTGAAATATTCCTAAGTATCTTCTCAGACCACAGTGGAATAAAGCTAACAGTCACAACAAACAGAAAATTACTAAAGGTCACAAAATTTACAAACTTAATAGCATGCTGCTTAATAACCGCTAGGTCAAAGAGGCACTCAAGAAAGAAATTCAAATGTTCCCAGAAACAAATGAAAACGAAGACACAAGCTATCAAAATATTTGGTACACAGCTAAAGCAGTACTGAGAAACTCACAGCCATACAAGTACACATCAGAGAACAACAAAAAGCTCAAATAAACAATCTTACTGCAATCCTTAAGGACTTAGAGGAAGAGGAACAAAAGAAACCTAAAGCAACCAGAAGGACTGAAATCACTAAAATTAGAGCAGAAATAAACAACATCGAAAATAAGATAATAGAAAAGATCAATGAAGCCAAATGTTGGTTCTTTGAAAAATTAAATAAAATTGACAAACACCTAGCCAGACTCACAAACAAACAAACAAACCCTCAAATAGAATTGTAAACGATAGAGGAGATAGCACAACTGACATCACAGAAAATCATGTGAAACTTTTACAAACTACTATATGCCACCAAACTAAAGAATATGAAAGAAGTGGGAGAATTCCTAGAAACATATACCCTTCCAAAACTGAACCAAGAAGAACTACAGAACCTAAGACAGACAAAGAAATCAAGAGGCATTAAGAATCCCATAACAAAAGTCCAGGAACAAATGGCTTTACAAATGAATTCTACAAAACCTTCAGGAAACAGTTAATACCTATACTTCTAAAGCTCTTCCAGAGATCGAAGAAACAGGAACACTTCATTAAATCTTCTATGAAGCCAACATCACCCTGATACCAAAAGCAGATAGGAACACAACAAAAAAGGAAAAGTACAGACCAATATCTCTGATGAACAAAGATGCTAAAATATTAAACAAGATCCTAGCTAACAGGATATGGCAGTACATCAAAAAACTGTTCATCATGATCAAGTGAGATTTATCCCAGGAATGCAAGGCTGGTCCAATAAACATAAGTCAATCAACGTCATCCAGTACATCAATAAAAGTAAAACCAAAAACCACAAGATTATCTCAATAGATGCAGAGAAAGCCTTTGACAAAATCCAATACCCATTCATGCTTAAAGCATTACAAAAAATGTGAATAGTTGAAAAATTCCTCAAGATAGTGGAGTCCATATACAGCAAACCTACAGACAACATCATACTCAAGGGACAGAGTTGAAAGCTTTCCCCCTCAGATTGGGGACTAGACAGGGCTGAACATTATCACCATTACTTGTCAACATAGTATTGGAAGTTCTTGCCATAACAATCAGACAAGAGAAAGAAATCAAAGGAATATAGATCGGATGGGAAGAAGTCAAACTCTCACTCTTTGCAGATGATATGATAGTATACATAGAAAGACCTAAAGAATCCAGCAGAAAGCTATTGGATATCATTAGGCAATATAGCAAGGGATTGTCTGGCTAGTGTGGAGGTGCCTCTTCCCCGGCGCATACTCTGGATTGGAGAGAATGTGATCGGAGCCAGTCTGGGCTGCTACTCACTCAGCGACGCAAAGGAGATGAGCTCATGATGGTGAGGCGATTCGATTCTTTACTGATCAGAGAGCCACAGCTTTTAAAAGTTGGACCCGGAAGTTGCAAGTCAGAAAAGGAAATGGCTAGAAAGGGGGTGAAGAAAGGGAAAAGGGAGCTGGCAAAGGTAGGAACTTCCTTAGCAACTGCTGTGAGGGTGTTAACTGGTAGGATTAATAATACCCTGGAGGCAGGGAGGGTCTTCAGGGTAGAAAGAAGATAGGTCAAAGGACTGGAATGGGTGGGGATCTTTCAGGCAAAACAATGATTATATAGATAATAAGGGAGCAGGCCATAGTATCAGGAATACTGGGTGCTTTATGAGGCAGGAAGTCTGATAAAATTAGGCAGACCATTGAGGGTTTTGTCCCTCCTTCCTCGACCTCTCAGTAAAGAGAGAGAGAGAGAGAGAGAGAGACTGACAGGATGGATGTCCCCTCAAGTCAAGCCCTGCCAAACTCAAGCACATCCTCACAATTTCCCGACAAGGTATCACACAACAAAATCAATGTACAAAAATCAGTGGTATTTCTTATGCAAACAGTAAGTCCAAAAAAGAGTACATCCAGAAATCACTGCCTTTCACAGTCACAACAAAATCAATAAAATGTCTAGGAATAAACCTGACCATATAAGTGAAAGACTTGTATAATGAAAACGATGAGTCACTATTCAAAGAAATAGAAACTGATACCAAGAAATGGAAAGACATCACATGCTCATGGATTGGAAGAATTATATCATCAAAATGAATATTCTCCCCAGAACCATATACAAATTTAATGTAATACACATCAAAGTGCCACCAAGCTTTTCAATTGGATGTAGTCCCCTTGATTTGTTTCTGCTTTAGTCTTCTGCAAGGTGCCCAAAAATAATTTGTGGCTGTGAACGATGTGGAATATATACACAATGGAATACTATGCAGCTAAAAGAACAATGAACCCACCTTCTCTGAGTCATCTTGGATGGAGCTAGAAGGAATTATATTAAGTGAGCTAAGTAAGAAAGATAAAGATGAGTATGGGATGATACCACTCATAAAAAGAAGTTGTGAAAGAAGAACAGAAAGGGAAACTCAGGGACTGGGTGGTGGCACACCTGGTTGAGCACACATGTTACAGTGCACAAGGACCCGGGTTCGAGCCCCCGGTCCCCACCTGCAGAAGGAAAGCTTTGCAAGTGATGAAGCAGGGCTGCAGGTGTCTCTCTTTCTCTCTCCCTATCTTCCCTACCCTCCCTTTCTTTTTTTTTAATAATTTATTTATTTATTGGGGAATTAATATTTTACATTCAACAGTAAATACAATAGTTTGTACATGCATAACATTCCCCAGATTCCCATTTAACAATACAACCCCCACTATGTCATTCATCATCTTTCATGGACCTGTATTTTCCCCACCCACCCAACCACCCCAGAGTCTTTTACTTTGGTGTAATACTCCAATTCCATTTCAGGTTCGACTTGTGTTTTCTTTTCTAATCTTGTTTTTCAACTTCAGCCTGAGAGTGAGATCATCCCATATTTATCCTTTTGTTTCTGATTTATTTCACTCGACATGATTTTTTCAAGGTCCATCCAAGATCGGCTGAAAACGGTGAAGTCACCAATTTTTACAGCTGAGTAGTATTCCATTGTATATATATACCACAACTTGCTCAGCCACTCATCTGTTGTTGGACACCTGGGTTGCTTCCAGGTTTTGGCTATTACAAATTGTGCTGCCAAGAACATATGTGTAAACAGATCTTTTTGGATGGATGTGTTGGGTTCCTTAGGATATATCCCCAGGAGAGGAATTGCAGGGTCATAGGGTAGGTCCATTTCTAGCCTTCTGAGAGTTCTCCAGACTGTTCTCCACAGAGGTTGGACCAATTGACATTCCCACCAGCAGTGCAGGAGGGTTCCTTTGACCCCACAACCTCTCCAGCATTTGCTGCCGTTACCTTTTCTGATGTATGACATTCTCACAGGAATGAAGTGATATCTCATTGTTGTCTTGATTTGCATTTTTCTGACAATTAGAGACTTGTAGCATTTTTTTCATGTGTTTCTCGGCCTTTTGGATCTCTTCTGTGGTGAATATTCTGTCCAAGTCCTCCCCCCATTTTTGGATGGGGTTATTTGTTGTCTTGTTGTTGAGTCTGGCAAGCTCTTTATATATGTTGGTTATTAAACTCTTGTCTGATGTATGGCATGTAAAGATCTTCTCCCATTCTGTGAGGGGTCTTTTGGTTTGGGTAGTTGTTTCTTTTGCTGTGAAGAAGCTTTTTAATTTGATTTAGTCCCATAGGTTTATACTTGCTTTAGTCTTCTTTGTTATTGGATTCGTTTCATTGAAAATGTCTTTAAAATTTATGCGGAAAAGAGTTCTGCCAATATTTTCCTCTAAGTATTTGATAGTTTCTGGTCTAACATCCAAGTCCTTGATCCACTTGGAATTTACTTTTGTATTTGGTGAAATACAGTGATTCAGTTTCATTCTTCTGCATGTTTCAACCCATTGTTTCCAACACCATTTGTTGAAGAGACTCTGCTTTCCCCATTTAATAGTCTGGGCACCTTTGTCAAAGATTAGATGTCCATAGGTGTAAGGCCTCATTTCTGGGCTCTCAATTCTATTCCACTGGTCAGTGTGTCTATTCATGTCCCAGTACCAAGCAGTTGTGATGACAATGGCCCTAGAATACAGTTTGAGATCTGGGAGTGTAATGCCTCCGGTTCTGTTCTTTTTTTTTTAAAGATTGTTTTGGCAATTCTAGGTCTTTTCTGGTTCCAGATAAACATTTGTAGCATTTGTTCTATTCTCCTAAAAAATATGCTTGGGATTTTGATGGGGATAGCATTAAATTTGTAGATGGCTCTGGGTAGTATATTCATTTTGATGATGTTAATTCTTCCAACCCATGAGCATGGAATATCTCTCCACTTCTTTGTGTCTTTTTCAATTTCCTTGAGTAGTGACTCATAATTTTCAGTATACAAGTCTTTCACTTCCTTGGTTAGATTTATTCCTAGATATTTTATTGTTTTTGTTGCTATAGTAAAAGGAATTGATTCTGGATTTCAATTTCTTGTAACTTAGTGTTTGCATAGAGGAATGCCACTGACTTTTGAATGTTAATTTTGTAGCCTGACACCTTACTGTATTGCCTGATGATTTCCAAAAGCTTCTTGCTAGATTCCTTAGGTTTTTCCATGTATACTATCATGTCATCTGCAAATAAGGAGAGTTTGACTTCTTCTCTTCCAATCTGTATCCCTTTAATTCCTTGCTCCTGCCTGATTGCTATGGCAAGAACTTCCAACACTATGTTGAATAGTAATGGTGATAGTGGACAGCCCTGTCTAGTACCTGATCTGAGTGGAAATGCTTCCGAGTATGATGTTGGCTGTAGGTTTTCTATATATAGACTCCACTATCTTCAGGAATTTTCCATCTATTCCCATTTTTTGTAGTGTTTTGATCATAAAGGGATGTTGTATTTTGTCAAAGGCTTTCTCTGCATCTACTGATATGACCATGTGGTTTTTGGTCTTGCTTTTGTTGATGTGGTGGATCACATTGATTGATTTACGTATATTAAACCAACCTTGCATGCCTAGGATAAACCCCACTTGGTCATGATGAACAATCTTTTTGATATACTGCTGTATCCGGTTGGCTAGAATTTTCTTCAATATTTTCGCATCTATGTTCATCACAGATATTGGTCTGTAGTTTTCTTTTTTGGTTGTGTCCCTGTCTGCTTTTGGTATCAGGGTGATGTTGTCTTCATAGAAGCTGGCAGGGAGTATTCCAGTGTCTTCAATCTTCTGGAAGACTTTTAAAAGTAGAGGTATTAGTTCTTCTTTGAAAGTTTTGTAGAATTCATTTGTAAAACCATCTGGTCCAGGACTTTTATTCTTGGGAAGATTTTTGATAACTGTTTCAATTTCATTAGCTGTGATGGGCCTGTTCATGTTATCGACTTCCTCTTTACTTAGTTTTGGAAGTTGGTAGCTATCTAGGAAATCATTTCTTCAAGGTTCTCTAGCTTGGTGGCATATAGTTGTTCATAGAAGCCTCGCATGATATGTTGAATTTCTGCAGTGTCTGTTGTGATATCTCCTCTTTCATTTACTATCCGATTTATTTGGGTCTTCTCCCTTTTTTGTTTTGTGAGTCTAGCTAAAGGTTTGTCAATTTTGTTTACTCTTTCAAAGAACCAACATTTACTTTCATTGATCTTTTGTATGGTTTTACTATTCTCAATGTTATTTATTTCTGCCCTAACTTTAGTGATTTCTGTCCTTCTGGTTGCTTTAGGATTACTTTGTTATTCTTCTTCTAGGTCTTTAAGATGTGCAATCAGGCTGTTTATTTGTGCCTTTTCTTGTTTCCTAATGTGTGCTTATATAGCTATGAACTTCCCTCTTAGGACTGCTTTAGCTGTGTCCCAAATATTTTGATAGCTTGTGTCTTCATTTTCATTGAACTCACGAAATATTTTGATTTCTTCCTTGATTTCCCCTTTGACCCAGAAGTTGTTAAGAAGTGTACTGTTGAGCTTCCACATTTTGGCACTGTTAGTAATCTTTTGTTGATTGTTAAGTGTTAGTTTAATTGCACTGTGGTCTGAGAAGATGCTTGGGATGATTTCAGTGCTCTTGAATAGGCTGATGCTGTCTTTGTGGCCTAACATATGGTCTATCCTTGAAAATGATCCATGTGGATTTGAATAAAATGTGTATTCCAGTTTCTTGGGATGAATGACTCTGAAAATGTCCAATAGTTCTAGTTTATCTATCTCTTCATTTAGCTCCCTTATGTCTTTACTGCTTTTCTTCCTGGATGATCTGTCAAGTTGAGATAGTGGGGTATTGAAGTCCCCTACTATGATTGTGTTACTGTTAATATATTGCTGTAGCTCTTTCAGTAGGAGTTTGATGTATTTAGATGGCTTCTCATTGGGTGCATAGATATTAATAATTGTTAAGTCCTCTTGATTGACGGATCCTCTAAGCATTAAGTAGTGTCCATTCCTATCTTTTTTAATCTTATCTATTTTAAAGTCTATCTTGTCAGATATGAGAATAGCTGTTCCTGCCCTTTTTTGAGGGCCATTGGCTTGTATGATAGTTTTCCATCCTTTCACTTTAAGTCTGTGTTTATCTTGTTGTTAGGTGAGTTTCCTGTAAACAACATATTGTTGGGTTGTGTTTTCTGATCCATCTTGCTACTCTGTCTTTTAATAGGTGAATTCAGGCCATTTACATTTATTGATATCAAAGATTGAAGATATTTTAACGCCATTCTTGTAGAGTTTTAGAGTGTTTTGATATATGTCCTATTTGTGGTGGTCTGGTTGTTTATAGGAGACCTTTCAGAACCTCTTTCAGGGCAGGCTTGGTGATAGTTGATTCCTTAAACTGTTGCTTGTCTGAGAAGGTTTTGATGCCTCCATCTAGTCTGAATGACAGTCTAGCAGGATATAGTATTCTTGGCTGAAAGCCTTTCTCATTGAGCACTCGATAGATATCTTGCCATTCTCTTCTCGCCTGTAGTGTTTGTATGGAGAAGTGTGCTGCTAATCTTATGGGTTTTCCTTTGTAGGTGACTCTTTGTTTTTCTCTTGCAGCCTTGAGGATCCTTTCTTTATCCTTATTCCTGTCCATTCTAAGTATGACATGTCTTGGTGTCTTTAGGTCTGGGTTAATTCTGTTTGGGACCCTCTGGGCTTCTTGAATCTTTATGTCTTTGGTGTTGTCTAGACTAGAGAAATTTTCAGCTATTATGGCCTGGAGAATGCTTTCTTCCTCTCCTTCTCTTTCTTCCTCTGGTAAACCAATAATGCGTATATTGTTTCCCATAGGACTCTGTTGTTGTTTTCAGCATCTCTTAATCTCTTTTTGAGATCTCTTACTTCTTTTTTAGTTGTCTCTAATTCATCCTCAATCTTGCTAATTCTGTCTTTAGCCTCATTGATTCTATTCTCTCTGCCCTCTACTGCTTTCTGGAGTTCATCTATTTTGTTGCCCTGTTCTGATACTGTTTTAGCTTGTTCAGCTAGTTGCCTTCTTAGCTCAGCGATTTCAGCTTTCAGCTCTCTAATAACCATGAGATTATTAGAATTTTCTTCCATATTCTCATTTGTTGTTCCTGCATTTCTGATTACAATTTTTTCAAATTCTTTACTCACTCCTGTTATTATTTCCTTAGCTAATGTTTGGATGTTGAACTCGTTATTTTGTGCTTCACCCTCTGGAGGACTTTTAGCTGGACTCTTGTCCTGGTTCGAGTCTCCAATATTTTTTCTTGTTGTTTTAACCATTTTATATATTATGTTATGAGTTCCTTTATCAGTACTTTTCAAATTATTGGTCACTGTTGCCTGGATTGACTTGTGTCTAAGTAAGTTAATTAAAGGGTTTACAGTGGTAGAAGTTAACAGTTTTTTCAATCCCTGAATTGGAGCTCAGTGGTGTAAAAGCCTCTTTTTTTTTCTTCCCTGTAGGCTATGGGAGCCTGAGGGCGTTTAAACTATCAATAGACTTCTTAGCTTAATCACTGACTCCTGACGAAGAGATAAAGCAGGGTGTGGCAGAGATAAACCAGTGGTTATGCAAAGAGACTTTCACAGCCCCTCAGCTATGCTACCGAGGTATAGGTCTTCTCCTGAGTTTCCCGGTTAGATCTCTGTCCCCTGGTGTCCCTCCCTGTTGCTGCTCCAGATTCTGAGGGTAGCAGCAATGGAGACTCAGAGTTGCACTTGGTGAGTCTCTGGGGAGTCCTCTCCTCCCTTCAGCTCTCCCCTTGTTGGTGGAGCAGACTGGAGGTGGTGTCTCCACTGATAAACTTTTGAACTGTTAGCAGTCACTTAATCTCTCCTTAGGCCCCTCTCTCCTCTCTGTCACCGGCCACGCGTGTTTGTACTCACGGGTGATTTACTGGGTTCCTGTGGTCATTCTAGTCCTGTCTTGTTTCGGTCCGGGTGGTCTCCTTTGGTATTCCTAGTTGATCCGGGAGAGGAGAGGAGAGGAGAGGGGAGGGGAGGGGAGGGGAGGGGAGGGGAGAGGAGAGGAGAGGAGAGAAAGCGATCTCCCTACCCTCCCTTTCAATTTCTGACTGTTGCTATCCAATAAATAAAAATAATTTTTAAAAAAAAGGGAAACAAAGCAGTATTTGACTGAATTTGGAGTAAGGCACCAAAGTAAAAACCCTGAGTTCAGGGTGAAGGTGGATGTTAGGCTTCACGGGGGGGGGAGACAGAGAACAGTCTCTTGGTGGTGGGAGATTCTGGGAAATTGTGCAGATGCAGTCACATCTGCCATGTTGCCCCCTCAGGCTATTGCTAGTTCCCATGAGAGTTGGGACAGTCTCCAAGAGCCTGCCATGTTGTGCCCTCAGGACATTGTCAATTCCCCACGATAGTTGGAGTGCTTTGGTTACTCCTCCCCCTTCCCATTCCCACGAGAGTTATTATCCTACCCTGGAGTGCTATGGTTACTCCTCCCCACTCTCATTCTCACGAGAGCTATCCCCATAAAAGCCCTTCTTCTTCCGCACCTTACTCTCTTGACGGCACTTCACTTTGGTGATTAGATGCAGGGAAGGTTGCTGCGCAAGGCGGCCATTTTTGCTATCTCCACGTGGCCTGAACCACCCCTCTGACCCAACAATAAAGATTTGTGTTCCCTCTGCGCTTGGATTTTCTCTCTCCATCGCACCCCACCGCCGCTGCAGCTAGTGACTGGGAATGGTATTTATCTATTGCCTTCCTAAGCCCTAAGGCAACAGGAACCTCCTACTTCCTCTATGGAGCCTATATTTACCCCAGTCCTGAAACCTCTAGGGCGGGGCTCACTTTCCTGCATGCTTCTCTTAATTCAAACCAAATGATATTGCATCCACTGATCCCAACCTAATCAACACAATGAGTACCACCTCCGAATGCTTAGCTTTTGACTGTGTCCTGAGACGTCAGGTGTGAAATATCAACCCTTCAGCCTCATTACTCGGGTGAGACCTTTCCTTTCATAGGATTCTCTAATTTCATACCACGTGGTTCACTTCCTAACAAAGTCCCAAAACCTACATATAGACCAGGTCCCATGAAATACAGCATATGTTCACATGTATCCATAAATGTGGGCAAAATATATACCTGAAAGCAAAAGTACACAACAGTCTGCAGTGAGTCAGTATGAAGTTCTTAATGAAGTAGTGTCTACTTAGATAGCCTGCTCACCTACTTCCTATTACACTTCCCTCACTCACTCCAAAGCTAATTTTATCAAAGCACAAGGACTGGTGTAATGATCCTGGTTCGAGCCCCCAGCTCCCCACCTGCAAGGGAGTCGTTTCACAAGTGGTAAAGCAGGTCTGCAGGTCTATTTTTCTCTCCCTGTCTTCCCCTCCTCTCTCCATTTCTTTCTGTCCTAACAACGACAACATCAACAACAAAAATAATAATAAAATAAAATAAGACAACACTGAGATACCATCTCACCACTGTGAGAACGGCATACATCAAACAGGACAGCAGCAACAAATGCTGGAGAGGCTGTGGGGATAAAGGAAACCTACTACACTGCTAGTGGAAATGTAAATTGGTCCAACCTCTGTGGAGAGCAGTCTGGAGAACTCTTAGAAGGCTAGACATGGAAACTCCATATGACCCAGTAATTCCTCTCCTAGGGATATACCCCAAGGACTCTATATCACCCAACCAAAAAGATATACGTACACCTATATTCATACCAGCATAATTCGCAATAGCTAAAACCTGGAAGCAACCCAGGTGCCCAACAACAGATAAATGGCTGAGAAATCTGTGGTATATATACACAATGGAATACTATGCAGCTATTAAGAACAAAGAGCCCACCTTCTCTGAACCATCTTGGATGGAGCTAGAAGGAATTGTTAAGTGAGCTAAGTCAGAAAGACAAAGACAAGTATGGGATGATCCCACTCATAAACTGAAGTTGAGAAAGAAGAACAGAAAGGGAAACTCAAAGTAGGATCTGACTGATTTTGGAATAGGATACCAAAGTAAAAATCTCTGGGGAGGGTGAGGGTGATGTTCAGCTTCACTGCAGGTGGGGGGAGGATAGGACGGGACACAGTTTTTTGGTGGTGGGAATGGTGTTTATGTACACTCCTAATAACTTGTAGTTATATAAATCACTAATTAATATGAGGGGAAAAACGGATTGAATGTCTCAAACTTGTTAATGCACATTCCATAGACTGAGTCTTCAAAATGTTGACCCTCTTAAAAGCTTAGAGTAGGGAGAACAGAAGCAACAGGTGGCATTACTCTATTAGACACAGATATATACAAATAATGACAAAGGACATAAATTATAGTGATGTTGTATATGATAAAGCAAATCCTAACAAAGGGATTTTCAAAGTTAGCCCAAATTGCCAAATAATTTGATTGCAGAAATAACTATTGCCTTCTTAAACCCTAGGACAGTAGGAACCTCCCACTTCCTCTATAGAGACTATACTTCCCCCAGTCCTGGAATCTCTAGGAAGGGGCTCACTTTCCTACATGTGTCTCTTAATTCATACCAAATGATATTGCCTCTGCTGACACCAACCTAATCAACATGCAATGAGTACCATCTCTGACTGTGCCCAGATATATCAGGCACAGAATGTCAACCCTTCAGCCTCATTACTCACTACTGAGACCTTTCCTTTCATATGAGTCTCTAATTCCATTTCAAGTGGTTCACTTCCTAACAAAGTCCCAAAACCTACATATAGACCAAATCCCATGAAATAGGACATATGTTCACATGTATCCATAAATTTCGGCAAAATATATACCTGAAAGCAAAAGTACACAATAGTCTGCAGTGAGTCAGTATATGCAGCAAGCAAGTAGAAAGACCTAAAAAGACACCATAAAGTTCCTGATGAACTAATTTCTACTTAGACCTAGATACCCTCCTCACCTACTTCCTATTTTACTTCCCTCACTCACTCCAAAGCTAATTTTATCAAAGGACTGCAAAAGCTGAATAAAGGCAAGAGACTGGCATACTTTAAGGATGACTCTTTAGTCAATATCAGACCACGATATCAGCTGGGACCCTAGTTGAGGAGTCCTGAGACTCCCAAACAGACATGATGGACCTAGACCTTGAATAGAGCCCTCTCTCCATTGTTACCAGTCATCTCTATCAGGAACAAAACAATAGACCCTTTTGTGGGCCCCCCAGAGAACCTTTCCCTCAACTTGGATCAACAATGGTAGAGAATGTTCCATCCTCTGAAGGGAGGCTGGACAACATACTCTATCTTCCACCTGAAGAAGAATGGATCCTGAAATTGGGGCAGCTTGGAATGTTCCTACTGATGACCACAGAATGTGAGCTCAGATCTACAGGGATGCAGAGGTCACATAGGCTCCTAAGCTGAATATGGGCCCCAGATCACTACAAATCAATGGGGTTTATAGTCAACAATATTTATACACCTTTCCCATATTTGGGAGCTACTCTCTTCCCTGATCCCAATTTCTGGTCCTTTTTCCAGCCATGACATCATCTCCCTAGACAATAACTTGGATCCACCTGCATATCAAATGTCAGGCTCATAAAAGAAAAAACTAGTATAGTCATAGGCCCTTTGGAATATAAGTAAAATAGGCCTACTAACTATCTACAAAACAGAGAAACCCCCCCCCAAACTCTTCTTCTGAACTAATCCAGCCTTTATGTTCCTGTTTTGTCAACAATTTGTTTGGCTTTATATGTTAACTCTCTTCTCAGGCACCAGGTTCCAGATGCTAACATGGTGCCAACCAGACTTCCCTGGACAGACAACCCAACCAGTGTGTCTTGGAGCCCTGCTTCCCCAAAGCCCTGCCCCACTATGGAAAAAGAGACAGTCTGGGAGTATGGATTGACCTGTCGATGCCCATGTTCAGCGGGGAAGCAATTACAGAAGCCAGACCTTCCACCTTCTGCAACCCATAATGACCCTGGATCCATACTCCCAGAGGGATAAAGAATAGGACAAGCTATCAGGGGAGAGAATGGGATAAGGAGTTCTGATGGTGGGAATTGTGTGGATTTGTGCCCCTCTTATCCTATGATTTTTGTCATTGTTTACATTTTATAAATAAAATTTTTTTAATTCTTTTTTAAATTGTGCTTTGTACTACAAAATAAAAGAATTGCTGCAGATAGCAATGAAACAAAAATTTCTCTTATCCCCAGTTACAGCTCAAAGCTGGACATGGTGGATGTCTCTGTTACACATCCCTGTTCATCTAGCTCAGCTTGGGAATAAAAGATGACTGTGGCCTGTGTCTTTTATTTTAAGACTTTTTTTTCCCTCTCTCTTTCCTAGCTTTTTAAAAAATTTCCATTAGGGTTATTGCTGTGGCTTGGTGGCAGCATAATGACACCACCATTCCCATGGTACTTCTCCCGCCTCCTTTTCTTTTTCCTTTGACAGAACAGAGAAAAACTGAGAGGGGAAGGGGAGCTAGAGAGGCAGAAAGACAGAAACACCTGCAGCACTGCTTCACCACTGTGAAGCTTCCCCCTGAAGGTGGAGACCAGGGGCTTAAACTCAGGTTCTTATGCAAGGTAATGTGTATGCCACCACATGGCCCACCAAACTATGATGTGAAGGAAGATGACAACATGGTGGAAGGCAAAATATTTGGGGGAAATGTAAAAATCATATTTCTGTAATAACAATCTTGTAAATCAACATTTCCTCAGTTAAGTGTGTGTTGGGGGTGGAGGAGACCAACAGATTAAGTCTTAATTGAAAATGATGGTTTCAATTAAAATGATGTAGATCTGTGGTACAGAAAAAAGTATGTCCTTCCCCCCCAACACACACTCTTCTACAACCTTTGCAAGGCTTGGCCTTCTGGGGTATTGATTAAAAAAAAAAAAGAAAAAAAGGACTAAAACATAAATCTAATAAGTACTGTTTTCGCCCACTCACATCATAAATGGGTTGGTGGAAAAAAAAAAAAAAGAAGTACTGCAATGGGACTCATCTTTTGGCAGCACAGACATTGCCATATCTTACCAAGAAAGTATTGTTCTCTAGTTGTATTTAACTTTCATTAATGTAATAGGAAAAATTCTCTACCCAAAGCAAGGCTAGTTTATAATGGGCAACCAGTATAAAAAGCCGCAATGTCCTAAAGTGAGGCACCTAGGCTCCCCACTCTCACCCAGCAAGATCTTCTCAGAGCAGCCACACAAACAGAGGTTCAAAAAAAAAAAAAAAAGGCGAGAGGTTAAAAAGCCACTCTACAAATGACAGTTTTTAAAACATATTTGCAACACATTAAAAAAAAAAAACACACACCGGGGTTGGGTGGTAGTGCAGCAGGTTAAGCACACATGGTGCAAAACGCAAGAACCAACGCAAGGATTCCGGTTCAAGCCCCCAGCGCCCCACCTGCAGGGCAGTTGCTTCACAAGTGGAGAAGCAGATCTGTAGGTGTCTATCTTCCTCTCCCCATCTTTCTCCATTTATCTCTGTCTTATAAAACCTGCTAGCTTAACTCTAGATAATCAATTCTAAGAGATAAACAATCTGGGGTGACCACATAATGGTTATAGAAAGAGAAACACAGGGAGTCCCACGGTAGTGCAGCAGGTTAAGCACACATGGCGCAAAGCGCAAGGACCAGCTTAAGGATCCCGGCTCAAGCCCCAGGCTCCCCACCTGCAGGGGAGTCACTTCACAGGAGGTGAAACAGGTCTGCAGGTGTCTTTCTCTCCCCCTCCTCTCTCCATTTCTCTCTGTCCTGTCCAACGACAGCAACAACAACAATAATAACCACAACAATGATAAAACAAGGGCAACAAAAGGAAAAATAAATATTTAAAAGAGAGAAACACAAAGTGGTCATATGAAAGTTGCTTGCTGCAACTCATTAGAAACAAATATTAACAAATATTAACAAATATAATAATCATTTTTATCAGAATAACAATTTTTTTATGTTTGGTCAAAAACATAAGCAGGAATTATGAATAGATTTGGGGAGCAAAGGTTCTCATTCATTAACTAGGGATATAAACTAGTATTTTCAGAGGAATCTGGCTATATCTATCAAAATTGTAAAAGTTCAAATCTCAAAACCAGTAACTACCCAAGCAGTACAACATCCTACAAATACTTATCTAAAGAACTTAATGGACAGAAAACAACTGCTAAATATCTTTCATTAAGGTGCTAGTAAAACAAATGGCTACACAACCACACAACAGAGCATGGCAATATCCACTGCTTTACTGGACAATTCAGTGTTAACAGGAAAAATAAAGAGCAGGATAATACTTTAGAATATCAGTGATATTCTAATTTTTTTAACTTTTCTTTTCTTTTTTTTTCCTTTCTTTGCATCCAGGGTTATCATTGGGGCTCAGTGCCTACACTACAAATCCACTGCTCCTGGAGGTCATCTTTTTTCCACTGTTGTTGTTGCTGCCATTGTTGGATAGGACAAAGAGAAATCAAAAAGGAGGGGAAGACAGAAAAGGGGAGAGAAGAGGGACACCTGCAGACCTGCTTCACCGCTTGTGAAGCTACCCACTTGCAGGTGGGGAGCCAAGGGCTCAATCCAGGATCCTTGTGCAGTCCGTGCACTTCACACTATGTGCGGTTAACCCAGTGCACTTCAGCCTGACCCCCAATATTCTAATTTTAATGGAATCACATTCATATGCAAATATTCATAAAGATGCAAATTCAGCAAAATATTAATTAGTGTTTACTCATAAATTGTGACGTTTTCTCCTGCTGGACAAATTTTTAATTCTAAAAACAGGTACTAAAAACAATAGATAATATAATTCCATTTGAGTAGTTTTTTGTGGTTTTGTGTTTTAAGGCAGAGGAGAGAACCTGTATTGTTGTGAATGCTTAAAAACTTTTCAAGAGTAATTTCATAGAAGTGCTAGAGAAAAAGATGCTTGCTTTTTAAAAATAAGCTTGCTTTTGTATTCCTTTCATTTTATATTTTTCTGTATTATTTGGATCTTATGATCTACATCTATTTCTTAACTCTGTCCAGAAGTTTACTCTGAAGTGTACTGTGCCTCAGGTATTATATTTGACCCCTGGACTGAGGCAGTGATGCATGTATTTCTCAAATCAAGTCGACTTTCCTGCTAGAGAGGGAGGTGAGTAGAGACAGGAATCCCCTACAGGCCACAAGAGGGAAAAGACTTGGTGTAGCTCTGAGTATGCGAAGCCCAGTTGATATAAAAGGCCCAGCATTTTCCTAGAGAATGTAACCAAAATCTGATGCAGAGCAGTCAGAGGCTCCCGACCACTGCTAACCACTCTGACTCCTCTGAAAATGAATGGTACACATATCAGGGATGTCAAATGCTATAAAGCCTTGAGTAGGAAAGTGAAAGACAAAGTATGGGGGGGGTAGGTAGGTTGGTGCACTTTATTAACTGCACACATTACAGTGCATAGGGACCCAGATTCAAGCCCCTGGTCCCCACCTGCAGACAGAAAGCTTTACAAGTGGTGAAGTAAAGCTACAGGTGTCTCTGTCTCTTTCCTTCTCTATCTCCCCTGCCCTCTCAGTTTCTGTCTCTATCCAATATTAAATAAATATTTTAAAAGGACATTTTTGTTTCTTCCAGCAAGTGATTGTTCCTATGCACTCTCCCCCACCGGGAGATTTGGTTTAGCCCTTGCTAGTTTTCACACTACTCTCTTCTCCCCACCCCCTATCCTACGTACTTCCTGAGTTCCTGCACTTCCTGAGTTCCTGCCGCAACTGCCAGAGGAGAAGGATGCAGGACAGATCTGTGTGGTGATTAGTTTAGGAGTCCCTCGCTGCTGCTGGAGGAGAAAGATGGAGGAGCACATTGCCTGCTCGTGAATAAAGATTAAACTGCATTCTCAGCTCAGCAGTGTGTTTCTGGTCGTCTGTTACCCACCCATGAAGCCAGCCCCAGTTATAACAACATATGGCGCCTACCACGTGGGACCTGACCTGCATCTCTCAGATAAGTCAAGACAATTTGGCTACCTATCTACTATGGGCTGCTTTTCTGCCTGTGAAGAGGTTTCCAAAGGCCTCTTCCCTTTCTTCATAAGACTGTTTCTGTGTTTCTGGAACATTGCTCTCTGGTTAGATAGCACAACGGTTATGCTAATGATTCTCATGCCAGAGGCTTTTTTTTCCATGGTTCTCTGTTTACCTTTCCACATTTTATTGTTTAAACTTTAAACAACCTTAAAATCATACTAAAAAAGACTTCCAATTGTAATAGAGTTATCAATTGTGGTAAACTAACCTGCTACAAGTTTTGTTTCATAAGTAAGTGAATTGCAGCTGTCAAGTTCTCTACAGAAAAGCGGAATTCCGATGGTTGACATTCCCCATCGAGACAGACGTACAACAATTCATCCCCTGGCAATTCTTCGGTGGACATCTGCTTTGGACTGGCACTTCTATCGGACTCACTGGTACACCTCTTGGACATTTTGCACAAAACTAGCAGCTTCCCTTTATGCTGCTGGGTTTCTCAAAGACTGACTGCAGCCAGCTGCCTTGATACTCTAGGCCATACACCCCATGCTAAGTAATGCCCGTCGAGGCAAGTAACGCCCCCCCCAGAGACAAAAGAGGCCCTCAGAGGTGAGAAATGTTTTTTTAGCTGATAAAGCTTTGCCTACAGAGGCAAAAAATGGCCCCCCAGGCCTTCCCTTGGCAGCACACTGGTTCTTGTTGCTTGCTTACATGTTCCTCCATGTTTGTGCCAGTTTCTTTTTTTTAAATGCCTGTACAATATAGGTTTCTGTTCACCTCACACTCCTGATACTATGGTCATTTAGTTAAAAAGAAAAGGGGGAACTGTTGCTATGCACTCCCTCCCGCCGGGAGATTTGGTTTAGCCCTTGCTAGTTTTCGCGCTACTCCCTTCTCCCCACCCCCTATCCTACATACTTCCTGAGATTCTGCACTTCCTGAGTTCCTGCCGCAGCCACCGGAGAAGGATGCAGGACAGATCTGTGTGGTGATTAGTTTAGGAGTCCCTCGCTGCTGCTGCTGGAGGAGAAAGATGGAGGAGCACATTGCCCACTCGTGAATAAAGATTAAACTGCATTCTCAGCTCAGCCGTGTGTTTCTGGTCGTCTGTTACCCACCCGTGAAGCCAGACCCAGTTATAACAACAAGTGATTATGGCTCTGAAAGAGAAAGAGGCATTTTCATACATATCAAACCAAACATCTGTCGTGTGCACTTTATATCAAGAAAAAAGCTGTTTTCAAGTCTCCAGTGCCTTTTAGAATAGTCAACTGCTGGCTCCCCTCCAGGTCTTGCAACCAATATTCAGTGAACTAACTTAACTTGCTCTAAATCTAGCCAAGACCCAAATCACACTATAATTTAAGGACTCTTTTATCACGACAAAGAACATTTTGACAAACCCTCACCCACTGGTATTAGTTTATTGCTGAACTGTCTCTTTCCTCCTTAATGTCTCCCTTCAGCTCTGAACCCACTTCTGCCCCATTTTGCTATGCATCAGTCAGACCTAGCATAGGGCACAGCACTGAAAAGCTGCAATGTATACTTACTGATTAAATGGGCAGAATAACTCTATAAGCTATAGTTTACAGCAAGGAACAAGTATAGGACACAAATTACTTCGTAGCAGGTGGGAAAAAAAGGAGTCTTAAAAATGGACAGGATGGACCACTGTCAGAAGAAAGTAAGATGAAAGAAGAAATAATGCCTTTGTCCTAAGGAAACTATCAATTTTTACCCTGGCCATCTGGCAAAGAAAATTTAAATTTTTTAATTTTAAGTGATAAACGTCATTTCATCTTCACAATCCCAATTCAGTGGAATGAGATTCATGGCATGGATACAGATTTTTTTTCTTTTTTTTTTTTCCTTCAATAAAGATGGAGAGGTGAAGAGAAAGAGAGACCACAGCACCAAAGATTCCTTCAATGTTGTAGAAGCTGGTCTTGAACCAATAAAACAACACACTATACAAGTGATGCTTCACTGACCCATGGGTACAAATCTAATGGGAGATGAATGGAACTAAATAACAAGAAGGAGTGGGTCAACAACAACAACACACATACCATCACCACTCTGACAACAACTGCTATTCCTCACCCAACAACAGGGTGAGGAGAAAAGGGAAAAGAACCAGAAGTTAAGTTAAGAAATGTTCTTTGCTAACTTAAAGAAGAATACATGGTGGGCAGAAAATAAGAACTATTTTTCTTACATAAATAGCCATTAATTTGGAATACCAAAGGAGACCACCTGGGACCACAACAAGACAGGACTAGAACGACTTCAGGAATCCATCAAATCACCGGTGAGTGCAAACACGTGTGGCTGGTGGACAGAGGAGCCTAGGGAGAGATTGGGTGGTTAGTAACAGTCTGGCAGTTTACCAGTTAAGACACCACCTTTTAAGTCTGCTTCACCAACAAAAAGACAGCTGAAAAGAGGGCAGAACTCCCCTAAGACTCATCAAATGCAACTATGAGTCTCCATTGCTACTGCCCTCAGAATCTGGAGCAGCGGGAGGGAGGCCCTGTGCTGACACCAGTGGACATAGAACTAACCAGGAAACTCAAGAGAAGATATACACCTTGGTGGCTAAGCAGTGGGGCTGTGAGAGTCTCTTTGCATAACCACTGGATTATCTCTGCCCTGCCCTGCTTTATCTCTTGGTCAGGAGTCAGTGATTAAGCTAAGAAGCTACTTATAGTTTAAAAGCCCATAGCCTACAGGGGAGAAAAAGAAAAGAGGCTTTTAAGCCACTGAGCTCCAACTCAGGGATTAAAATACTATTGAAACAACTGTTACCTTCCATAACTGTGAGCCCTTTAATTACCTTGCATAGACACAAGTCAATCCAGGGAATAGTGATCAGTAATTTGAAAAGTACTGAGAGAGGGAACACATAACATAATATATAAAATGGTTAAACCAACAAGAAGAAATACTGGAGAAATGAACCAGGACAAGAGTCCAGCTAAAAGCCCACCAAAGGGTGAAGCGCAAAATAGTGAGGTCAACATCAAAACACTAGTTAAGGAAATAATCACAGGAGTGAGTAAAGAGTTTGAAAGAATTGTCATCAGAAATACAGAAACAACTAATGAGACTCTGGAAGAAAACACTAATTATCTCAAGGTTATTAGAGAGCTGAAAGCTGAAATAGCTGAGCTAAGAACACAACTAGCTGAACAAGCTAAAACAGTATCAGAACAGGGTAACAAAACAGATGAACTCAAGAAAACAGTAGAGGGGAGAGAGAATAGAATCAATGAGGCTGAAGACAGAATTAGCAAGATCAAGGACGAATTAGAGACAACTAAAAAAAAAAGAAGAGATCTCAAAAAGAGATTAAGAGATACTGAAAACAACAACACCTATGGGATGACTTCAAAAGAAATAATATACACATTATTGGCTTACTAGAGGAAGAGAGGGAGGAGAAGCATTCTTCAGAGCATAATAACTGAGAATTTCTCTAGTCTAGACAACTTAAAAGACATAAAGGTTCAAGAAGCCCAGAGGGTCCCAGAATTAATCCAGACTTAAAGACACCAAGACACATCATATTTAGAATGGAAAGGAATAAGGATACAGAAAGGATCCTGAAGGCTGCAAGAGAAAAACAGTCACCTACAGAGGAAAACCCATAAGATTAGCAGCATACTTCTCAACACAAACAATAGCTATTAACTGACCTATACACAAGATAAGCTCAAGTCAACAAATCAGTACACAAGGAGATCCAAGAATGAGAGATGTCTTTTACTGTTAAGAGCAAGATAGCTTATAAATTCTTGTTCCATCTTACCTGTTCATCCAAAAATGCAAAAACAAAAAACAGCTATCCTGAATTCAATTCTAGCTAGCTAAGGAAATCTAGTAAATTCCTTTTTTTTTTTTTTTGCCTCCAGGGTTATTGCTGGGGCTCTGTGCCTGCACCACAAATCCACTGCTCCTAGAGACCATTTTTCCCCTTTTGTTGCCCTTGTTTTATCATTATTGTGGTTATTATTATTGTTATTGTTGCTGTCGTTGGATAGGACAGAGAAATCGTGAGAGTAGGGGAGACAGAGAGGGTGAAAGAAAGATAGACACCTGCACCTGCAGACCTGTTTCATCGCCTGTGAAGCAACTCCCCTGTAGTGGGGAGCCAGGGGCTCGAACCAGGATCCTTATGCAGGTCCTTGTGCTTCTTGCCACGTGTGCTTAACCCACTGCACCACTGCCTGACTCCCTCTTTTCTTTTTTTTTTTTTAAAGAAGTTTAGTTAGTTAAAACAATAACATAAACATCATACTGAGAAGTAACCTTGTGATTTTAGCACTTAAGGAGGAAAAAAAAAAACCTGAGGACAAAAACAACTAGGGACAGAGAGTCTACTGGGTAAGATGTGTGAAGTCCCAACACCACATAGGAAGTACTATGACACTGGGAGTTCCATTGCTTTAGTTGGGGTCTGTCTCTTTCTCTCTCTCTTTCTCTCCCTCCCTCCATCTCCTCCCATTCTCCCTTCCTAAATGATAAATCAGTCCAAAGTAATGAAACTGTACATGTGCAAGGCCCCCACTCTAGGAGAGAAAAATTAAAAATAGCAACAATTCTTTAGCCTAAACTTCAAGAAAACCAATGTTTAGATGTCAGATTATCCTAAACAAAGGCACAGTTAGTATAGGTTCTAAAATGAAAAATATGGCCTGCTATTTTAACAAACAGATTCTGACCATCTAATAAAGTAGGGGGAGGGAGGGCTTTTTCCTGCCAAGGGCCATTTAACATCATTAGCAGATCATACAAAATTGTCAAATTTAAAAATGAGCACTCATTCCAGTTGTTTCAGCAGGAAGAACCAGACCAAATGATTTATTGCAGGTCAGATGTTTCCCTCCCAATCTAAAACATAATAACCAGACCCCACAAAAAAAAAAAAGAAAGAAAGAAAGAAAGAAAAAGGAAGAAGCCACAGACAGTAAGGTCACAGCATGGAAATTCTGATGAGCTTAAGATACGAATGTGTCCAAAGATATAAGCAATACCCAATACCCAGGGCAGACCCAAAGTTCAGATTCATCAAACAGAATGAGCACCATCTATGACAATTCAAGAACTATTTGAAGTGTGTCCTGAAGATTGAGGCTATAATCTACAAATATGACATACTGTAAAAATGAGAGAATGCATATTTATATTCATATCCAATGTTCCATCTTTTCTATCAAGAACAAATCTATAATCACCCTAATATAACTTAAAGGTTAAAAACTTATAAGGTTAAAAAAATCTCAGTCTTAGGGAGCTAGATGGCATACCTGGTAGAGCACACATATTATGTATGACTATCTGGGTTCAAATCCCCAGTATCTACCTATAGGAGGGAGGGTAGTTTCATGAGTGAAGCAGTGTTGCAGGTATCTCTCCTTCTCTCCGTCTCCCTTCCTACTCTTCTCTTCTCTCTCTCTCTATATATATATATATAAATATATATATATATATATGTATTTTTTTTCCCTATGTATATCGGTCTGTTGCCTCTACTAAAGAAGAAAAAAAGTATAGATGGCCACCAGAACAGTGAAGTCATGCAAGTGCTGAGCCCCAGTCCCAAACTTAAAAGAAATCACTCCAGGGTTTAAAAAAAAAAAATCTGCAGGTGAGGTTCTAGAACCATACTTGGCAGTCATTCAGGGACACTGAGGAAGTAGAAACAGGAATGTCCTACTTTTTGGCAGCACACAACCCTCAGTACCACTATAATCCAAGCTCTAGACTAAACATATGGGAATTAATATGCACGGTCTAATCAAGGCAACAGGGTCAAGAAAAAAAATAAACAGATTAATAAAATATAATTATCAAATAGGATATACAGAGCTGATTTGTCATTTTTGTTTGCTTAAAGGGAAATGGGGGGGAAGATTGTTTAATTTTGCAAATGTCTCTGGCAAAGCATGAATTAGACCATCACAACCCAGTCTGAGTTCCCTGTGAAAATATGGCAAAAGAGCCTGCCTTTTTTCCTTCCTTCCTTCTTCCCTTCCTTTCTTCCTTTCTTCCTTTCTCTCTCTCTCTCTCTCTCTCTTTTAAACAGAATTACTAAATTATAAACCAAGAGGATGACAGAAAGAAAAGCCCTTAGTTTTTATAATTTGGACAAAGTTTTATGTCACATGCCTTGGGATGACACAGAAAGACAAGGTGAGACGACAAAGCATTTAGATAATATTTGTGAGTCTTATAAATAATCACTAATAAACTGGCACTTAATGAATTTAGGCAGACACCAAATTGAACTCACTGCTCCCTCTGAGTTTGTTCCCCAGTCTCCTGAATCAACAGTGACATGACTAGGCTCTCAGACATAAATCCTGAAGCAGTTGTCCTCAGTTTCTCTCCATTTCTCTCCCATAGAATGAATTCAGTTTTGCTTTCACAAAGATCTTCAAAATTTCCCCTTTTTTGATCTTAATGCCACTCATTTGGCTCAACTTTTCTCCAGTTTACTTTCTAACTAGTTCCTAGATGGTAAACACAATCTACTGTAACACAATTCCTCAAAGGCAAATCTAAGATTATTTTCTTCCTTAAACATCACCACTAATTAACAGAATAAGAGTCAAATTCCTTAACTTGTTCTTTTTCCTGATCATAGTGTTTATCTTTCTTTTTATTTTTTATCATAGTGTTTCTACACACAGCTCCCACTACCTTCTCTCCACCTACATTACACTGAACTTCATTGTCCTCAGCAGTCACCTCTCCTTTCTACTTCCACAGATTGTTAAAACTCTTCAAAGCCCACCAATGGGATGCACTGGATCGACCTTCCCGTGGTGCATCCCGTGAGTACCCATTCATTGGGGAAACTGACGATCCTTCCTAGCTGACTGAATCCACATGGATCCCAGTCACTTTCAAAGCCAGCAACAAGCAGCTCCTGACAGCTTTCAAGCTGTTGGTCCTGCTCTTCAAGTCCTCCAACTTAATGTTGAGGGGCTGTCCTTTGCCAAACGCGTTCTTATTGGTCAATTGGCGATACAGCATCAGGCAGATGTTATCTGCCTACAAGAAACACATATAGGAGTCAATGAAGCTGCTCGATTCACCATCAGTGGATTCGATTTAATATGCTATAATCTCCATCCTAATCACGGCCGAGCCATCTACGCCAAATCGTGTCTTGCGGACGTTTACCATACGGCCTCTTCGACCTTCTACGACTCCATTACTATTGGAACTATTCAGCTCGTCAACGTATATAAGCCTCCCAGTGCCTCATGGGATAATGAGGTCCTGCCTAGCCCGAATCACCCAGCCGTTTACGTTGGAGACTTTAATAGTCATCACCAAGACTGGGGATATTCCTCCACTCGTGCTGACAGCTCTATCTTAGCCGACTGGGCTTCAGCGAATGACCTCTCCCTATTATACGATCCCAAACAGCTAGGCTCTTTTCACAGTGCTAGATGGAATAAAGACTCGTCACCCGACCTGTGCTGGATTAGCACAGTCAACGGCCAAGCCTTTCCCGCTACAAAACAAGTTCTCAAGATCTTCCCGCACAGTCATCACCGCCCAGCTATCATCCACATTGGTCTCCAGCTCCCACTGATTCTGTGCTCGGAGAAAGATGGAACTTTGGGAAAGCAAACTGGCGGCTGGCTGTTCAGTGATCTTACCAACAAATCTATTCCTGCAATTCCAATTAACTCTATCCCGTCTGAAGATTCCTACAGGCGCTTCCGCCAAGCCATCTTCAAAGCAGCTTCCCAAGCCATTCCTCGTGGGAGACGTGCTAACTATACGCCTTGTCTTGATGCTGAATGCGAGCAACTACTAAAGCAGTATGATGAGTTGGGCGACCCAGATGTGGCTGACCATCTCATTGCCTCCCTGGATGCAGCACGCCAAGCCCGCTGGCAACAACTCACGGAAAGTCTGAACTTCACCCACTCAAGTAGGAAGGCCTGGAAACTTCTTCACAGACTGGGTGCCGGTAGCCAACCCCCTCCCGTCTCCCATCCTCCCGTGTCTCCAAACTCAGTGGCCAGTCACCTAACTCAAGTTGGACGTGCTAAGATCGACCCAGTCTGGAAAAGAGAAATTTCCCATGAATGGTCATCTCACTTCCGGTTATCTTGTCCATCTCCAAAACTCTCTCCCTTTACTGTCTGAACTGGAAGACGCTTTGAAGAGGGTCAAACCGGGAACAGCTGCTGGCTATGATAACATCACCCCAGAACTCATTCTTAACCTGGGTCCCGCGGCAAAGAAGTGGCTCGCTTCATTCCTGTCCCACATCTTGGAATCTGAGTCTATGCCCAAAGTTTGGCGTCGTGCGAAGATTATAGCAGTTTTGAAACCAAAGAAAGACCCAACACTGGCCGCCAGCTATAGACCAATTTCTCTCCTCTCCGTGTGTTACAAACTCCTTGAGAGGCTGCTTCTGTCACGTATTTCTCATCTTACAGAGAAATTCCTATCACCCGCCCAAGCTGGTTTCCGCCCAGGAAGATCTACCTGCGAACAAGTCCTGGCCCTCTCAACTTACATTGAAAATGGATTCCAGAAGAATTTAAAGACAGGTGCTGTCTTTGTTGATCTCACAGCAGCCTATGACACAGTCTGGCACTGTGGTCTCCTAATCAAGATCTCAAGATGCCTGCCTCCATGGGTGGCCAACACTATATCGTTTCTTCTCCAAAACAGAAGATTCCGGGTGCATCTGGGTGACAAGTCTAGCAGATGGAGACTTGTCTCAAGTGGCCTCGCCCAGGGCTCTGTTCTGGCTCCTACGCTATTTAATATTTACATCAATGACCTCCCAGAAACTTCTTCAAGGAAGTTCATCTACGCCGATGACATCTGCTGTGCAACTCAGGCATCAAAGTTCGACATCCTCGAGGAAACACTCACGAAAGACATGTCTCTGATATCTGATTACTGTAAAAAATGGCGACTAATCCCTAGCACTGCAAAAACGGTATCATCTGTTTTCCATCTACACCATGCCTTGGCCTCGCGTGAGCTTAATGTGCAGCTTGGGGATACGAGAATCCAGCATGAAGCCCAGCCAGTCTATCTTGGCGTTACTCTCGATCGCACTCTGTCATTTCACGAACATCTCATAAAAACTGCAGCAAAGGTGGGCGCAAGGAATAACATCATTGCAAGACTGGCCAGCTCCTCGTGGGGCGCGAGCGCTTCCACACTACGATCATCATCTCTGGCATTATGCTATTCCACTGCAGAATACTGTGCCCCAGTATGGTTCCGTAGCCCCCATGTCCACTTGGTCGATTCCAAATTATATTCCTCCATGAGGATAATTTCTGAAACCATCCGTTCCACCCCGGTTCCATGGCTGCCAGTTCTTAGCAACATCGCCCCGCCAGATATTCGTCGGGATGCGGCATCATCTAAGTTCATTTCCCACGTCTACACTCGACCGGACCTGCCAGTATACGCGGATATCTTCGCCCACCCTGTCCAACGCTTGACGTCTCATCACCCAATCTGGTCCTCTATGCCTACACTGAACTTCTCTGTTCCAGTCTCTTGGAAACAGAGTTGGCAGTCAGCTGAGGTAAAGAACAAACACCTCATCACAGACCCCTGCAAGCGTCAACCCGGCTTTGACCTAGCACGTTATGATTGGGCCCTCCTCAATCGCTATCGAACAGGCCATGGCTGGTGCGCCGCTATGTTCCATCGCTGGGGAGCCAGAGACGACCCGAACTGCCCCTGCAGCTACAGACAGATTATGACCCACATAGTCAACGACTGCCACCTCTCCAGATTCAAAGGAGGTCTCGAAACTTTACATCAGGCTCAACCTGACGCTGTTGACTGGCTACGGAAGAAGGGCAAACGCTAGAAGAAGAAAGCCCACCAATGAGATGGCAATAAGGTTGTATGTGTATTTGGGGAGGGGGAATGAGAGTAAACAGGATCTTGACATATGTAGTCACCATTCCAGATCATTTTTTCCTTTATAGAGAGAAACACAGAGACAGACACACATAAATGGAGATACATACCACAGCACCCATTTCTCTACTGCCACAGCATCTCTCATGTGTTGTCAGGGCTGAAACCTAGGCCATTACTACTGTTATTTACAAGATTATTCTTCCTATTACTTGTGCCTTTGGAGGCTAAGACTGCAGCTTGTTCATCATTTTATTCCAAATTTTCAGTCTAATACATTTTGGGTGTACTCAAATATATGTTTATTGACTAAGCCCAGAGACTGCAGTATCCTTTTGAAAACACACTTGGTTTTGTCTAGTATTTTATCAACAAAGTGATCAAAAATAGCAAGCAAATCAAACCTCTTAGTATTTTATCAACAAAGTGATCAAAAATAGCAAGCAAATCAAACCTGCAAGTGCCAAAAAAAAAAAAAAAAAAAAAAAGTACTGAGAATGTGCTATGGTAGAATACAGGACAAATATTTTTTTAAAAAAAATCATAATAGCATTTAAAAGAATCATCTACAGAGGCATGTAATGAAAGAGGCCTTTCTCAAGCCAGACCCTTAAAACATGAATAAATGGCCTGGGTTCTTCTCAAACCGTCCACTTCTATCTATCCAATGCCAGACAGTCTGGGTGAATTCTAATCCATCCATTACCAGCTGTGGGACTCCAGGATAAGTTTCTTAATCTATTAAGATTTCTGTTCCTTCCATGTAATACAAGGACATGCCACACAGGATTACTTAGCTAACAATAATAACAACAGTAATAATCACAGCACTGCTCACAATTAGAACTGTGCCTAGCTCAATAAACTACTATTATTTGTTGGTGGTGATTTTGTTATAATTAAAAGCTATTCCTAAGGGGCTGGGAAACAGCTCACTCAGAACAGCTCACTTTCCCATGCAACCAGACACACATTCAAGCCCCAGCATCCTATAGAAGCAACATGCACAGCACCAAGGAAAGCCCCATAAATGGTGGAGTGATGCTGTAGTATCTCCTTTTCTTTCTGCCTCTATCTGAAATTAAAAGGGGAAACATTTTTTAATATTTATTTTTTGTTGCCCTTGTTGTTTTTATTGTTACTGTAGTTATTACTTTTGTTGTTACTGATGTCGTTGTTGTTGGACAGGACAGAGAGAAACAGAGAAAGGAGGAGAAGACAGGGAGAAAGGCAGACACCTGCAGACTTGCTTCACCACTTGTGAAGTGACTTCCCTGCAGGTGAGGAGCCGGGGGCTCGAACCCGGATCCTCACTCCGGTCCTTGCGCTTTGCGCCATGTGTGCTTAGCCCGCTATGCTACCGCCGGACTCCCAGAAACATTTTTAAGAGACATTCTTGATTGCACTGTATTGTATTGCACTGTATTGCATGTTATTTCTAATGATGAGTGAACTGGAGAACTTCCGCATGTCTGTAGGCCACATGTATCTCTTCTTTAGAGAACTATCTATTCATATCTTCTACCCACTTTTTTATTGAGTTTTTCTTTTTCTTTTCATTGAGCTGTATGAGTTCTTTATAGGTGTTTGATATCAACCACTTGCCTGAAGTGTAATGTGCAAATATCTTTTACCATTTAATGAGCTTCCTGTTTATCCTTATGGAATTTTCTTTTGATGTACAGGAGTTTTTTAATTTGATATAGTCCCATTTGTTCATTTTTGGTTTTGTTTCCCCTGTCCATGGGGTGAAGTCTCCAAATACATCTTTAATGTTAAAAGTCCTGAAATGCTTTACTGGTATGTTCTTCTGTATATTTTATAGTTTCAGATCTAATAGGTCTTTGATCCATTTTGAGCTAATTTTGGTGCATGGTAGTAAGTGGTGGCCTAGTTTCATTTTTCTACATGTGGTTATCCAATTCAATCAAAACCATTTGTTAAGGAGACTTTCTTTTTTGTTTGTTTGTTTTCTTGTTTGTTTGTTTGTTTGTTTTTTGGCCCTCAGGGTTAGTGCTGAGGCTCGGTGCCTGTACCACACCACGAATCCACTGCTCCAGGAGGCTTTTTTTTTCTTCTCTTTTTGGTTGCCCTTGTTATTTTTTTTTTATCATTGTTGTGGTTATTTTTATTATTGTTGTTATTGATGTCATTGTTGTTGGATAGGACAGAGAGAAATGGAGAGAGGAGGGGAAGACAGAGAAGGCAAGAGAAAGTTAGACACCTGCAGACCTGCTTCATCGCCTGTGATGTGACTCCCCTGCAGGTGGGGAGCCAGGGGCTTGAACAGGGATTCTTACGCTGGTCCTTGAGCTTAGCACCACGTGTGCTTAACCCGCTGCACTACCACCCGACCCCATTAAGGAGACTTTCTTTTACACGTTCAGATGTTTTGGATATATATAATGTGCCAACACATGGATAGGTTTAGTTCTGGGCTCTTTTTTTTTTTTAATTATCTTTATTTATTGGAGATAGACAGCCAGAAATCAAGAGGGAAGGGTGTGATCGAGAAGGTGAGAGACAGAGAGGCACCTGCAGCCCTGTTTTACCACTCATAAAAGCTTTCCCCCTGCAGGTAGGGACCACGGGCTCAAACCAGGGTCCTTGTGTATTATAATGTGTGCTCAATGAGGTGTGCCACCACCCTGCCCCCTAGACCAAAATTCTTTATGGGGTACAGGAGGTGGGAGTTCTGGTTTCCATAACTGAGTCTCTGCTGAACATGGACTTTGGCAGCCAAACCCCCAGCCTATTTCTATCTTTCCCTAGTGGAGTAGGGGTCTGGAGAGGTGAGGTTCTGGAACACATTGGTGAGACTGTCTGTCCAGTTAGGATGAAATTATAGTAGCATCTGCAACTTGGTGGCTGAAAAGCAGTAAGATATAAAGAAGGACAAAATGTTTAATAAACAAAAACCAAAAAGTTAGAATAAAGCAGATGAGAATAGAGATCTTAGGTGGAAAGAAATGAGGAAATCTAATTTTAGATATATTCCTAAGAGCCTATAACATTAGTAACTTTTACTTGAGCTTGATAACTAACATGTAGGTAGACCAAAAATACTGTCTGGGAAGATGGTGTCAGAGTTGAGAATAGGGCTAAAAGGCTGGATTAGGGCAGAAAGTAGCTCCTAAACTTGAAGAAAGTATGTAAAGAATGCTTGAAGTGAAATGGGGGGGGTGAGGGGGGCTAGGAGAGGAGGGTGTCTAGGCCTGACATCTCAAGTTTGTTAACTGCTTCGATTTCAGTTCTGAGTATATATCCCTTTAGTCTAAGCTTAGGTGTTTCAATTTTGTAAACTGAATTCCTACACTGGGATTAAACTATTAAAGTATTTCTAAAAATAACTTTTTTTTTCTTTTTCCAAATACTAAGTTACCTAGAACCTTAGACCAGATAGATTAGAATCATCTGGTCCAGTCTGTATCTAAAATTATTAGTATATAGTATTAAATGACAAGGTACGGTCAAGTATAGTAGAGCAAATGCTAAGCAGGGAATTTTTTTTATTATCTTTATTTTTAAATTTTTATTATTTTTATTTATTGGATAAAGACAGCCAGAATTGAGAGGTAGGGGGAGACAGAAAAACCTGCAGCCCTGCTTCACCACTTGCAAAGCTTTCCCCCTGCAGGTGGGGACCACGGGCTCGAATCCAGGTGCTTGCACATTGTAACATGTATATTCAACCTGGTGTGCACCATCTGGTCCCAGAATGAGATTTTCAACTAGGTGCACCACCACCCAGCCCCATTATCTTTATTTATTGCACAGAAACAGCCAGAAATCAAGAGGTATGGAGGAGACAGAGAGTGAGACAGAGAGATACCTGCAGCCCTGTTTCACCACTCGTGAAGTTTTCCCCCCACAGGTGGGGAATGGGGAATCAAACCCGGGTTCTTGCACACTGCAACATGCACATTCAACCTGGTGTGCACCACCTGATCCCAGAATGGGATTTTCAAAGTAAACCAAGCTCCTATGTTATAATTTGGTTAAAATAATTATCTATTGCCTTCTTAAACTCTAAGACTACAAGGAACCTTCCCCATTTTCTTTAAAATCCTTATTTCTCCCAGTCATGGGACCTCTGGGATTTTACTTATATTTCTTGATACCTCTTCTCTCGATCCCTTACCCTGCTATACTGCCTCTGCTGACGTCAACTAATCAGTGGAGCCAGTGTGACCAAACCACCTTATGGTGCCACTACTTTTCCACTTCACATTGTATCCAGAGATGCCAACTCTTACATATCAACCTTCCAACTACAATAATCTGGTGAGACCTTTCCTAGCACATGAAGTTACCTAGTTCCATTTCAGATGGCACACTCTATAACAGTTACACACCCTAGATATAGGCTAGGGCCTAGGAAATTAGGTACATGTATACACATAACCATAAGTCAGGGACAATTATACACCTCAAAGTAACAGTGATTAACAGTGCACTGTGATTAAACTTAGACCAAATAAATTTGGCAAGTAGAAAGGCCTAAAAAATGCACCACAAATAGTCCATCAAACAGTTACTACTTAGGCCTTGAGACACCTTCCTCTCATACTTATTTGATGTCTTTTTCTTGCCTGATTGCAATGGTGAGGGCTTCTAGCACTATGTTGACTAGAAGTGGTAGAGTGGACATTCTTACCTAATTTCTGATTTTAGGAGGAAAGCATTCAGTTTTTTCCCCACTGAGGATGATGTTAGTCATGGTTTTTGTCTTTATATGCTGAGGCATTTTCCTATCACTCCCAATTTAATGAGGGCTTTTATCATAAATGGGTGTTAGACCTCGCCAAATGCTTCTTCTACATCAATTGACAAGATCATGTGACCTTTATCATTCTTTTTGTTAACATGGTAGATTATATTGATTGACTTGCAGATATTGAACCACCTCTGTTTTCCAGGGATGAATCCCACTTGTTCATCAGAGATATAGGTCTAGTTTTCTTTCTTGGTAGAGTTCTTTTTGTCTTTGGGAATCAGAGTGCTGTCCCTCTTCTATTTTCTGGCAGGCTTTGAGGAGAATGGGTATTAGTTCTTCTTTGAATGTTTTATAGAATTCATTAGTATAGCTGTCTGAACTTGGGTTTTTGTTCTTGAGAAGGTTTTTAGTCTTCTCTATGCCAGGAAAACTGTCATATATATTTCTAAGCTTGGATCTGTTTCCAACATTTAACCCTTTACACTTTGCAAAATACTTCTAGGAGTACCTTCAATGTAAATTTTTTCCCTTACTATCACTTTTCTAGAACTTCAGCCTTTTTTTTTATTTCTTTATCAGGGGATTAATGTTTTACAGGAAATTCATCTTTTTATCACAACTATTTACATCAATGAGTTTTACCTTCACTGAGTTCTTCTAGAAGTAGTCTTAAATAGTAGGAATGTCAGCATTCCTACAATCAGGTATTTCACTTCTAATATTACTACTTTGCATTTCTTTGTTGCATATTTTCTTTGTTGCCTAAAGCCTCCTTCCCACCTCTGAAAAGTGACACATACATTCATCACTAGGAGACAATACAATTATGTATTTACCTGTGTGTGAATTCAATCACAGATAGGCAATGACCACCACTGACAGCCTCTAGAAGGAAAAACATGATTGGTTTCTGATCCTAACAAACATGTTATGTGCACAGTGATTTGTGTACTAAAGAACTAGTAGCAAAGTTTGTATCCTGTGTAATTATTCAGCGTTAATATACCACAGTATCTTGAATTAAAGAATCAAGTTGGGAGACTGATGTTATTGAAGTAAACCATGGTAACAATCTCATTCATTCAAAACCATAAAAAAAAAGAAGAGCTGTCTATACAAAAATAAATAAATAAAATGGATATATATATGCTAAAATATAACAGTGGATGCCCTTTGGGGGAGTTATATTAGTTTTCTTTAAATAACTAATCTCTACACTTTGGGAATAATTCTCAACCTGCAGCGATTACACCTCACAAATATTAAAGAATGAATGATCAATAGTGCCAAAAGAATGATCAATAGTGCCAAAACTGACAAGTCTGATTAAAAAAAAACAGTTGTTATTAATTTCCCTTTTCTGAAGACAGAAGCAATGATTAAATGAGACGATAACAAGCAGAAAATACACAAGAAGGGGTTGAGGAGACAGCATAATAGTTGTACAAGAGTTTCCTGCTTGAAGCTCTGAGGTTCCAGGTTCAATCCAGCACCACCATAAGCCAGAGCTGGATTGAACCTGGGACTTGGTTCCTCTCTCTCTCTCTCTCCCTCTCTCTCTCTCTCTCTCTCTCTCTCTCTCTCTCTCTCTCTTTCTTTCTCTCTCTCTCTGTGTGTGTGACTTTCTGTATTTCTCTCATTAAAAATAAATAAAATAGACTTCCGGAGGCGGAGCTACGAGCAGCAGCAGATCATTTCTCTCCTTTCCTCTCCTCTCCTCTCCCGGATCAACTAGGAATACCAAAGGAAACCACCCAGGACCAAAACAAGATAGGACTAGAATGACCACAGGAACCTACTATCACCGGTGAGTATAACACGTGTGGCTGGTTACAGAAAGGAGAGAGGAGCGTAAGGAGAGATTAAGTGACTGCTAACAGTCCAGCAGTTTATCAGTTGAGACACCAACAAGGGGACAGCTGAAGGGAGGAAAGGACTCCCCAGAGACTCACCAAGTACAACTCTGAGTCTCCATTGCTACTGCCCTCAGAATCTGGAGCAGCGACAGGGAGGGACACCAGGGGACAGAGATCTAACCAGGAAACTCAGGATAAGACCTATACCTCAGTGGCATAGCTGAGGGGCTGTGAAAGTCTCTTTGCATAACCACTGGATTATTTCTGCCACACCCTGCTTTATCTCTTGGTCAGGAGTCAGTGATTAAGCTAAGAAGCCTACTTATAGTTTAAAAGCCTTCAGGCTCCCATAGCCTACAGGGAAGAAAAACAAAAAAAGAGGCTTTTAAACCACTGAGCTCCAACTCAGGGATTAAAATACTATTGAATCAACTGTTAACTTCCACCACTGTGAACCCTTTAATTAACTTACTTAGACACAAGTCAATCCAGGCAACAGTGATCAGTAATTTGAAAAGTAAAAGGGAACTCATAACATAATATATAAAATGGTTAAAACAACAAGAAGAAATATTGGAGAATCAAACCAGGACAAGAGTCCAGCTAAAAGTCCTCCAGAGGGTGAAGCACAAAATAACGAGTTCAACATCCAAACATTAGCTAAGGAAATAATAACAGGAGTGAGTAAAGAATTTGAAAAAATTGTAATCAGAAATACAGGAACAACAAATGAGACTATGGAAGAAAATACCAATTATCTCATGGTTATTAGAGAGCTGAAAGCTGAAATCGCTGAGCTAAGAAGGCAACTAGCTGAACAAGCTAAAACAGTATCAGAACAGGGCAACAAAATAGATGAACTCCAGAAAGCAGTAGAGGGCAGAGAGAATAGAATCAATGAGGCTGAAGAAGAATTAGCAAGATTGAGGATGAATTAGAGACAACTAAAAAAGAAGTAAGAGATCTCAAAAAGAGATTAAGAGATGCTGAAAACAACAACAGAGTCCTATGGGAAACAATATACGCATTATTGGCTTACCAGAGGAAGAAAGAGAAGGAGAGGAAGAAAGCATTCTCCAGGCCATAATAGCTGAAAATTTCTCTAGTCTAGACAACACCAAAGACATAAAGATTCAAGAAGCCCAGAGGGTCCCAAACAGAATTAACCCAGACCTAAAGACACCAAGACATGTCATACTTAGAATGGAAAGGAATAAGGATAAAGAAAGGATCCTGAAGGCTGCAAGAGAAAAACAAAGAGTCACCTACAAAGGAAAACCCATAAGATTAGCAGCAGACTTCTCCATACAAACAGAAGAGAATGGCAAGATATCTATCGAGTGCTCAATTGCTGGGAAATTGTGCAGATGCAGTCACATCTGCCATGTTGTCCCCTCAGGCTACTGCTAGTTCCCACGAGAGTTGGGACATTCTTGGGGAGTGCCTATTCCACCATGTTGTGCCCTCAGGGCATTGTCTATTTCCCTGCGATATTTGGAGTGCTTTGGTTACTCATCCCCCCTCCCATTCTAACGAGAGTTACTATCCTATCCTGGAGTGCCATGGTTACTCCTCCCCCTTCCCATTCTCGTGAAAGCTGCTCCTATAAAAGCCCTTCTTCCGCACCTCTCTCTCTTGCCAGCGCTCCACTTCGGTGTTTAGACACAGGAAAGGTTACTGCATGAGGCAGCCATTTTCACTACCTCCACGTGGCCCAACTTTCTTCTCTCGCACCCAACTCTGAGGTGCCAGTGCAAATAAAGATTTGTGTTCCCTCTTCACTCCGGACCTCCTCTCTCTCTTCTCTGCGGCGCAGAACGACACTCAATGAGAAAGGCTTTCAACCAAGAATACGATATCCTGCTAGACTGTCATTCAGACTAGATGGAGGCATCAAAACCTTCGCAGACAAGCAACAGTTGAAGGAATCAACTATCACCAAGCCTGCCCTGAAAGAAGTTCTGAAAGGTCTCCTATAAACAATCAGACCACCACAAATAGGACATATATCAAAACACTCTAAAACTCTACAAGAATGGCGTTAAAATATCTTCAATCTTTGATATCAATAAATGTCAATGGCCTAAATTCACCTATTAAAAGACACAGAGTAGGAAGATGGATCAGAAAACACAACCCAACAATATGCCAACTGGATACAACAGTATATCAAAAAGATTGTTCATCATGACCAAGTGGGGTTTATCCCAGGCATGCAAGGTTGGTTTAATATACATAAGTCAATCAATGTGATCCACCACATCAACAAAAGCAAGACCAAAAACCACATGGTCATATCAATAGATGCAGAGAAAGCCTTTGACAAAATACAACACCCCTTTATGATCAAAACACTATAAAAAATGGGAATAGATGGTAAATTCCTGAAGATAATGGAAGAATAAAAATGATGGGATCAAGGGGGTGCTAGGATCCTCGGGTATCATGATAGAAAAGGACATAGGGGGCAGGGGAGACAGCAAAATGGTTATGCAAACAGACTCTCATGCCTGAGGCTCCTAAGTCCGAGGTTCAACCCCCCGCACCATCATAAGCCAGAGCTGAGCAGTGCTCTGGTGTCTATCTGCTTCTGTCTCTCTCTCTCTCTCTCTCTGCAAAATAAAATTAATAGGAGTCGGGCAGTAGCACAGCGGTTAAGTGCACATGGTGCAAAGCACAAGGACCAGCATAAGGATCCTGGTTCGAGCCCCCAACTCCCCACCTGCAGGGGAGTCACTTCACAGGCAGAGAAGCAGGTCTGCAGGTGTCTATCTTTCTCTCCCCTTCTGTCTTCCCCTCCTCTCTCCATTTCTCTCTGTCCTATCCAACAACGATGACATCAATAACAACAACAATAACTATAACAATAAAACAAGGGCAACAAAAGGGAAAATAAATATTTTTTAAAAAATAAATTAAATTAATAAGAAGAAAGAAAAGAAAAAGACATAGGTTGGGGGAGTGTCTTGCAGACACCTATTATGGGGAGATGAGAAGTTGTATCTATATGTTAACAACTATACTGTACCCCATCAACTCCCAAAACCCCAATAAAGTGGGAACAAAATTTGAAAGTAAGGAAATACAAAAAGAAAAAGCACCAGAACTGTTATTGTCCCGGAAAGGTAGATATAAGAATTTTCAAGAAAAAGCATGAGGAAACTTACTAAACCAATTTAAAAAAATGGTTCTAGATCTTCACATATTTGGATTATATAACTGCAAGAGAAATTCAACAGATGATACACTTGAAATATGCACATGTCACTGTTACATCAATTTTACCACTAAGAATGCATAGATATTAAATTCTAATTGATGGGGTAAAGTATACTAATGTCTACAGCTTCTAAGAAATGAAACCCCCAAATAAGACAGGATAATAAATGAGCAGACAGATGAGAAAATGGAGGCATAGGAAAGCAAGTAAGGAGATATTAAAGGCAAAATCTACATGGCAGGGAATATGGGTGGTTCACTAAATAACTATTTCAAGTTTGCTATCTAACATAAGTTATTTTATAGCAAAACACAGGGGAAGAGGAAAGTAACAGCCAGTAGGGAACACAATGGGAAGAGGTGACGGAGAGGTCACATGAGCACAGCAAGGGGAAGGAGAACTGTTTCTTTCAACACTGGGGCATCTCAAGGACAGAATTAAAAGGCCAAGCTGAGTGGAGACAGGCAATCTATCCGAGATAGAAAACACAAGGTTGCAGTTCAGACCTCTGCTGTCATCACATTCCTATTCCTACTGGACCATCCCCATCACTATGAACCATGGTCTAGGACAAGTCCCTTCCCCTCTCTAGCCTTAGTACCATCCCCTAGACACTGATGCAATTAGTTTAGAGGATTCTTAATGTGCTTTCTGGCTCTGACAGCCCACTATTAACAGCATCTATAGAAAACACATTTTTAGACAGGAGCCAAAGAATGCAGAGAAGCAATTACAGCTCTAGTCAGCTTTCAACAGGCACAGGGAGAGGAGTGTATCCCCAAAGAAAAGGAGTAGATACAAGTAGTTCTCAACTGTCTTCAGGTGGATTATCCACTCTGTAGATTGTCCACAGCAAACACTGAATAAGAGAAGGAGCATCTTGTCATCCAAAGCACATCTGGTTTCTAAGACATAAAACATTATGAAAATCCAAAATATTTAAAGAGATACATTTACTATGGGGAAAAAAATCACTAATATTTTGAAAAGTACAATTTTAATTATTTTGAGATTATTTATTATTCCCCATGCCTGCTTTCTCAATGGCATAGATAACTTAAACTTGACTGCATTTAAGACTATAAGATTTTTTGATCCAGGAGGCACAGCCATGGAATAACTGGGACCAAATTGTCTCTCCCAAACAATAAATAAATACAAGAGACCCAACTGAAGTCATAAGCTACAACTGAAAGTTCTGCAGCCTCAGGTGGGTGCTCACATGTGGCTGGAGCAAAAAGGGGCACGGGTTGAAGAACAGCAAAGTCAAATCAGAGCTCTGGGCAGCTCAGCGTGCTGCGCCATTTTGGCAATTTCACTTTAAGCACAGAAAGCAAGTAACATTGTTCCTAGAAGAAAAGAGACAGGGGCTGAAAACCTCTCAGTCTTTGACTGAGGGCCAGGGGTTAGGGAGGCCTCTAGCCTTCTGAATTTAAGGCAAGGATATGACATAAAACAGGGCATTTGTGACCACAAAGCAGCCAAAAGCAAACCCCCCCCCCGCCCCATCCCACTCGCTGCAGATCATACAAGCAAGAGAAACCTAGAGATCAAAATAGTACCACCTGCTGGCCAGCAATAACCAGCACACACACACACACACAAATACATAAGCAGAGAAACAGAATAGCCAATTATGCCAAATCAGCCAGACAGAAATGAAACAAAAGAAATGCAAGGAATTACAGATTTAGAGAGACTCTAAGAGACAACCTACATAGAACTCATTATAAGGACTCACCAAGAATTTAAGCAAGAATTAAAAGAGCATGTTACCATGGAATTAAAACACACAAGAGAGGAACTTATAACAGAGTTAAATAAGAATCTTCGAATCACCTAATCAATGCAACAAGTGCCACCTCAGCATGCTTCACTTCAGACTGTGTCCAGAGACTTCAGGTATAGAATGACAACCCTTCAGCTTCATTACTCGGGTGAGACCTTTCCTTTCACAGTATTCTCTAATTCCATTCCAGGCGGTTCACTTCCTAACAAAGTCCCAAAACCTAGATATAGACCAGGTTCCATGAGATAGAGCATATGTTCACATGTATCCATAAACTAGGGTAAAATATATACCTGAAAGCAAAAGTACACAATAGTCTGCAGTGAGTACCCCTCAACACTTCATCTGCACTATTCCAGCCTTTAGGCCCATAACTGTTCAACAATTAGTTTGGCTTTGTATGTTAACTCTCTTTTCAGCCACCAGGTTCCAGATGCCAGCATGATGCCGACCAGACTTCCCTGGACAGATGACCCCACCAATGTGTCCTGGAGCTCTGTGTCCCCACAGCCCCCCTCCCCAATAGGAAAGAGAGAGGCAGACTGGGAGTATGGATTGACCAGTCAATGGCCATGTTCAGCGGGGAAGCAATTACAGAAGGCAAACCTTCAACCTTCTGCAACCCACCAACGACCCTGGGCCCATACTCCCAGAGGGATAAAGAATGGGAAAGCTATCAGGGGAGGGGATGGGGGAGATCGGGTGGTGGTAATTATGTGGAGTTTTACCCCTCCTATCTTATGGTTTTGTTAATGACTCCTTTTTAAAATAAATAAATAAATTTTAAAAAATATAAAAAAAAGTAAAATAAAATAGAATCTTTGAATCTTGAAAAAAGAACTTTACTCAGAAATCCAGGGAATAACAATGACTCTAACTGCAATCCATGCCCAGGTAGAAGGCTTAGGAAGTAGATGCACACATTTAGAAAAAATAATTTCCAATCTAAAAGATACGGCCCACTCTTTCAATTCAAAGATGGAATGATTTCAATTCAAAGAGGAATGATTCAGAAAGACTGAAGCAACTCTCTGTGAAACTCTATCAAAAGATCAAATATAAGAGTGATAGGTATATCTGAGGAGGAAGACAAGGCCAAAGGCCCAGAGTCCTTTTCAAAGCAATTCTAGCTGAAAACTTCCCTCACTTAGGAAACCATCAGAACATTCTCATCCAAGAGGCAGAACGATCACCCAGATTTATAAATATAAAAAGACCAACGGCAAGGCACATTACTGTAAAACTATCAAAAGTGAACGACAAGGAAAAAAATTTGCTGGCTGCTAGGGAAAGGAAGTAAGTTACATACAAAGGCAGAGCTATAAGACTTTCATCAGATTTCTCTTCACAAACTCTAGAGGCAAGGAGAGAGTGGAATGACATATTCAAAGTTCTAAAGGAGAAGGAATTCCAGCCATGAATACTGTATCCTGCAAAATTATCCTTCATATATGAGGGAGAAATAAACGTTTTCTCACATATTCAAGAACTAAAGGAATTTTCCACAATCAACCCCACCTTATATGAACTACTGAACCGAGTCCCACAAGAAAGGTGGAAGGCAAAGGAATACACATTCCAAACACCAACCTGCAAATGCTACCATGAGGTCAACCTGACTCACCCGGACAGACAACCTCACCAATGTACCCTGGAATCCCACCTCTCCAGACCCCTGCTCCCACAGGGAGAGATAGGGACAGGCTGGGAGTATGGACCAACCTGTCAATGCCCATGTTCAGTGAAGAAGCAACTACAGAAACCGGAGCTCTTACCTTCTGCACCCCATAATGACCCTGGGTCCATGCTCCCAGAGAGATAAAAAACAGGAAAGCTTCCAAAGGAGGGGATGGGATATGGAACTCTGGTGGTGGGAAACGTGTGGCATCTCACCCCTCTTATGCTATGATTTTGTTGATATTTTCTATTTTTTATTTTATAAATAAATTTTAAAAAGAAAAAAAGGAATAAAGGCAGAACCATAGGGAAAAAACTGCCAAATATATATAACTAGAGATAGAGAGCTATAGAAATAATAGTCAACCTGTATCTGTAACCTTGGGAGAACTACTGCAGTTTCCAATAGAGGGAATGGTGACACAAAATTATGGTGGTGGGAATGGTGTGGAATTATACCCATGTTATCTCATAATTTTGTAAATAAATAATAAATAAATAATAAAATTTTTAAAAATATAGGACCACAAATTAAGCTTCACTCATATAACAAAAAAAAAAATTAAGATCTTTCTATGGTAATAGTTTTGTTTGTTTATTTTTGCCTCCAGGGCTATTGCTGGGGCTCTGTGCCAGCACTATGAACCCACTGCTCCTGGTGACCATTTTTTCCATTTTGTTTAACTGGATAGGACAGAGAGAAATTGAGAAAGGAGTAGAAGATAGAGATGGAAAGACCTGGTTCACCACTTGTGAAGCATCCCCCCCTGCAGATAGGGAGCAGAGGCTCAAACCCAGATCCTTGCACATGTCCTTGCACTTACAACCAGGTGTGCCATCACTCAGCCTCCTCTGTGGTATAGTGGTGTAGTTACTACTCCATGGCTTTCTATCCCCAAGGATACATGTCATGGAGTTTACCAAGTGACAGAAGGGCATAGGGCAGCCCAGGAGGTGGACTCTCAAGCAAGAGGTCCTTAATTCCATCCCTGTCATTGAATGTGCAAGAATGTTCTAGTTCATTTCCTCTCTCCCTCTTCTCTCTCTGTCCATATTTTTATCTCTCTCATACATACATAAGTTTTAAAAGAAAGGAGAAAGGAGGAAGTGGAGGAGGAAGAGGAGGGTTAAGGCAACAACACAATAATTATGCAAAAATCCTTTCATGTCTGAGGCACCAAAGGTCCCCAGGTTCAATCCCCAGCGCCACCATAAACTAGAGCTGAGCAGTGCTGGGGGGTGGGGGAGGGGCGCGTGGCATAGTATATTACCCTACTGTCTACTCTTGTGGGAACAATGAGTGGCTTAATCACTACCAACAAAGAACACATGTAATGATTTTTCTAAGGAGTAAAGCTCCACCCTCAGATAAAGAAGATTTTCCATAATGACCAATTTTGTCAAAAGTCACCTAAATGCAAGCCCAGCAGTGCTGATACATCCCCAGCTGATGCAGGAAGGAGGGAGTCATCCTCCCCTTAACTTCCCCACCTAATATTGCCAGTTTCTCAAACCCAAGTGTGGCCTGGGTAGGCTTTCTGTTCAGGGGACATGGGAACCTGGGGAACCATTTACCCTTTCTCCACTTCCAGGGACAACAATCAGGAGTCGGGTCTACTCCTCCTCCATCTGAGGGCCTCAATTTGTGGCTGAGGAAAGATAGGAAGAAGACAAACTGAGCTGGAGGTAAAGGACACAATATGGTAGCTGCTGAGGACAGACTGACTTCCCCTCTTTACATACAATCAGGTTCACATTATTCATACCACCAAAGGAGATATAAGTTAAACTTTTCAAAATATCATTGGATTTTGGGAAGGTTTACAAAGGAAAAGCACCATAAAATATGAGATATACACCAACAGACAAGAAGTCCTGGGTCTGTCTTAAGTCTGCCTATACCTAACCCCCAGGATGAGATTCTTAATATACTTTCTCCCCTTTTCCCAGTTTCTGATTTTTTCTTTTATTTATTATTGGATAGAGACAGAAAAGTTAAAAGGAGAAGAGGAGACAAAGAGAGGCCTGCAGCACTGCTTCACCACTTGTGAAGCCTTCCCCCTGCAGGTGGGGACAAGGGGCATGAACCTGGGTCCTTTGCACTGCCTGGCCCCAATAATCTCTCAGTCTGCTAACAAAGCTGCATCAGGAGGATACTGAGGCTTGGCAATCTCCTGGCCTGGGCTGTTCAAGTAGAGATCCAGCAAGGTCTCCCAAGCTTTCTCAGAAACCCAGTCATCTGGGGGACCAAGCATTAACAGTCACTTCAGCCACCAAAGAACTGAAAAAAAAAAGAAAGAAAGAAAGAAAGAAAGAAAGAAAGAAAGAAAGAAAGAAAGAAAGAAAGAAAAGAAAAACTCTATGATTCAAATTAAAAAAAAAAAAACTTTAATAAATCCATTTCACAATGCTAAAGTTGTCTTTAAATTTAAAGCAAAATGCCTTAATCTCAATACCCCTGAGTAACAGCTGAGTTTCTCTCCACCCAGGGTCATTAACCTCCTGATACCCTCTGGTTAGTGGACAGAAGCAGAAAGAAAATATCCAGCCCACCTCTTTCTTCCTGGCTGCCATCTCATTGTACAACACAATCTCCTCCATTAGAAGTAAACTGCAGAGATCAAAGAACAAAATCACATTCCCTCTACTTCCAGAATTAGCAAGCAGCTGCCTCTGGATCATAAGAGCCTCCCCTCTCTCACACAGAGAACTCCCAGCAGCCTGGGTCTCAAGTAAGGGTGTCTGTTCACAGTTGGGCCCCTACCCCATGCTATAAACTGGCACTTCCCAGGCATAACAGATGTAGCTGCTATTCAGTTATGTTCAAGCCAGGACAAAAGACTTCTCCAGAAGCGCAAAGCAGCCGGGATGTAAACAAGGCCAACTTCAATAGAAGCCACCTGCCAGGGATCCTTTTCTACCACGCCCCCAATTCAGACACAATACCTTTTTTAAACTTTCCAAATATATATAGACCAGGTGAATGTTTTTTCTGAATCATAGGACAGTTCTCCAGAAGCAGGAAGAAGCTGTTGCCTTCCAACAGTACCCTCTAGAATGTTAATAGATTTAAGGAAAAAAAGAGGGGGTAGGAGGCTATGTATGTCAGCAGCACTAAAATATATAAAGTAACACAAATTATTTCCCCACAGACAGAGGGTTTAAAACAATGTGCACACAGCATATTTCCCAGATAACAGAATCTCAGGGCTGGCATTCTACCATCACATTCAAAATTAGCCTGGCAGGCTGGGAGTATGGATCGACCTACCAACAACGCCCATGTTCAGAGGGGAAGCAATTACAGAAGCCAGACCTTCCACCTTCTGCATCCCATAATGACTCTGGGTCCACGCCCCCAGAGGGTTAAAGAATAGGAAAGCTATCAAGGGAGGAGATGAGATACAGAAGGAACTCTGGTGGTGGAAATTGTGTGGAATTGTACCCTGCTTATCCTATGGTCTTGTCAATATTTTTATTCTATAAATAAATGTATACATATGTTTTAAAAAATTAGCCTGGTACTAAGAAAACTGGGTGACCCTTTACTTTCCTCCATGATCAACTAAGCCCTTCCATAGCTCTTCGACCATTTGTATAATACAAGAAGCACTTTACTCCATTGTTTTCCCCTCTATTAACTCCCAATGGCAGATAAATGAGTAGATTAATGAGTGCTTAAGTACTTGTGGCATTTTCACCATTCAATTCAAGGCTCTGCAAGTACCATTAGACTTCATCAAGAGACTGAAACTGCTTTCAGGTCAACCTTAGCAAAGATCACCCGTATTAACATTACCAAGAATAAGAGTTTGACTCCAGATGAATCTATTGATTTTATTTCCTTATCAACTCCCACCTTCCCAGCTGTTTGATATTTAGCTATAAGAATAACTAATAAGGTAAGTCAGAAACAAAAGAATGAATATGGGATGATCTCACTCACAGAAGTTGAAAAACAAGATCAGAAGGGAAAACACTAAGCAGAACTGGGTTTGGTTTATTGCAACAAAGTAAAATACTCTAGGGTGGGGGTGAGAGTTCAGGTCCTGGGACATGATAGCAAAGGAGAGGACCCAGTGGGGACTGAACTGTTAAGTGGAAACAGAAATTTTATGCATGTACAAACTGTTGTATTTTACTGTCAACTGTAAACCATTAATCCCCCAATAAATAAATTAAAATAATAACTGATAGGGTGGAGGGTAGCATAGTGGTATGCAAAAGACTTTCATGCCTTAGACTCCAAAGTCCCAGGTTCAACTCCCAGCATCACTGTAAGTCACTGATGAGTGCTCTGGTGAAAAATAAATACTGAGGAGGGGCCAGGCAGTATTATGGCTGGTGGAGTGCACAAACACTACCAAGAGCTAGGACCTGTATTCAAGCACCCCATACTCAACTGCAGTGTAGAAACTTCGCAAGCAATGGAACAGTGCTGCAGGTGTCTTCTTTTCTCCCCACCCCCACCCCATTTCTCTCTACTGAAAAAAAAAGAAATGAGGGGAGGAGAGGAGGGGGAGAAGAAGAGAGAGGGAGAGGGACAGATGGAAAGGAAAGCCACTAGGAGCTGTGGAATCAATGTGCTGACACTAAGCCCTAGTGGGGGAAAAAATAATAACTGCCGACTTTTCTGGGTACACCTAAGGTCAGTAAGAAATTACACAAGTGCCCTGAGTGAGTTCTGTCACCAGCACTTTAATAATAATAGAGAAGCCTGAAAGAAACAGCAGGAAGACCAAGCAAGCTTAACCGAGGGGGCCCATACACTTCCACCCAAGTGCCTGAGCTAGAAAAAAAGGGCCACAAACTGTCAATAGTCCCTCTAGTTTCCTGGGTGGCCTTTCGACTTCATTCGCAATGAAGATTCAAGATTCTGAAGGGCTGAGCACAGCAGCAGGTACCCCTCCCCCGCCCCTCCATGACAAGCAGCATTCAACCCCAGACCCCCAGCCAACCATCACACAGGATGCCTCTGCCTTTAACCACAGACTGTTCCTGGCATGCATGTGTCTTAGAACATCTTTAACAAAGATGGAAATTGTGGTTAGTATCTAGTACCATCAAGAGGCTGGGGAATTCCTCAAGCTCTGGTTCTAACCTAGGAAGGGAGGAGGCCCTAATGTCAGCTGTCCCCTCCCAAACCTAGTAGCATCAGAAGAAAACAATATGCTATACCATGAGGCAGTACTAAACAGTTTCTATCATTGTATGCAAACATATGTGCTTTACCATCACCTTAGGGAAAAGTCCAAAATTAATTCATACACTATTATTCCAAATTTCTCTTCCTGCCCACCTCACAAATTCAGTTCAATCTACAAAAATGGAAATAAGCCATTTCTATAGCAACCGACAGCCCCAAGAAGACTTAGGTTGTACCCCAGAGAGTGAGCCACTATCAGCCCCCCACCCATATCTCTTCTCCTGGACAGAAAGAACCTTCCAGCTCCACTTATCTTCTCTGTTGGGCATGCCTGTGTTTAGCTGTAGTTGCTTCTCAAGCTGACATTCCAATTCTCAATTTTTAAAACTTTATTGCTTAAATACCAGTTTTGCCTCTGAGGCAGTCTAAGTTTCATGCCCGCCTGTTAATTATCAGTTGCTAAATAGCACTTTTCTCTTCAAAGCTGATGAGCTTTGAGACCATTGTGGATATAAATGCAGGTGCAGTAAGTGGCTCCAGCTCCTAACATGCTCATCAGAATCCAAGAGGAAAACAGGCTAGAAACAGAGCTGCTTCTATGGCCCCTGCACCTCAGCTAAGTGCTCAACACTGTGCTTGCCTTAAGGAATCTGAAAAAAAAAATGCAAGACAGTCCTTGCCCTCAAGCTGCTCAGAGTCTGGTAGAGAAGGACATGCGAGTGACTATCACTGAAAGCAGTCATATAGCTAGTGTGGAATAGCACTAGCACAGACAGAGGCTGGACTTATTCTACCTAGAATAACATTAAGCCTCAAAAGTCAAGTACAATTTTATCAGGATAGGAAAGAATGAACAAATGGAAAGCCCAAAAGATGCAGAAGCATAAGAACATACATATAGTGGAAAGACATTGTATCCTGGAAGACTGAGAACTTACATGTGGTGGGGTTGGGGGTAGAAAGGAAGGTAAAAAGCCATGATTTAAGCCTAACACTACAATCAAGGAGAGGCTACACAAAGTCTAATCCAAAGTGATGTTTGTGGTCATATCTGACCACCAACAGATAACTGAGTCTCCCAATGCCTCTTAAGAAAGCCAGATAAGTGTCCTCAAAAAGCAAGTGTTAACTGAGCTTCAACAGCAACTCTAGTGTGACACACAGAAAGATGAGGGTGTATATACACAATCCATACCAGCAAGATGAGACTCCCATTGGGACTGTCCATCATCAATTGCACCAAGACAAGGAAGCTTTCTCAGTCTCTCAGACCTGACTATTGAAAGCATTCTGACACTATCACATCTCCACACCTCTCTAGAACCCACAGCAGACTGGGTACCCTAAGAATGTGTCAGCACTTGGGGGTGGCAGAGGGGTACACCACAGCTGTGCTCAACTATCCACATAAGTCAGAACTGATGCATCCATAAGCCTCTGGGAAATAATCATAGCACCAAAGCTTATTACAAGTTCAGGTAGCCAAATTTTAGACTCAATAAACAAAAACTTTAACAATAGCAAATTTCGTGTGTGTGTGTGTGTGTGTGTGTGTGTGTGTGTGTGTGTGTGTGTACACATATACATCTTTCTTTATACTGGAAAAAGTCAACCCAGGCTGTGAAGCGCCAGTGATAGGAGGGAAAAAATACATATATTTATTTAAACTCTATTTCCAAACCTACATTTTTAACCCTTTCTTCACTTGAAGAATTTAAGCAGGAGTTGGTTACACCAATAGTTAGCTACCAAATCTAGATAATTATCACAAATGAAAACACACATTCCCAACTAGTCTATACAGTCTTAGACACAACTAATATATCAATACAAATGACAGAGCCACAAATTACTATTTAAGACTCTCTCTAAATGACTACTGTTTCTTTATACTCTCACCTGGGCTTCAAGATTTCTCCTTGTTGTGATCTTATGTAAATCACTTTCTAACTCAAATAAAACTCTACTAGTATGTAGACTGAAACACACCAAAAACCAGTGTGTCTAAGTGCTGGGAAATTGTGCAGTCACATCTCTCTCTCTTCTCCGCGGCGCAAAACGACATCTAAGAGTATGCTCTCTTTATGCTACCCAATATAAAAGCTACCAGCTACATGTGACTACTGAACATTTGAAATGTGACCAGTACTACAGAGGAACTTGCTTTTAATTGTATTTAACTCTTTACATTTAAATTGTTCCATGTGGTCAGTGGAACTGATCAGTGTAGTTTCCTGTAAAAATGCTTCTGTATTCACTGTGAGCTCCAAGAAATCCAGCAAATTCTCTCTACCAGCACTTCTCAGGACTTCATTTCTGGCCTAGTGATCAACTTGATGATAGGAAGATGAAAGTTTAAAAAAAAAAGTCTCTGTGTGTGTATGCAGGATAGAAGGATCACTACATAGCTGTACCAAAAACAATAACAGAAAACAAAAGGCCTGAACAAAAACTATTGTCCCAAAGGATTGTGCTTTTCTCTGCCCATGAAAGCAATTAGTAGCAGCTGGAGTACTAGTAGCATCATCTGGTCCCAAGCAGTGGGGTCTATAGGCTGGTGCCACTTCCTTACTTTCTCAAAGCAAAAAGACCTCACTCTTAAGGAATAGCCTAGAATATCCCTTAAATGAAGCTGGAAGTTTCGAAACTGATTTATACTAGAGCTTTCTGGCTGTACTGGAGTAAAGAAATCCAAGGGAGAAGAAATGAATTTCACCTCGCTCCTCCAACCCCTACCCCAACAATGGGAGGAAAAAAAAAAAGGAAGGCTTACTCTATTATCAATTTCAGCTTTCAGTGGGAAAATACATCACCTGCATACCTCCTCCAAACACAATGGGATTCCTGCCCAGGTAGAGTTCACAAAGGCAAATTCAAACCCAACGTAGGACTTCAGATTGCAAAAGTGTGGTCCTCCAGCCTTGATTTCAGCCTCTCATATCTCAGCCTTTTTTCCCCTGGCATATGCTTAGACAGACGCAGACAGTTCCAAATCTGAGTTGAGAAATAAGCATCACCTCAACCTAGGATACCAAATGTACAGGCCCATGAGGCAGCAAGAGAGGCCAGGTGGGGTAGGGACTGCCCCAGTCTCCAAAAGGAGGCTGGTTATCCTGCCCTACCACTCGAGGAAGATTGAACCTGAAATGAGAGCACCTGGAATGTTCCCAGCTGTGACCATGAAATGAGAGCTCAGACCAATAGGAACTTAGAGGTTGCACAGAGTCTTGTGCTATATATATATCCTGGGTCAGGTGGATGGAGGTAGTTAATTTTAAGTAGTTAATTTTATTCACAGAATTTTTTCAAGAATGGGAGCTACTCTCTGACCTAATCCAACTTTCTAGCCCTTTTCTCTACTCTGACACCATTTTCTCAGACAATTATTTTTAACCAACTTCATGTTAGCTATCAAAAAACTCAAGCAAAAACTACCATAGTCATGGGACCCCTAGAAACATGCCTACAGTGAACTTCCTAGCTACTTTCCACCCTAAGATCCCTAATGTCATCTGTTCTGTTCCTACTTTTTGGTTTCTGTTCATCAACCATTTCGTCTCACTTTTTATATCCTGCCACCTTCCAGCCACCAAGTTGCAGGCGCTATCATGATTCTATCCTGACTTCTCTGGGCAGATGACCTCACCAATGTGTTCCAAAACCTTGCATCTCTCAAGTCCCACCCCATTAGGGAAAGATAAAAACAGGCTGGGGGTATGGATTGGCCTACAATGCCCATGTTCATCAGAGAAGCAATTACAAAAGCCAGAACTCCCACCTACTGCACCCCCAAAATAATTTTGATCCATACTCCCGGAGGGAGAAATGATAGGACAAAAAAGGCTAAGAGGGCTATGAATTCCAGCTCCATCAGGACTGAGAGAAAGAGGAGGAAAAAGGGGGTGGGGGGACATTTGGATGTACTAATATGGCTATGTGTGACTTGGAGAAGAGGACTGGGCCTGGAAGAAAAATGGGGCAATTATGTACAAACGTAGACAGATAGTTGTAGAGATGATAGTTAACCCATGTCTGCAACCTTAGGAGAACTGTTGTAGTTTGCAATGGAGGGATTGAGGATTCAGAACTCTGGTGGTGGGAATGGTATGCAATTATACCCCTAGAGACATAAAATTTTATAAATCAATATTAAATCACTAATAAAATTTAAGGGGGATGGGGCAGGCATCAGCAAACAGCAAGGGACCTTCCCAAAGAACTAGTGCAACTGCTCTCCCCTGGAGGACAATGAACCAGATGCATCTCAAGGCTCTCTTACCCCAACCATCTTTTTCTTCCCTCTTTGAGAGATAGCTAGCTTACTACAGAGACACAGTTCCTCAGAAAAGAGGGGCATAGGAAGGTACAGGTGGAAAAGAAAAGATGGAAGAAAGACTACAAAAGAAGAGCACTGTGGAGAGAGGGGGAAAGAGCCAACCAACAAAGACTTGAAACTTTTTCTGAAGTTTACTGGAAGATGTGGGTTTTTCCCCCCCTTCTTACTCTATAAAAAGAAAGGAAGAAAAAAAAAACCATGTTGCAACTTCCTTTGTCACAGCACATGCTCAGGAAAAAAACAGACCCAACCCATTGCTTCACTTTCCTATCTGCACCAACGGTCAACTTATCCCAAGCCCTGACTTTAGCTCAGCCAGCTCCTGAGAGGCAGGAAACAACCAACCACCAGAGCATTTCACATGCCACCTGCCTGGTCTTACATGGAGGATGTGATTCTTCAAAGCCAGAGAGAAGCCCTCAAAGAGTCTGAAGGAAGGTAGTAAATAGCCTCTGCCACATTTTTATTCCAGCCACTTCTTTTCTTTTCTTTTCTTTTTTCTTTTTGCCTGCAGGGTTATTGCCGGGGCTAGGTGCTTGCACTACAAATCCACTGCTCTGCTCCTGGAGACCATTTCTCACATTTTGTTGCCCTTGTTATTGTCATTATTATTATTGTTGTCACTGTTGTTGGATAGGACAGAGAGAGAAGAGGAGACAGAGAGGGGGAGAGAAAGATAGACACCTGAGACCAGCTTCACTGCTTGTGAAACAACCCCCCTACAGGTGAGGAGCCAGGGGCTCTAACCCAGATCCTTAATTCAGTACTTGCGCTTAGTGTCATGTGCACTTAACCCACTGCACTACCACCAGACCCCCATATTCAGCCATTTCTTTTCCATTATCCCCTTCCTCTCAGGCTGTATGCTATTATCAGTCACTACTCGCAGTTCCTACTAACCACAAATACACCTAGGAAGATGACCATCTTTACCCCCCTCCACAACTGACAAAATTTTAGAAACGTAAATTTAAAAAAAGAAAGGAAAAGAAAAAAGTGCCTAGTGAAGTTCCTCACACTGATCCTTAAAAACCTTCATGCTGGCCTGCTGCTTTTTGCCCTCAGTATGTCACAGCTATGGATACAAGTGCTATAATCTCATCCTGACCTAATAGGACCATCTGGGGCCACCCTACTGCCCTGACTCCAGCACATACTCACCCACTACCAACCCAGGCATCTTTCTTCATATATAAAACCAGAAATTAAACCACCTGGCAGAGACACATTTAATCAGTCACAAAGTGACAAAGAGGAATACATGTGAAAGAGTACAATCAAGATGGGTGGGGGTGGGGCAGCTTTTATATCTGTATTCCTTTTGTACACAAAGTTCTACACACCTTTAACTATGTCCAAAGGCAGGATAAAACTAACATAAAACATAAATTGCTGCATCAACTAAGTAAAGCATTATGATGGCATTATAGAAGAACTGTTAGAAAGCTAATAATACAAGATATAAGGCTTTAGAATCAGACACACTCACCATGACGAGCCTCAGGACTTTGTATTTGTCTCAGGACTTTGTCTGGGAGATGGGTGCAGTGGATAAAACACTGAACTCTCAAGCATGAGGTCCTGAGCTCAATCCCCAGCAGCAGCATATGTACCAGTGAGTGTGATGTCTGGTTCTTTCTTTCCCCTGCTATCATTTTTTCATAAATAAATTTTAAAAAAAGAAACAAATCCGTGTTCTAATCTACCCTTAAGGAGGTTACAAAAGCCATTCTTGTCATAAATTCATTTTGAGTAGTAAATTGCTTTGGGTTGCATGGGGCCAGAAGAAACCCTAAGGCAAATGCAGCTTAGAAAGGCAATGGCCTACTCTAGAAAAAAAATCAACCTTCCATTGTTCTAAATCCCTCTCCCCTCAGAGGTATTAAAGGGTTCTCCACCTAAGGGCTTCCTGATGGCCAATCAGCAGAAAGAAAGGAGGCAGGCACAGAAGGAAATAAACGTTTATAGATACACCAATTAAATGATTAATTTAACAAATATGCTATAATCCAGAGGTAAAAGGCAACAGTTTACAAAAAGTGGAGACAGAGAGAACTGCTCCAGCCCTGCGGATGGATCAACACCTCTTCTCAGCATTGGGTTGTGCTGCTGTGGTGACAGTAATGAAGAGGGTGCTCTGATGCAGGAATCTTTGGAGATCCAGTTTGAACTCTCTTTTACAAATGAGGAACCGAGTAAGGCTCAGACAAACTCTGTTATGTTTAAAGTTTATGGAAGACATGAGTGTAGCATTTGAAGCTAAGCTCTGAGATACCTGTTCAGTTGTTTGGCATGCAATTCTGTGGCATGGAGGTAAGTGATCCCTTAAGGTTTAAACCTCTGACCTCCTAGGTCCCAGCAACTGGGTGCTCAATACTGATCCCTTCTGTAACACACAAGAGCAAGGCCAGCAGCTAGATAATATTAGACAGCTCTGTGTGTCTCCACTACAGAGCTCACGAGAATATGTCAAAAGCATTTGGAGGACTATTAAGCCCCACATCATCCCTCCCTTGACTAACATTCCCAAAGGGACAGAGGGTCATCTCCATAGAGAAAAGGGAGAGGTTCTGGAACAGAGAAAGGAGAAGCATCAATGGGAAACTGTGGTCAAGGCCCTTACAAGAATGACAACTCCTAAGAGCAGAAACAGAAGGTGCCAGCCTGAGTCAGCAGATAGGCGTGGGTGGAGGGAGAAATGCCCAAAAGACTATTCTGAGACTGGTTTTTTAGCAGACTGGGGAAAGCTAGGGATAGACACTTGAGGATGGACCTTCACTATACTCGTTTTATCTCAGAGAGAGAAAAAGATTTCAAACCTGATATAAGAGAGTATCTTGGCAAGTTCCATAGGGGTGAACGGGAGGGAAAGGACCTGACCTGAAAGACACGATGGAAAGGGTGGCATTTGTACAGGGTAGAATAGTTGGATTGGAGGGGGGAGCAAATAAGGTACAGATGAGGCAATGAGATACATACCACAGACAAAGGTGTGGGAAAGCAGAGTCCTATTAAGGAAAAAGCATCTATAACCACTTAAGCTACAACATAGCTTGCATTCAAGGGGAAAACAAAAAAAGGCTGATTAAGAGCTCCTGATTCTGCAGGCAAAGGAAAGCCATTGAACAGTTTAAGCTAAGAAGTTTACATGATCAAAACTGGGCTTTAGGCAAATTAATCTCCCATTGCACTCCAAGGAATTGAGGTAGCCAGGACATTCATTCCAGAGCTAAGGATTCTCAGAATCAGCTGTGTGTTCTACTGCCCACAGCCACCCTCCCCACTACACTTCTCTAATTATACTTTCAATTTTTTTTTTTTTTGCTTTTTTTTAATCTAAGAGAAACAATGGTCAGGCCCCTTACAAGTCTGTGAATTCTGAGGAGTTGAGACAGGCATAAGGGCACTCACACCCTCCTCTTCTGTCTTTTAGTAACCTGTCTCTAAGAGCACAGGAGACTAAAGCAATGAATGACAGAAGAGGAAAAGGTGCTCTGAAGTGCTAAGGATTTCATGTGTAAGTTCAAATGGAAGGAAGAGATACCTGTCCAATGGCAGGGAATAACAAATCTCAGTTCTTCTGTATATGTGTGTTTACAAAGCAGGTTACTATACCTGCTCATCTTGTCTCTGTGAACTTTGCCTTTTAGTGACACAGCAGCCTATATGGAAAGGCACAGCTGAGCAGCCAGACAGTTCCCAGCTCCAGGGCAAGCATGGCCTTTTCATCAATCCACCTGCATTCCTAGAATGGTCTAAGTTCCAGATATGTGGCCTCAAATCTCCAGAGCTGTCTCCCTCCTTCCCCCACCTCCACTCCCTAATCCCCAGCGCTCTACAGAATTGTGTATGACAAGCAATCTGTAGATCCTTTACTCAGAGAGGTGTCCCTTTCCCAGTTTATATGAAGCCTGATTTTTAAAGTTCTTCTAGCCTTCTTCCAACAATTACAGAAGTCAGGGAAAGTATGCCTAGGGTAAGAGAAAAGAGGGAGGGTATAGCTATTTCAAGAGTAGGGACTCCTTCTATCAGAGTTAAAAATAAACTCTTAGTAATTTACAACCAACTCTTCCCCTCCAGAGGTCATTGGGCCTTGGTAGAAAAATCCCTATGAGAAAATGAGGCCCCAAGAAGACAAGGGAGAAGGCAATCTTAAAGATGGTCTGCCTGTGTAATTCTAGCTGAAGGCAAAGGGGCTCCCAGATCCTACCTCTTGGCTCCTATCACTCTCCTCCATGCACCCCTTCTCCCAAATAAGCTCTAGTCCAAGGAAACAGACACAAAATGCTCAACTGCTATGATTAGTACCAATATTTGTCCAAGGATCAGAAAAATCAAAAAAGAGAAAATGTCAAAATCAAACTAAAGAAATCTACACCTGTGGTCCAGGAGACAACACAGTGGCTAAAGCACTGGACTCTCAAACATGAGATCCTAAATTTAATCCCCAGCAGCACGTGTACCAGAGTGATGTCTGGTTCTTTCTCTCTTTCCTCCTATTCCTCTCATTAATAAACAAATTAATTTTTTTTTTAAATCTACACCCAATATCTATCAGTTAAGAAGGAATCTGTCACCTAGTCCCCAAACTCACTAGACTAGTTTAAGTCTCTACAGGATTCATAGGCAGTAAAGGAAAAAGGCCATCTCAAACTGCCAGTACCCCTACACCTCATAATCAGGAGACAGAAAAGACCCAAATTTTTTGACATTCTGTAGGTAGCTAAGCTGCAAGGGCCAGAGAAGCCATGCACAGCCTGACTCAGGAAGGCAGCACAGTTATTCTTAGAAGCCAAGATAAAGATAAAGTCACACTTCTGAATGTGGTAACCTGAAGCCCCACATTGCAATGGTGGAGAGCACAACTTAGCAACAGAGCAGAAGAGCCAGGGCAGGGAGCATGTTCAGTCCCACAAAGTCAGAGAAAGTCAAAGTGTTCACCACCACCACACATACACACACATCTCTGTCTCTGTCTCCATCACCAGGGCTTCATTGCTACACATGCTCCAGGCTTGAGTCCAGGGAGGGCCTCACATGGAGCTCTCCCACTGATCCCACATCCCTTCTGGCAAGGGCACCTCCATGTAGGTGAAATTGGGAAAAACTAGAAAGTCTAATCGAACTTGATGAGCATGTCTGCCCTCCTCCTTCTCTAATCCTTCTCCTGATGGAGAAGTAAAGCAGCTCCAGAAAGCCTATGAACAAATAGAAACCTTGAAGAAGCACCAACTACAGCTCACTCCCAGCAATCAGTAAATCAAGTTATTCCCAAACCACTTTCCAAGCTCATGAAGGAAGAAAAGGAAACAAACAGGGAAGACATGAGTGAAAAAAAGAACAGAAGTTTAGCAGTGTGGCAGAAAGACCTGGGATCAATATTAGAGCATCAGAGTCTGACTATGACAAGTGAGTATAGCAGAGGAAGACATTTATTTCACTGCTGGGAAAGAGGGTCTGGGTTCTCAGCCCTGACTAGGAGGTTGAGTTGCAAACATCCATGGTGGGCTGGAAACCTCAAAATAACATAGATAATCAAATGGCAAGTGTGTGTGTGTGTGTGTGTGTGTGTGTGTGTGTGTGAGAGAGAGAGAGAGAGAGAGAGAGAGAGAGAGAAAGAAAGAGAGAGAGAGAGAGATGGAATACCACTATGCAACTAAAAAGATGAAATCATGCCTTTGGGGATAAAATAGGTGGATCTCACGATGATTATTCTAAATGAAATAAGAAAATGAAAGAAAACCACTAGAATATAAATAACTAAAACAAAATAATTTTCAAAAAAACAAATCTCTTTATCCCTAAAACCTGTGGTGGTTATCAGAAGGAATGCAGAGAAATGTTGGAAAATGTTGGAAGATTGGTAAAGGGGTCTCTGAGTTGTCTTCTACATAGGTGTGTATGTAACTACACTCCTCCAAATATTAAATAAGAAAAACCACCACTGAGATAAGCCAAAAAGAGAAAAGACACCGGCAGTACAACTCTCTTTGTTGCCTTTATCTTCTCAGAGACAGAACAGACCTCCCAGGGTAGCTGCCTAACTTCTTCCTATGGTCACCACTCTCCATCTCCCAGATGAGTCCTCAACTGAAAAAGATCACAGAGATGACTGAAAGCAGCCCTCGAAAATAAGATGCCCTGGGAGCCGGGCGGTAGCGCAGTGGGTTAAGCGCACGTGGCGCAAAGCGCCAAGGACCGGCATAAAGATCCTGGTTCGAGCCCCCGGCTCCCCACCTGCAGGGGAGTCGCTTCACAGGCAGTGAAGCAGGTCTGCAGGTGTCTGTCTTTCTCTCCCCCTCTCTGTCTTCCCCTCCTCTCTCCATTTCTCTCTGTCCTATCCAACAACAACGACATCAGTAACAACAACAATAATAACTGCAACAACAATGAAAAACAACAGGGGCAATAAAAGGGAAAATAAATAAATACTAAAAGAAAAAAAATTAAAAAAAAAAAAAAAAAGAAAAGAAGATGCCCTTTCATATGACCCTGAAGTTCCTAGAGGAATAAACACAGTTACACTGGTCTTGAAGGGACATCATCAGTAACAGGGATTGTCCTTGAGGCTATGTCCCATCCTCTACTACCTGCCAGTTAAGAAACATAATGTTCACTAGAGAAGAAGACAAAGAACCCACATACACAAGAACTCTACAATAGGGGCCAGGCAGTAGTGCATGTGATTGAGCAAAGACACTAGCATATATGTGCAAGGACCTAAGTTCAAGACCCCAGTTCACACCAGTAGGGGAGAAGCTTCATGAGTGAAATAGTGCTGTGTCTGAGTGTCTGTCTTTCCCACTCTATCTCCTCATTATGCTCTAAATTTCTTTTTATTAGTTTTATCCTTTTTTTTTTTTGCCTCTAGGGTTATCACTGGAGCTGAGTGCCTACACTATGAATCCACTGCTCCTGGAAGCCATTTTTTCCCTTTTGTTGTCCTTGTGGTTTATCATTATTGTTGTTATCATTACTGTCATTTTTGTTGGATACAACAAAGAGAAATCGAGAGAGAAAAAGAAGACAAAGAGGGGGAGAGAAAGATAGATACCTGCAGATCTGCTTCTCCACTTGTAAAGTCGCCCCCCTGCAAGTAGGGAGCTGGGGCCTTGAACCAGGATCCTTACACCGGTCCTTATGCTTTGCACCATGTACACTTAGCCCGCTGTGCTACCACCCGGCTCCCTGCTCTAAATTTCTTTCTGTCCTGTCAAATAAAATTAAAAAAAAAAAAAAAAAAGAAAGGAAAGGAAAGGAAACAGCACTCTACAATGTCAGTGGCTAGACGCAACACTGTACCTCTTCCTCCTGCAACCAGACCCTTTAAGGTTGGTTTGGACCTCCAAAGGCCATGGGATAAGACCACTATTTTAGCCTCGAGTGGACATGACAAAGAAAAATAAAACAGACCTCCTCGTTTCTTTAAAATCCTGATGGCCCTTAGACCTTTAACAGATCTCTCCACCATCACTGGTCATCTTCATCAGTAACATCATAAACCTTCCTGTGGGCCTCTAAAGGACTTTGCTCTTAATGTAGAACAACAATGGTAGGGACTACCCCACTGGCCATGCGGAGGCTGGGTCAATATACTCTGCCACTTGAGGAAGACAGGTCCTAAAATGAGTGCAGTCTAGAATGTTCCTAGATATGACCATGGAATACAAGATCAGACCAACAAGGATGCAGCACTGGCTCCTGTGCTGAATATGAATAGATATGGGCCCCAGATCAGATCAATGAGGTCTACAATTAACAGTATTTATATACTTTCCCCATATTTGGGAGCTACTCTCCACCCTCATCCAGCTTTCTAGTCCTATTTCCAACTCTGACACCCCCTCCCCAGACAGCCCATCTGCATGTTAGCTGTCGGGCTTAGGCAAAAATTAATAAAGTGATGGGACCCTTGGAATATACCTAAAATAGACTTCCTAGCTTTTTCCACAATGGAGACCCCAAATCTCATCTACTCAATTCTTACCTTTAGGTTCCTGATTATTAAACAATTTGTTCTGCTTTATATCTTAATGCATTTCAGCCACCAAGTTGCAGATGCTACCATGACGCCAACCTGACATCCTTAGGCAGATAACCTCACCAATATATCCTGGAACTTCACCTCTCCGGAGCCCTGCCCCACTAGGAAAAGACAGAGACAGGCTGGGATTATGGATCAGCGCTACCCATGTCCAGTGGAGAAGCAATTACAGAAGCCAGACCTCCCATCATCTGCACCTCATAATGATCCTGGGTCCATATTATCAGAGGGGTAAAGAATAGGGAACCTTCCAATGGAGGAGAGGGGATACAGAACTCTGATGGTAGGAACTGTATGGAATTGTACCCCTCTAATCCTACAATCTTGTCAATCATTATTAAATCAATCAAAAAAAGAAGAAGAAGGAGGACGAGGTGGAGGAGGAGAAGAAGAATCCTGAAGGCTCTTATCTAGTCAGCTCTAGAAATTAGTCCCCAACTCTCACTTCAAAACAACAGTTCTAGTCCAAACTATATCTTTGACTAAGGTTATAAATAGGAACCTATTTGAATGAACCCAATCACAGCAGTAAAGAGTTAGCTAGATTCAGCCCTTATTCCCTCCCTCTGCCAGGTGGCCCTATGCAAAGTTCAGTCTGTATCAATCACAATAGCTATGTTTGGAAAAGGGATTTGGGGTGGGGAATAAAATAAAACACACCCATCTCCACCTTCAGTCACCACTACATTATTCTAGGAAAGAGTAGACACATAGTGGTCCGGGAGGTGGCGCAGCAGATAAATCATTGAATTCTCAACAATGAGGTCCCAAGTTCAATCCCCCGCAGCACATTTACCAGAGTGATGTCTGGTTCTTTCTCTCCTCCTATCTTTCTCATGAATAAATAAATTCTCTTTAAAAAAAAAAAAAAAGAGTAGATACATAGCCCCACATACAGCCAATCTTCTCTGCCGAGATAGTAACTAGGACACATCTGAAGTCTTCACAGAGTAACCAACCAGTGATGATTAACTGGACATAGGATACTCCAAAGCCCAACATTAAGCCTATTAAAAGGACATCATGTTGGCCTAGACACTGTTGACAGACATGGAAAAAGTCAGCAAATTATCCTGTCTGCCTCCAGCCTCCAGCACAGCCTCCCACTACCCCACATAGCTAATGCACAACTCATCACCTGCCTGACTCTTCTAGAAACAGTAGCCTGGAGAGTTTAATTGAACTCGATGTCACAAAAAATTTCAGTAGTAGCTCTCCTTCTGGAACCTTCTCAAAAAAAAAAAAAAAAAAAAAATATATATATATATATATATATATATATATATATATATATATAATCAGTTAGTGGAGCTCAGTAGTACAGTCAGGTCCAGTACAGTAACTACTAGCAACCAAAAAAAAAAAAAAAATCTGAAAGTAAACCAAGAAAAGCTCAAGGAGGGAGTCGGGCTGTAGCACAGCGGGTTAAGTGCAGGTGGCACAATACACAAGGACTGGCATAAGGATCCCAGTTCAAGGCCCCTGCTCCCCACCTGCAGAGGAGTTGCTTCACAAGTGGTGAAGCAGGTCTGCAGGTGTCTGTCTTTCTCTCCCCCATCTGTCTTCCCCTCCTCTCTCCATTTCTCTGTCCTATCTAACAACGATGACAAGAATAATATCTAAAAAAAAAAAAAAAAAAGAAGAAAAGCTCAAGAAACTAAGAAGTTCAGAACACAGTTCTGAAGCTGGCATTAGGAAAGACCTTTGACAGACCACGAGCCTATGTAAACTGGCCTAGCCTCTTCCTAAGTAAGACAGTAGTAGATAGAGAAAGATGACAGGGAGTATCATCAGATCTAAGGAGCTCTGAGGTATGGGACCCTTTACCAGTGGGTCTTAAATCATAATCAAGAGTAATTTCAAATCCTTCAAATATAAAGAACAACTCCTTCCTACATGCTACCTCCCTCCAGGACATTATAACAACTGGACAGGTGTATGCGTGGGGGCAGGTGGGGGTAGGGGTGGGAGTTTCCCTACATGATCCTTGGAAGGGACTGAAACAGAGAAGAGGAAGCCAGTAAAGTATGACTTCTGTGCTCTATATCTATCAAAACACCAGGGAGAATCCTGGATCAGAGTATAGGAAAGCCACCTGGGAATTGTGAAAGGTCTCAGGTATAGATAGATGTCAGGTACACCACTGTGCTCTGTTTTTCCTTGATGCCCCTGACACTCCCCCAGATAGACCCCACATACTCCTGGGTTCTGTGGAAGAGAGTTTTGGGAGGTCTGAGGAAGTTGGAGATGATTGGAGAGAGTTCTTGGCCCTCCCACAACCCAAGGATTAAGTTTGCCTCCTGCAGTCCTGAAGCTTAGGCCCTCTGAGCCCCTTACACATGCTTCTTCAGTAAAAGCATCAACTGATAACGGTACTGCTACTCAGATCCCAAGAAGTCAAGCATCTTAATCATAAACACCAATACTTTATCCCCCCAAGAACCCTTTCAATTGCCGAATGCCCACCAGCATCTGGGCTCAAGGTCCCAGGACTGCTTTTCTCTCCCTTCTATCCGTTACTGATCCCAGATCTTAGCTAAAGAGATTATCTTCAAGCTTGCCAAAGTCCAGAATTCACAAATGAGAAAGGAACATGCAGCTGGGCTTTTATCCTGCCACAGAGGATATAAGAAACCCTGATGCAGTACACAGGCCATCCCAGAGAAGGATGAGGTCTCCAAACCAGGAAACAACCCTTCCCTCAAAAACCCACAGCCCCCCAACCCCCAACCTGAGTGGTTCATAACCTTTCTTTATTACATCCTATTAATTTACTTCCTGTCCTCAAATACTTAAAAAATTGTTTTTATCAAAGTTGGGGTTAGGCTGGATTCTGAGCTATCAGTCCCCACTTGCTCTTTACCAAACTGACTGCCTAATTCCCCTTAACTCCAGCTAGAACCAACTTCACTTTACCTCTTGCAGGTCCACTCCTATCTCTCAGCAAAGACCAGTTTTCAGTTCCTTCCCTGCAGATTCCCCTCTTCAAAGCTCTATTCCTAGACACACTGTTTAACCCTAACAGAAAGTGCCAGAAGAACTTTCCATAAAGATACAAATGTTCTTCTGCACTGTTCAATTTGGTAGCCTTTAGCCACATGGACTGAATACTTTAAACATGGCTAGCAACTGATTTTTTTTTTTTTTTTAGTCTTTTAATAATTGCCATGTATTAAGTTTTGGAAATACAGCATGATTATTTGACATATATATATTATGAAATGATTACCACAAAAGGTTCAGTTAGTATCCACTATCTCACAAAGAAGGAACTGGGCAGTAGTACACCAGGTTAAGTGCAGATACTGCAAAGTGTGGGGACTGTCACAGGGATCCTGGGCTCCCCACCTGCAAGGGGGTCACTTTGCAAGTGGTGAAGCAGGTCTGCAGGTGTCTTATCTTTCACTCCCCTTCTTTGTCTTCCCCTTATCTCTCAATTTCTCTCTGTCCTATCAAACAACAACAATGAAAGAAAAGATGGCCTCCAGAAGCAGTGGATTTGTAGTGCAGACACCAAGTCCCAGCAATAATCCTGGAGGCAAAAAAAGAAAAAGAAATTTATCCTCACCTAGTGATGAGAACTTTATGATCTATTCTTTTAACAACTTTCCTATTTATCATACAGTAGTGTCAACCATACTCATCATGTTTCACATTACATCTCTAGTGGTTAATTTGTAACTGGAAATTTGTACCTCTTAACTACCCTCCTCCAGCCTCCTCCCCCAATTCACTGCCTCTACAAAATTTAAGTCTGATCTCTCTTCCTGAGTTCAGCTGTGCTATTACTGTTGTTGTCTTAGATTCCATAAGTGAAATCATACAGTAATTGTCTTTATCTGACTTATTTTACTTAGCATAATGCCTTCAAGGCATTTAGCTTAATTTAATTTAAATAATCATAGATGAGTATTGGCTACCATACTGTGCAGTGCAGCCCTACATTTCTTTTTTTAAAATATTTTTATTTATTCATTACTGAATAAAGACAGAGAGAAACTAAGAGGGGAAGGGGAGATAGAGAGGGAGAGAGAAAGACACCTGCAGCCCTGCTCTACCAATGTGAAGCTTTTCTCCTGCAGGTGGGGATTAAGGACTTAAGCCTAGGTCCTTACATGTTGTAATGTGTGCACTTAGCCAGGTGAGCCACCACCTGGCCCCTAGCCCTACATTTCTTAATGCTGCCTTCTCTAAATTGGTCTTGGCAGCACTGTATTATAAAGCAAGTTTATTATTGAATTCCCCCATACAATTACTCATATACTAAGGTGACTAGCAAATAGTGAAGTACCTATAGGCACAGTGGGTAGAAAGAGGCTGTTCTGGTCAATAAAACTTTCCCCATCTTGTGATTCCATCCAGCAAATAAATCCCTGTTGGGAGCACTATCATTCTCCCCCCAGTCACACTATCTTGTTCACAGACATTATGCACCATGAGGTGTGCTAGAGACTAGAAATGTGGAACTATGGCATTTCCCTTTAACAGGATCCAGAATAACCATGAGCAGTTCCAACTGTCACCCCTTTAGAACACTAACGAAAGCCAAATTGCAGACACACACTTAAATTGCCTAGAGAAAAGAAAGGAGAAAGCTTATTTTCTCTAATCCACAGAATTGAAAGATAAACATAGATAAGTTAAGACAACAGTTCATTAGTGTACTGCATCAAAGTAAAAGACTCTGGGGGGAGGAGTTCAGGTCCTTGAACATGATGGCATAGGAGGACCTAGAAGAGGTTGAATTGTTATGTGGAAAGTTGAGATGTTACACATGTACAAACTACTGTATTTTACTGTTGACTGTAAACCATTAATCCCCAAATAAAGAAAAAAAAATGAAAAGGTTTTTCTAGGTCATAGAGGGGAAAAAAAAGTCCATACTTTATTATAAAGAACATACTTCCCCTAGTCAGCTGCACAACAGAAAGAGACAATGGTGCCAGCTTTAATTAAATTTGTTCAGTTATACCTGAAAGTCACCATGACACAGGGAAACAGGTAGCAACTGAGGAACCCCACAGGGATTATGACCAATTACTACACAAACGGGCTAAGACCAGAGGAAAAGTTACAAGAATCACATTCTTCGATTTAAAAAAAAAAAAAAAAAAAACTTGGAACTTTTATCACTCTTTCAAAAAGGGAGATGGTGGACAAAAGGCTTGTTAACACAAATTCAAACCTGACAGGGATACTGCCCCCTCCAGGCTTAGGAATTCCATCCTGCTTGGGGAGATGATAAATACCCACCCAGCACCCTTGCTGATAGTCAAGGAGGGTGTGTGCTGAGGCTTGCAGACTCAGGGGCAGCAGTCAATCTCTGATGCAAGTCTGCTGGTTGCTGCTTTCACTGCAGTTACAAAGTGGAAGAGACTGGAGACAGAGAGGTATCATGGTTCTAGTTCTGACTCTGCTAGGATTACTTCAGGTAAGTCAGTCCCTTACTGTGGGTCTTAATTTTCTCATCTGCAAAATGAGGGGGTTAAATGAGATGACCTCTACAGTTCCTTCCAAATCTGACTGACATGAGAGTAACTCAGAATTTAGCAAAAGCAGCCAGGAGAGATGCTGAACTGAGGTCCTAGGACCCACCAAGCACATAAACGTTAGCTCTCTGAAGTGAAGGGGGAAAAGCAGCTGTTTTGTAAGCACTGATTCCATTTAATCACACAAAGGGGTCACAAGACAACAGATAGGGAGCAAGGCATTTGAGAAGTTTGAGATAGCTGGTTCAAGAATCCCCTCTCAAAGGTCTTGCTGCTGCCTATAGATCTCTATCCTATGTCCACAGGGATAGCCTACCACTCTTTACCGAGTGAAAAGTATCCTCCCTTCTTCAGATACCTGTTCAGTTGGGCAATCCTTCCTGTCCCACTGCCTTCCTTTTTGCTTTAGAATCAAAAGGTTTCTAACTTTTTTCATTTCACAACTCAGCAACTGTGCTTAAGTTAATCAAAATTCAAGATCAAAAAAAAATCTCATTGGTGCCTGTCTCTGGAAGAGGATTCTTTGAACCAGATTCCCCCACAGCTACAATTACGTCTTAACTAATATTTGGATTTGGAAATGCTGTTGACACTGCTGTCTGTCTCTGAATGCCTTATCCTGTCTTTCTTCCTCTATTATTAAGTTTTTACACAAAGATGTGCGGGAAATCTTCAACTTAATAGCTGACTCCACTTGTGAAAACTGGGAGCAGGCTGCCTATCAAAACAGGCACTTACATCATCTTCACCAACTTCTAACCTCAAAATGATAAACTATGAATGTTATTTAAAATATTACTGTTTTTCCTTTCAAGACTATTCAAAGGAAAACATATTTACAGATATCTCTCACACTGATTACAACAGAATTTTGAATCACTACCCAGAAGCATGGTTGAGAGCAAGGGTGTGTGTGAGGGTGTGTGTGTGTGTGTGTGTGTGTGTGTGTGTGTGTGTGGTGTGTGTGTATGAATCGTGTGTGTGTGTGGTGTGTGTGTATGAATCGTGTGTGTGTGTGTGTGTGTGTGTGTGTGTGTGTGTGTGTGTGTGTGTGTGCATGAATCGGAAATTGAACATTTTTGTTGTGAAATCTTAACGATGGTCAAACAGCATTCACTCAGCTTCACTCCCTAAGGTCACAGCCAGTCAGAGGACCACTCCCCATCCCTAATGTGTTTGGAGTACCTAAGGAGTGAACTAAGCTGCAAGTATTAAGTGTTCAAGATACTGATATATTCCTTCTCCAACAGTTCATCACTAAACAACCTAAAGCCCACAGCAAAAGCTCTTACAGAAGTAAAAATAAGTAAATAAAGTAAAGTAAATCTGAGTGTTAGAGCTAGCTGAAAACTTCCCCAAAGGAGAAAACAAAAAGAGCAAGGAAACTTTAGAGGCCTTGGAACCTGGAAATCAGGCATTACTTATTTATTTTTGTCTATCATATCTGAAGTTTACATTTGCAGTTGAAATACAGAATAGCCTCTTAGGGTTGAAGAGAAAGAGAAAAATACAACACAGGAAGTATTTTCTCCCCCAAGCATTTAAGACACCCCAGGGGTAAAGGTGTGACCTTTAAAGGTGTGGTTTGACCTAAAACCCCTCTAAAAGGAAAACACTTAGTGACCCTGTGTAGGTTCACCCTGCACTGGTCAACCCAGCCATCTCCTCAGAGTTCCAAGTTCGCTCTGTTTAACTTCGGGAGTAGGCATTCTCACATAAATATCTTCACTGTTAGAAGGTAAGGAAGGGGAAAAGAGAGGCAAAGAGAATGACTGGTTTCCCCAGCTCAAGGACAACTCTCCCTCCTATTGTACACCCATCAGTCCCAGGTCCAAACCCCTAGTGGCTTCCCGGGTCAGAGAAATCAGCAAGGGGCCAAGCGGCGAGCCACAGAGCTGGCTCAGCCACCAGTGGAGCTGTGGAAACAGCAGACTCCCCGCGCCGAGCCTGCTGGTGTCCCATCTGGAGCCCCGCAGGCAGCGGGTGGCGGTAGCCAGCCCGCGACCTAGCGCCTCCCCCGCGGGGTCTCTGGAGTTTGCCCCGGGTCGGCGCAGCCCAAGCTTGCCCCAACGCACGCGCGAGCCCGGGGATGTGAAATCACATATTCTGTCTCCCAAATATGGAACGAAGTTAAGAAAACCTCGGAGATCCCACTTTTGCAAACCACCGGCCGACCAGCTCAATGAGAAATGGGTCTCTTGTGAAGAAAAGAAAGGAAGAAAGAGAGAAAGAGGGAAAGAGAGAGAGAGAGAAGGAAAAAAGGAAGAATAGGAAGGAAGAAGCGGGGCGGAGAAGCCGGCCCCGGAACGTCACTTGCCCCGCCCGCGCGAGGGGCTCAGGAGCGTCCCGGCGCTGCCCCCGGCCGGAGCCCGCTAAAACCCCAAAATGGCAGAGTCCGCGCGAGCCCCGGCGCGCCGCGAGGTGACCGGAAGCGCGGCAGCGGCGGCGGGGGCAGCCGGGACCGACCTTCCCCTCGGCCCCCGCCTCTCCCCGCCAGGGGACGCCCAGGGGACGGCGGGTCGCGGCGCCCTGGGCGCGGTCTCGCACAGCGCCAGGTGGTCCCGGGAACTCCCGAACCGCCGGGCCCTGCCCGCCCGGGGCCCCAGACCTACTTTTAGGGCGAATTTCTCCTGAGTCCTCTTGTTGAAGATCTGCAAAACTTTCCCGTTGATGCCCAGCCCCAGGACCTGCGTGGTGACCTTGTAGTCGTCGATGATGGCGTTCTTCTTGATCTGCAGGCTCGACTTGACATGGAACTGAGGGAATTGCTGCGGGGGCTGCGGCGGCTGGGCCGGGGCGGGGGGCTGCGGCGGCGGCGGCGGCGGCGGGCTGGGGAACAACACTGGCGGCGTCTGGCCTTGAGAATTGGACAGCATGGTGCCGGGAGACACGGGGGCCGAGACGGGAGGGCCCGCGGCCGCCCCCTGCTCCGGCTCCGGACTGGGCCCCCGCCACCCCACGGCCGGCTGGGAAGTTTGCTCCGGGCTGGAGCCCGCTTCCCCGCCCCGGCCCGGCTCCAGGCTCGGCGGGTCACAGGGTTCCGTGAGTGCCCAGTGCGCCGCTGACGCCCACCGGCCCCGCGCCTGCCTCCCACCCCCACCTCCCTCCCCCCGGGGGCCTGGCGCTCGGTGGAACGCGGACAGCGGGGCCCGACCCGGGGGAAACGGCCGTACGAATAAGAACCCAGCGCCCGGCCGGCGGTCGCGTCACAACCTCGTCTGCGTCCGGCCCGGCCTTAAAGGGGAGGGGCAGCGGGGCGGGGCCTGGGGCGGGGCGCGCCGGGAGGCGGAATGTGAGCCGCGGTTGGTCTTAAAGGGGAGGAACGCGAGGGACCGGGCGAACCTGGGCGGGGCCAAGGGGCCAGCGAGCGAGCGGGCTTGGAGAAATCCTGGGCCACGCGAAGGGTAGGGGAAAGCATATGAAAGCAGGGCAATAATTCAGATCCAAAATCCATTTTTCTCCCTGACTGCAGCGAGTTGGGAAAGAGACAGATGGCGAGTATCAACTAGAGGAGGGAAAATTCAAAGGTGATTTGAAGTGACAGACTATTCAGCCTAGACCTACGAGATGGCAAATGCCCAATATTTCCTTGAACTTTTTCTTCTGAGTCTTTCATGTCTTACTCATAAAGTCATCTTTTTTGTAGAGATGTACTGTTGTATAACTGAGTAATTTAGTAATAGCACCCCTGAACATCTTTTCCACGTACATTAGCTTTTAAAAAAGACACTGGATGAGAAACGAAGAGACTGATATCAGGGAGCCTGACAGGCTGTGTGATCTTAGGCTAGCTGCTGCAGCTTTCTCTCTCACTGAAAAGAACAGCAGTACTGTTCACAGAGTTGTGAATAGTTCGATGAGACTGTGTGGTACAAGAGAAGGTCCGGGGAGTAGACTGATTTCCAGTGTGGGAAATATAGTCACTGAATCTACAAAAATAGGAAATGCATAGCTTCAAGAGGTACAGTGCTGATGCCCTGTATCTCTAAGGAAAATTCCAAGGATCTAGCTGGAACTGTAGCACAATCCAAAATAATGAAGAAGATTGGGAAAACTCTGAATAGAAACTGTCAAAGAGCCTATAGACATCACATTCTGCTGAAGTGCAAGAATGTTCATCCAATATACCCAATACTTCCCAGCTGACCTCTAACTGGCAGAGCAGTTGAGAAATAAGACGAAGTTGTCCAAGTAAAAAGATAAAACTTTAGCCTAATAATTGAACTGTAAACCTAATTAAAGAATGGGCTTGATGATGTCCTCGAATATGACCCTCAAAGCCCCAGAGCCCCCATATCTGTAGACCTAGATCAGGGAGAAAGAGATATATCCCCAGGAGGGTAATTGCAGGGTCATAGGGTAGGTCCATTTCTAGCCTTCTGAGAGTTCTCCAGACTGTTCTCCACAGAGGTTGGACCAATTGACATTCCCACCAGCAGTGCAGTTGACCCCACAACCTCTCCAGCATTTGCTGCTGTTACCTTTTCTGATGTATGACATTCTCACAGGAGTGAAGTGATATCTCATTGTTGTCTTGATTTGCATTTCTCTGACAATCAGAGACTTGGAGCATTTTTTCATGTGTTTCTCAGCCTTTTGGATCTCTTCTGTGGTGAATATTCTGTCCAAGTCCTCCCCCCATTTTTGGATGGGGTTATTTGTTGTCTTGTTGTTGAGTCTGGCAAGCTCTTTATATATGTTGGTTATTAAACTCTTGTCTGATGTATGGCATGTAAAGATCTTCTCCCATTCTGTGAGGGGTCTCTTGGTTTGGGTAGTGGTTTCTTTTGCTGTGAAGAAGCTTTTTAATTTGATGTAGTCCCATAGGTTTATACTTGCCTTAGTCTTCCTTGTAATTGGATTCGTTTCATTGAAAATGTCTTTAAAATTTATGCGGAAAAAAGTTCTGCCAATATTTTCCTCTAAGTATCTGATAGTTTCTGGTCTAACATCCAAGTCCTTGATCCACTTGGAATTTACTTTTGTATTTGGTGAAATACAGTGATTCAGTTTCATTCTTCTGCATGTTTCAACCCATTGTTTCCAACACCATTTGTTGAAGAGACTCTGCTTTCCCCATATAATAGTCTGGGCCCCTTTGTCAAAGATTAGATGTCCATAGGTGTGGGGCCTCATTTCTGGGCTCTCAATTCTATTCCACTGGTCAGTGTGTCTAGTCATGTTCCAGTACCAAGCAAGTAGTGGTATATATACACAATGGAATACTACTCAGCTGTAAAAAATGGTGACTTCACCGTTTTCAGCCGATCTTGGATGGACCTTGAAAAAATCATGTTGAGTGAAATAAGTCAGAAACAAAAGGATAACTATGGGATGATCTCACTCTCAGGCCGAAGTTGAAAAACAAGATTAGAAAAGAAAACACAAGTCAAACCTGAAATGGAATTGGAGTATTACACCAAAGTAAAAGACTCTGGGGTGGGTGGGTGGGAGGGGAGAATACAGGTCCATGAAAGATGATGAATGACATAGTAGGGATTGTATTGTTAAATGGGAATCTGGGGAATGTTATGCATGTACAAACTATTGTATTTACTGTTGAATGTAAAGCATTAATTCCCCAATAAAGAAATAAATTATTTTAAAAAAAAGAAATAAATAAAAGAAAAAAAGAAAGAAAAAGAGATACTGCAATATGAATCCAGTGCTCCTGATGGCTGTTTTTTTTTTCCATTTTTTATTGGATAGGACAGAGAGAAATTGAGAGGGGTGAGAGAGATAGAGGAAGAGAAAAATAGACACCTGCAGACCTGCTTGCTTCACCTGTCTTTCTGTCTATCTGCTTCTCATGAAGTGACACCCTGCAGGTGTCTCCCAGAGGGGGAGAAATGTTAGGGGAAGATGACCAGAGGGCTCTGAACTCTAACTCCATCAAGACCCGGAGACAGAAGAGGAAAAAAGAAAGGACATTCAGATGTAGCAATAGGTGTAGATATGACTTAAAAAGAAAGAGAAGGCAGGACCATAGGGAAAAAATGGGGAATATATATATATATATATATATATATATATATATATATATATATATATATATACACACACACACACACACACATATATATATACAGATAGTCATAGAAATAATAGTCAACCTATATCTGTGACTTTGGGAGAACTACTGCAGTTTCCTATGGAGGGAATGGGAACCTAGAACTCTGGTAGTAGGAATGGTGTAGAATTATACCCCTCTTGGGAGTCAGGCTGTAGTGCAGCGGGTTAAGCGCAGGTGGCGCAAAGCACAAGGACTGGCATAAGGATCCTGGTTCAAACCCCGGTTCCCCACCTGCAGGGGAGTCGCTTCACAGGCGGTGAAGCAGGTCTGCAGGTGTCTATCTGTCTTCCCCTCCTCTCTCCATTTCTCTCCGTCCTATCCAACAATGGCAACAACAATAATAACTACAACAATAAAACAACAAGGGCAACAAAAGGAAATAAATAAAATAAATATGTTTTTAAAAAAAGGAATTATACCCGTCTTATCTCATAATTTTGTAAATAAATATTAAATCACTAATAAAAAAATAAAGTTTGGATTCTAATACTGAGAAAAATGTAAAAAGGGTAATGTTGCTTTCTTTACTGTATTTGAAGCTGAGCCTCCCATTTCTATTTTACCAGATGTGGTTGCTGTGATTTATTTTTGTTATTGTTCTCCCCCTCCCTTCCTACATAATTGCCCCCACATGGCACTTTTCTTTCTCTTTCTCCCTTTCCCTTTCTTTCTTTCTTTCTTTTTTTTTAGTAATGTTTCTTTTTTTAATTAATTTATTTAATGTTTATTTTATTTATTCCCTTTGTTGCCCTTGTTGTTTTTTTTGTTGTAGTTATTATTGTTGTTGTCATTGTTGGATAGAACAGAGAGAAATGGAGAGAGGAGGGGAAGACAGAGAGGAGGAGAGAAAGATAGACACCTGCAGACCTGCTTCACCACCTGTGAAGCGACTCCCCTGCAGGTGGGGAGCCGGGGCTCGAACCGGGATACTTATGCTGGTCCTTGTGCTTTGTGCCACCTGCACTTAACCCGCTGTGCTCAGCCCGACTCCCTCTTTCTTTCTTTCTTTCTTTCCTTCTTTTTACCAGAGCACTGATCGGCTCTGGCTTACCAGGGATTGAAACTGGGATCATAGAGCCTCAAGCATGAGAATCTCTTTGCATAAGCATTATGCTATCTTCCCAGCCCCATGCCACTTCTTTCATCCTTTAAACCATCATGTTCTTCACTGTCTCCAAATCCAAAAAATTGGCTCCCAGGACAAGACACAGGAGCTGTCAACTAGGAGCATCAGCTTTTATTTATTTATTTATTTATTTATTTATTTATTTATTTATTTTTAAAAGGAGACATTAACAAAACTGTAGGATAGGAGGGGTAAAACTCCACACAATTCCCACCACCAGATCTCTATATCCCATCCCCTCCCCTGATAGCTTTCCTATTCTTTATCCCTCTGGGAGTATGGATGGACCCAGGATCATTGTGGGTTGCAGAAGGTTGAAGGTCTGGCTTCTGTAATTGCTTCCCTGCTGAACATGGGCATTGACTGGTTGATCCATACTCCCAGTCTTCCTCTCTCTTTCCTAGTAGGGTGGGTCTCTGGGGAAGCAGAGCTCCAGGACACACTGGTGGGGTCATCTTTCAGTTGTGAAGTACCTTCAATGAATCTATACATAATGTATTTGAGTAGGATGTGTTTTTCTCCTTTCAAAGTCCTTGTTCAGAAATTGGTCATACTAGGGTATGATAACTGAAGACAGCACAATTGTTCTGAGCAAGGTTTCTGGAAGGTTCTGTGCAGGACCAGCTTCTGGGTGTGCTGTCCTTACAGTCACACTGAGAACTGCATTTAGAAAGCCCTATGCTTGGTTTAATGCTCTACTGCCATGCTCTTGAAATTATTAGTCATCTCTGAACAAGGCTTCCTGAATTTTCATCTTGCAATGGAGCCTTACAAATTATGAAGCCAGTCCTGGGCCTATGTTAGTTATTTCTGGGAAAAGAGTTATGTGACAAGATTAATAGTTCAGTCTTGCTATAGGATCCAAAATGCCAAGACAGCCAGGGTAGAAATGAAAATGAAAGGCAGATTCATACTAGGCATAATCTATTTGCAGGGCTTCTGAAAGCGTTAAATGAGCAAATATGTATGAAGTGCTTAGACAGTGCCTATCACATAGTGGAAACTATAGAGGCCGGGCAGTGGCACACCCAGTTAAGTGCACAAAGTACTATGTGCAAGGACCCATGCAAGGATCTGGGTTTGAGCTCCTAATCCTCATCTAAAGGGGTGCCGCTTCACAAGTGGTAAAGCAGATCTGCAGATGTTTATCTTTCTATCCCCTTCTTCTATCTCCCCCACCTTCTCAACTTCTCTATGTCCTATCAAATCAAATAAAAAAGAAAAAAAAAAGACTTCAGGAGCAGTAGACTTGTAGTGCTAGCCTGGTGGAAAAAAGAAAAGAAAAGCAACTATGTAAGTGTTTGATATTTTCTCCTGCATTCCTTCAGCATCTGACAGCCTATGGGTGATTATTTGCAGGTCACAGTTAACTTTTAATTTTCTAAAATAAACTCTGTATGTTTTACTACTGAAAAAAAAAAGTTCCATGGTTTATTTTTCACAAGTCTGTTCTGGCATGTTTCTAATGACATCAGAATTATCCAAATCAGGTGGGAGAGATATCATAATAGTTACGCAAAAAGGTTTTAATACCAGAGGCTGGAAAGTCCCAGTTTCAACCCCCCCACCCCACCCCAACACACCACCATAAGCCAGAACTGACAAGTGCTCTAGTAAAAAAGAGAGAAAGAGAGAGAGAGAGAAAGAGAGGGAGAGAAAGAAAGAAAAAAAGAAATGAAAAAGAAAAGGAAAAGAAGAAAAAGAAAAGACCAGAATCTCCTAGATCACAAATAGCAGTGTGCAGAGTATAGTGTTTTGCACATGCTGTGTCTTAATATTAGTGCCACTATAGGTGATAGTGGCTAGAATATACCACTTTAGCTAACATAGCAGAGTACCTGATTTTTGGCTTTTCCCAGGTTGGGCAGTTGGCAAGCATGACTATCTTTGCTTGATCTTGTCTGGTCATTTTCAGAGTTTGTTTATACCCCCAGCTTATACCACTACCCACTTTTCAGAAAGGGTTGGAGCCTAGAGTTAGTTGACTCCAGTGACATTTTTCACTTTTTTAAAAAATATTTTTTTATTTATTCCCTTTTGTTGCCCTTGTTGTTTTATTGTTGTAATTATTATTGTTGTTGTTGATGTCATCATTGTTGGATAGGACAGAGAGAAATGGAGAGGGGAAGGGAAGACAGAGGGGGAGAGAAAGACAGACACCTGCAGACCTGCTTCACCGCCTGTGAAGCGACTCCCCTGCAGGTGGGAAGCCGGGGGCTTGAACCGGGATCCTTATGCCGGTCCTTGTACTTAGCACCACCTGCGCTTAACCCGCTGCACTACTGCCTGACTCCCTTCACTTTTTTTTTTTTTTTTTTTACAACCACCCTACTTGCCTCACCAAGAGTAGCTTTCAAGGTTTCAAGATGGCTGGGGAGAGAGAAAAATCTTCATTTCTACTTTTTTTTTTTTTTTTTGCCTCCAGGGTTATCACTAGGGCTTGGTGCCTACACTGCAAATCCACTGCTCTTGAACAGCATTTCTTATTATTATTACTATTATTATTATTGTCTAGGACAGAGAGAAATTGTGAGAAGAGGGGAAGATTGAAAGGGGTGGGGGGGAAAAAGGCACCTGCTTCACCACTTGTGAAGTAGTCCCCCTTCAGGTGAGGAACTGAGGGCTTGAACTGGGATCCTTGCGTGTGTTATGTGCTTCATACTATGCACCTGGCCTCCCCATTTATACATTTTTTAACCTGTTGCTTGCCATCCAACTCCAGGTATAGAATTTTTTTCTGAGAGAAAAACCCAACAACAATAAACATCACAATAAATGAATGTGTGATATCACATCCCCTCCTTATCTTTAGTGCCTTTGTATCTGAGGTGACTTAGAACAAAAAAAAAAAAAAAAAAAAACTCCTTCCAACAATTAAAGTCTCTCTGGTGTTTCATCTTTTTCCCTTTACTTGTCATTTTTATATTTTGTTTATTTATTATTAGATACAGAGAAATTGAGAAAAGTGGGGGAAGTAGAGAGGGAAAGAGACAGAGAGAAACCTGCAGTCCTGCTTCACCACTTGTGAAGCTTTCCCTCTGCTGGTGAGGACCAGGGGCTTGAACCTGGGTCCTTCTGCACTGTAATGTGTGTGCTTAGCCTGATGCACCACCACCTGACCCCACCCTTTACCTCTTCTTTGTTCATCTAGAAAGGACTCTTGAACCATCTGCTTTCTCCGTCCCCCACTTCTCAGATCCCCAAGGGAAGGGCAGGAGCTAAGGGAATACTACATCACCTTTGTGATCAAGATAATGGCTCCCTCCTGGCTTCTTTTTCCTCCCACCTGAGTCTCAAAGCCTGTAAAGTGCTCATCCTTTACCCTTAGAGTACAGTTATTCACTGGAGGTTAAAAAAAAAATAAAGTACCATCCTGACACCTTTAGTAACTGAACTTGTATCCAGAGGAAAGTCTGGGAGCTGTTCCTCTTACTTTCCTGAATCTCGGATGATCCCAACACATTTGCAATAAAAGGGACCTCTCTTATTGTCTGCATACTTTTTCCCCTAGCAGAAATGTTTGTGGTTTTTTTCCTAACAGCTTTATGATCTCCCCCTAAAGCTGGAAATTCCCTTCTTGGTTACAGCTCTTTTTGGATACAGAAGTCTGGTCTGGTTCTGTCTTTCCAATGACCAGCTGTTCGACTCTGGAAGTTAACTTGAATTATCTGTGCCTCAATCACAAAGATTTCCTTATCTGGAGCAGACTATAGATTGGAAGACTTATTTTTGGAAGACACTGGAATCTACAGTGACTTATGGTGAAATGAACTATTTGGGGAACTATCAACCCATTCAGATTTCTTCTCATGAAAAACATGTTTAATAGTTTCCACTGCAAATTTCCATCCCCCATTTAACCACTCCATGTACTTCCACCCCTAGCTATTCAATGACTAAGTAGATGTGCTGTACTATTCCCTCCCTCTCACACACACTTCTGAGAGGCCCTAGATAAACAGGAGGCAGAAACAAGGCTGTGGAATTATTGTTGTCATTATGATGATTATTATGCTTTCAACATGAGAAACAGGAAGTGAAACTGACTAAAATGCCCAGTGATAGATGTCCATCTCTTCATTCTGACCCAAAGGCAAAGAAGCCATCAGCCAAAGAAAACTGTGGCCTCTGCTACACACTGAGAGGCGGTGGTGGTGGTGGTTGAGAGAGAATAAGTGTATGTGTGTATAAGAGAGTGTGTGAAAGAGAGATGTATGCTACAAGCATGAGTATCTTTAAATAACTGGTTTCCAGAGTTTGTAATCTTTCAACCTTATTCTGAATTTCACACTTCCTTCATGTGATCTCCTCAGTTTTTTCTTACTACTTCCCCTATTTCCTAGACAGAGCTTCCCATATTTGCCAGACAATTTTTAAAAATATACAATGATTAATTGACTAATACTATAGATACCCTTATCTGCTGAGGCCAGGTGCCTTTCTTGCAGCCTGCTTTATCCTCATGGCAGGGGAATTCCCAGAAGAACTCTCTTCTCTCTCCATTCAGGAGAATCATGCCTTTTACTTCTGGCCTGGCTGCCTGAGATTCCATATACTTGAATGATTATTCACCTCCTTTGTCTTTTTTCAAGAACTGTTTATAGATAACCATAGTCAGAAAACAGGGCACCAGGGTCAATGCAATTATCCCATGTTGACATTTCGAGCTTCAGCACCGTGGCCTCTAGAAATTCTGAAATACAGCAAAAATGACCTGATTATCAGACTGCCTTGTGAGTCTACCTTCTCAGAAAAAAGAGTAGATATCTATGTGAAGTAAATGAACTATCTTCTTATTAGGATAATTTTCTAAAACTGCAAAAGAAATAGAAGAGAAAAGGGCCTTAGGAGAGGTAGTAAAAAGAGAAAGAGATTGCAGGAAATTGGGCTTCTGTTTTAACCCCTGAGGTGGATATCCTTCTTCTTCTTCTTTAATATTTTATTTATTTATTCATGATAAATGATAGGAGAGAAAGAGAGAGAGAAAGAACCAGGCATCACTCTGGTATATGTGCTGCTGGGGATTGAACTTGGGACCTCAAGCTTGAGAGTCCAATGCCCTATCCAGTACGTCACCCCCTGGACCACCTTCTTCTCCTCCTCTTCCTCCCCGTCTTCCTCCCCGTCTTCCTCCCCCTCCCCATCCCCCCTCCTCCTCCCCCCTCCCCCTCCTCCTCTTCCTCCTCCTCCTCCTTCTTCTTCTTCTTCTTCTTCTTCTTCTTCTCTTCTTCTTCTGCTTCTTCTCCTCCTCCTCCTCCTCCTCATTCTCCTCCTTCTTTCTCCTGTGAGTTTTATAACAAGACCTTGTGACAATGATAGATTATTGGACTTCATGGTTCCTGGGAAATTCTCCTGTTCTTGGATTTTTTTTTTTTTTTTGCCTCCAGGGTTATTGCTGGTGCTAGGTGCCTGCACCATGAATCCACTGCTCCTGGAAGCCATTTTTTTCCCCCTTTTGTTGCCCTTGTTGTTTTATCATTGTTGTGGTTATTTATTATTGTTGTTATTAATGCCTTTGTTCTTGGATAGGACAGAGAGAAATGGAGAGAGGAGGGGAAGACAGAGAGGGGGAGAGAAAGACAGACACCTGCAGACCTGCTTCACTGCTTGCGAAGCAACCCCCCTGCAGGTGGGGAGCTGGGGCCTTGAACCAGGATCCTTACGCCAGTCCTTATGTTGGTCCTTGCACTTTGCGTCACCTGTGCTTAACCTGCTGAGCTACCACCCAACCCCCCTGCTCTTGGATTTTTTTTTTTGAGAAAGGGAGAGGGAGGGAAGGAGGGTGAGAAGAAGGAGTAGAAGGAGAAGTAGAAGAAGGAGAAGGAGAGAAGGAGAAGGAGGAGAAGGAGAAGGAGAAGGAGAAGTAGGAGAAGAAAGAAGAAGAAGAAGAAGAAGAAGAAGAAGAAGAAGAAGAAGAAGAAGAAGAAGAAGGAGAAGGAGAAGGAGAAGGAGAAGGAGAAGAAGGAGAAGAAGGAGAAGAAGAAGGAGGAGGAGAAGAAGGAGGAGGAGAAGGAGGAGGAGAAGAAGGGGAAGAAGGGGAAGAAGGGGAAGAAGGGGAAGAAGAGGAAGAAGAGGAAGAAGAGGAAGAGGAAGAAGAGGAAGAAGAGGAAGAAGAGGAAGAGGAAGAGGAAGAAGAAGAAGATGAAGAAGAAGAAGTAGAAGAAGTAGAAGGAGAAGGAGAAGGAGAAGGAGAAGGAGAAGAAGAAGAAGAAGAAGAAGAAGAAGAAGAAGAAGAAGAAGAAGAAGAAGAAGAAGAAGAAGAAGAAAGAACACAATGCACCAGAGCTTTCTTCAGTGCCAGGGCTCAAACCTGGGTTGTGCACATGGCAAATGCAGGCACCTTCTTAGGTGATCTAGCTTTCCAACCCTGGATTTTTGTTTGTTTGTTTTGGTTTTGGGAAAGCATAGTCATCTTAATCAGATGTTTTTCTGAGGTTACAATAGGGGTCCAGTGAAACCTACGCAGAGGTAGTGATGGGATGAGGCCACATCAGTCATTGATGAAAGAAGAGAAACTCCAGGATCAACTTTTTTATTTTTAAATATTTATTTAATTACTCCCTTTTGTTGCCCTTGCTTTATTGTTGCAGTTATTATTGTTGTTATTTATGTCGTTGTTGGGTAGGACAGAGAGAAATGGAGAGAGGAGAGGAAGACAGGGAGGGAGATAGACACCTGCTGGCCTGCTTCACCGCTTGTAAAGCGACCCCCTGCAAGTCAGAAGCCAGGAGCTTGAAACAGGATCCTTATGCCAGTCCTAGGATCAACTTTTATACCCCAAGGTGCAATAGCTGTGTGAGCTTTGGGTGGTTCCTTCTTAGCTTGCCCTGTCCCTTGTTCAGGAGAGTGTGGCGATCTCAAAGATAGGGTTGGATCCAAGTTTTTTACACTCATGCCTCCATACCACTTTAAGTCACCGAAATTCAGTGGAACTCCGTTTCTTCCCTTGGACCCCTGGAAAGATACTGGTAACACCACACTTGTAGGATTTTTGAGGAGACTGGCTGTATTAACTCATAAAGATCACAAAGAAAGAGCCTAGGAACAGAAACACCAAATACATGGCATTGCATGGAAGCAATTGTTGCAACTTTTGTTCTTCTGTGTGCTGCTGCTACCCTCCATTCTTTCTTCCCAAGAAAAATGTAAATGCCATATTCTGTGACAGGCCCTGGGTGTTACAATGGATAGATGCAAAGTTTGCAGAACATAAATCTTATCAGAAGATTCACTACTATAGGTGGTATCATGTGGAATCCAATTCTTTCTGCTTCCTTGACCCTGTTCACTTTCATTTGCTCCCCACCCCCCAACCCCCCATTCACTTTCTTCCCAGCTCTACAGGAAGACAAGTGCCAGAGGCCCCTGAGGCCCCAGAATCCCACAGGGTCCTTCTCTGTGTTGTCATGGGAGGGGCAGTGTCTGGGGAAGCCTGCTAGTTTTACCACTCAGCAATTCTCCCTGCCCAGACTCTGGGATCCTCCACTCTCAGGGGAAGCTGGAGGAGGGCCACTAGGCTCTATAATAACCACACTTCACAGTAAACAAGAACCAGATTCCTAGGGAGTGACACAGGCAGAGCTGTGTGGCTCAGGAAGCTGTGATTACACCAAGACTGGAAGAAACACCTCTGCCAGGACCTGACCTGCCTGAAGGGGAAGGCTGTCAACATACCCCTCCTCTGCTCCCCTGCCATTCATTTTCAATTTGAGATTTAGGGAGCTTGGCACCAAATAACTCCATAGACATAATGAGGAGCTAGTCATCCCCAGTCTGGGCATTGTGGCTCACATTCACATGTCCTTTTCTCTTTGTTCAGGTTTGCTTTTTTCTATTCAAGCATCTCACCCTGGGCTGTCACAGTCCCCACCCTTAGTCCTTACCTCTCCATCAAGACCTAAATCTTGCTGATGCCAGGAGATAAATGCCTGCTAAGAGAGTGCCTTAGCTCAGGAACTCCAGGGCAAACACTGTGTTGGAAGTTGGTGTTAGCCCTCAGACCTCTAACTTTGAAGGGCCTGGCCTGACCTTCCTCAACAACAGCAGCAATAATATTGTGAGAACTTTATATTACATGGAAAAGAGTTTCTTTCTTCCTTTCTTTCTTTCTTCTTCTTCTTCTTCTTCTTCTTCTTCTTCTTCTTCTTCTTCTTCTCCTTCTCCTTCTCCTCCTCCTCCTCCTCCTCCTCCTCCTCCTCCTCCTCCTCCCCCCCCCTCCTCCTCCTCCCCCCCCCCTCCTCCTCCTCCTCCTCCTCCTCCTTCTTCTTTTTCCCTCATAGCAGAAGGAACAGAGGAGCAACTATATTGGGAAGTCACATTCAGGCTGACTTCTGACTTTGTGAAGGGACTGCAAGTGGCTGCTGCAATTGAAATTTTCTGAGACTCTCAAAGACTTGGAATCTGGCATCCAAAGTACTGAATACAATGATCCAGCAGGCAGGAGTTGTATGGGCCTGATGCCCTACTGAAGCCTCCCTCTGCACACTCCCATGCTTGGAAGATCACAGCTCTCCCACTTAGTGGATAGCAGACCCCCTTCCTACCTGGAGAGGTCAAGAGGGCCAGGTAATTTATGCACCTCAATTACCTTTGTACTTGGGAGCCATCAAGGAGGGACTTTATCAGTGCCAGATAACCCAATACCCTTCTGTATATATAGAAGATATCTCATTTTTCTAGGCATTATGTATTTGTCTTAGTACATTTCTTTAAAAACAGTTCTCTCGGGATTCGGGTGGTAGTGCAGCGGGTCAAGCGCACATGGCGCAAAGTGCAAGGACCAGTGTAAGGATCCCAGTTTGAGCCCCCAGCTCCCCACCTGCAGGGAAGTCGCTTCATAGGCAGTGAAGCAGGTCTGCAGGTGTCTATCTTTTTTTTTTTATTATTTTTTTTTCCTTTAGGGTTATTGCTGGGCTCGGTGCCTGCACCATGAATCCACCGCTCCTGGAGGCCATTTTTTCCCCTTTTTGTTGCCCTAGTTGTTGCAGCCTCGTTGCGGTTATTCTTGCCATTGTTGACGTTGCTTTTTGTTGTTGTTGTTGTTGGATAGGACAGAGAGAAATGGAGAGAGGAGGGGAAGACAGAGAGAGAGGGGAGAGAAAGATAGACACCTGCAGACCTGCTTCACCGCCCGTGAAGCGACTCCCCTGCAGGTGGGGAGCCGGGGGCTCGAACTAGGATCCTTACGCAGGTCCCTGCTCTTTGCGCCACGTGCGCTTAACCCACTGCGCCACCGCCCGACTCCCGTGTCTATCTTTCTTTACCTCTCTCTGTCTTCCCCTCTTCTCTCCATTTTTCTCTGTTCTATCCAACAACGACGACATCAATAAAAACAACAACTACAACAATAATAAAAAGACAACAAGGGCAACAAAAGAGAAAATAAATAAAAATTTTAAAAAGAAACAGTTCTCTCTTTCACTTGGAAGTAATAATAGATGTAGGGATAACTTAAGAAGTGAAGACAAGACCATTGAAAAAGTGGGGGGAAAATCAACTCATTATTTGGGGCTCTAGTCAGGGAATCCTTCAATTCTCACATACATATGATGGACCTAGACCTCTAACAGATCACTCTGTCTACTGGTCACTTGCATCAAGAACATCATAATAAGCCCTCTTATGGACCTCTACAAGACCTTCCCCTCAATGTAGAACAGCAATGGTAGGGACTGCCCCATTCTCCAAAGGGAGGCTGCAACAACCTACTTAACCACTCGAGGAAGAGGAAGACTGGTCATGAAATTAGTGCATCCTAGAATGCTCCTAGTTGTGATCATGGACTGTGAACTCAGACTGACAGGGCTCCAGAAGTTACACAAGCTACTCTACTAAATATGAATAGCTATGGGCCTTTGGTCAGATTGATGGGGTCTACAGTTAATGGCCTTATATACTTTCCTCATATTTGGGAGCTACTCTCTGCTCTAATACACCTTTCTAGTCCTATTCTCACCATCTTCCCAGACAATACTTTTAGCCCACCTGCATGTTAGCTATCAGACTCAGGCAAAAATTTCTAAAACCTCTTGGAATATACTTAAAACCATTGATTGGTGAGGTGAGACAGTGTGTATGAAATGAAAGATGGTGAAGGCACAGGTTAAGTGCAGGTGTCCAGCTGGTCGACATGTTATCATCTTTCAGCCCTTTCAGTTTTTCCCCAAGCCTACTGCTCTATCTTTTATTCCAAGTGGAGGGTAAATTGTTCATCAGCATCAATGACTGAGCTTCCAGGAATGAAAGGAACTTGACTAAAAACACAAGCTATATGGGTCACACACATAAGAAAAGTCTTCCTCTTGTGGTATATAGTAAGCCACTGAAAATTCTGAGTGGCTGAACCTTTTAAGGTCATACATCTACTTTTCTTTTTTTTTAATTTCTTTATTGGGGAATTAATATTTTACATTCAACAGTAAATACAATAGTTTGTACATGCATAAAATTTCCCAGTTTTCCATATAACAATACAACCCCCAGTAGGTCCTCTGAATCCTTCTTGGACCTATATTCTCCCCCAACCCCACCCCAGAGTCTTATACTTTGGTGCAGTATGCCAATTCCAGTTCAGGTTCTACTCGTGATTTCTCTTCTAATCTTGTTTTTCAGCTTCTGCATGAGAGTGAGACCATCCCACATTCATCCTTCTTTTTTTAAAAAATTTATTTCTTTATTGGGGAATTAATGTTTTACATTCAACAGTAAATATAATAGTTTGTACATGCATAACATTCCCCAGTTTCCCATTTAACAATACATCCCCCACTATGTCATTTATCATCCTTCATGGACCTGTATTCTCCCCACCCACCCACCCTAGAGTCTTTCACTTTGGTGCAATACGCCAATTCCATTTCAGGTTCTACTTGTGTTTTCTTTTCTGATCTTGTTTTTCAACGTCAGCCTGAGGGTAAGATCATCGCATATTCATCCTTCTGTTTCTGACTTATTTCACTCAACATGATTTTTTCAAGGTCCATCCAAGATCGGCTGAAAACGGTGAAGTCACCAATTTTTACAGCTGAGTAGTATTCCATTGTGTATATATACCACAACTTGCTCAGCCACTCATCTGTTGTTGGACACCTGGGTTGCTTCCAGGTTTTGGCTATTACAAATTGTGCTGCCAAGAACATATGTGTACACAGATCTTTTTGGATGGATGTGTTGGGTTCCTTAGGATATATCCCCAGGAGAGGAATTGCAGGGTCATAGGGTAGGTCCATTTCTAGCCTTCTGAGAGTTCTCCAGACTGTTCTCCACAGAGGTTGGACCAATTGACATTCCCACCAGCAGTGCAGGAGGGTTCCTTTGACCCCACAACCTCTCCAGCATTTGCTGCCGTTACCTTTTCTGATGTATGACATTCTCACAGGAATGAAGTGATATCTCATTGTTGTCTTGATTTGCATTTTTCTGACAATTAGAGACTTGTAGCATTTTTTTCATGTGTTTCTCGGCCTTTTGGATCTCTTCTGTGGTGAATATTCTGTCCAAGTCCTCCCCCCATTTTTGGATGGGGTTATTTGTTGTCTTGTTGTTGAGTCTGGCAAGCTCTTTATATATGTTGGTTATTAAACTCTTGTCTGATGTATGGCATGTAAAGATCTTCTCCCATTCTGTGAGGGGTCTTTTGGTTTGGGTAGTTGTTTCTTTTGCTGTGAAGAAGCTTTTTAATTTGATTTAGTCCCATAGGTTTATACTTGCTTTAGTCTTCTTTGTTATTGGATTCGTTTCATTGAAAATGTCTTTAAAATTTATGCGGAAAAGAGTTCTGCCAATATTTTCCTCTAAGTATTTGATAGTTTCTGGTCTAACATCCAAGTCCTTGATCCACTTGGAATTTACTTTTGTATTTGGTGAAATACAGTGATTCAGTTTCATTCTTCTGCATGTTTCAACCCATTGTTTCCAACACCATTTGTTGAAGAGACTCTGCTTTCCCCATTTAATAGTTTGGGCACCTTTGTCAAAGATTAGATGTCCATAGGTGTGGGGCCTCATTTCTGGGCTCTCAATTCTATTCCACTGGTCAGTGTGTCTATTCATGTTCCAGTACCAAGCAGTTTTGATGACAATGGCCCTATAATACAGTTTGAGATCTGGGAGTGTGATGCCTCCGGTTCTGTTCTTTTTTTTTAAAGATTGTTTTGGCAATTCTAGGTCTTTTCTGGTTCCAGATAAACATTTGTAGCATTTGTTCTATTCTCCTAAAAAATATGCTTGGGATTTTGATGGGGATAGCATTAAATTTGTAGATGGCTCTGGGTAGTATATTCATTTTGATGATGTTAATTCTTCCAACCCATGAGCATGGAATATCTCTCCACTTCTTTGTGTCTTTTTCAATTTCCTTGAGTAGTGACTCATAATTTTCAGTATACAAGTCTTTCACTTCCTTGGTTAGATTTATTCCTAGATATTTTATTGTTTTTGTTGCTATAGTAAAAGGAATTGATTCTGGATTTCAATTTCTTGTAACTTAGTGTTTGCATAGAGGAATGCCACTGACTTTTGAATGTTAATTTTGTAGCCTGACACCTTACTGTATTGCCTGATGATTTCCAAAAGCTTCTTGCTGGAGTCCTTAGGTTTTCCCATGTATACTATCATGTCATCTGCAAATAAGGAGAGTTTGACTTCTTCTCTTCCAATCTGTATCCCTTTAATTCCTGGCTCCTGCCTGATTGCTATGGCAAGAACTTCCAACACTATGTTGAATAGTAATGGTGATAGTGGACAGCCCTGTCTAGTACCTGATCTGAGTGGAAATGCTTCCGAGTATGATGTTGGCTGTAGGTTTTCTATATATAGACTCCACTATATTCAGGAATTTTCCATCTATTCCCATTTTTTGTAGTGTTTTGATCATAAAAGGATGTTGTATTTTGTAAAAAGCTTTCTCTGCATCTATTGATATGACCATGTGGTTTTTGGTCTTGCTTTTGTTGATGTGGTGGATCACATTGATTGATTTACGTATATTAAATCAACCTTGCATGCCTGGGATAAACCCCACTTGGTCATGATGAACAATCTTTTTAATACACTGCTGTATCCGGTTGGCTAGAATTTTGTTCAATATTCTCGCATCTATGTTCATCAGAGATATTGGTCTGTAGTTTTCTTTTTTGGTTGTGTCCCTGTCTGCTTTTGGTATCAGGGTGATGCTGGCTTCATAGAAGCTGGCAGGGAGTATTCCAGTGTCTTCAATCTTCTGGAAGACTTTTAAAAGTAGAGGTATTAGTTTTTCTTTGAAGGTTTTGTAGAATTCATTTGTAAAACCATCTGGTCCAGGACTTTTATTTTTGGGGAGATTTTTGATAACTGCTTCAATTTCATCCTTCTTTTTCTGACTTATTTCACTTAACATGAATTTTTCAAGGTCCATCCAAGATGGGCTGAAAAGAGTGAAGTCACCATTTTTTATAGCTGAATAGTATTCCATTGTGTATATATACCACAACTTGCTCAACCACTCATCTGTTGTTGGACACCTGGGTTGCTTCCAGGTTTTGGCTATTACAAATTGTGCTGCTAAGAACACATGTGTACACAGATCTTTTTGGATGGGTATGCTGGGTTCCTTTGGATATATCCCCAGGAGAGGAATTGCAGGATCATAGGGTAAGTCCATTTCTAGCCTTCTGAGAGTTCTCCAGACTGCTTTCCACAGAGGTTGAACCAATTTGCATTCCCACCAGCAATGTAGGAGGGTTCCTTTGTCCCCATAACCTCTCCAGCATTTGCTGCTGTTACCTTTTCTGATGTATGGCATTCTCACAGGAGTGAAGTGGTATCTCATTATTGTCTTTATTTGCATTTCTCTGACAATCAAAGACTTGGAGCATTTTTTCATGTGTTTCTCGGTCTTTTTGGGTCTCTTCTGTGGTGAATATGCTGTCCATGTCCTCTCCCCATTTTTTTGGATGGGGTTATTTGTTTTCTTGTTGTTGAGTTTGGTAAGCTCTTTATTTATTTTGGTTATTAGCGTCTTGTCTGATGTATGGCATGTAAACATCTTTTCCCGTTCTGTGAGAGGTCTCTTTGTTTGGATAGTGTTTTCTTTTGCTTTGCAGAAGCTTTTTAATTTGATGTAGTCCCATAGGTTTATACTTGCTTTAGTCTTCTTTGTAATTGGATTCGTTTCATTGAAGATGTTTTTAAAATTTATGCGGAAAAGAGTTCTGCCAATATTTTCCTCTAAGTATCTGATAGTTTGTGGCCTAACATCCAAGTTCTTGATCCACTTGGAATTTACTTTTGTATTTGGTGAAATATTTCAGTTTAATTCTTCTGCATGTTTCAACCCATTTTTTCTAACACCATTTGTTGAAGAGACTCTGCTTTCCCCATTTAATAGTCTGGGCACCTTTGTCAAAGATTAGATGTCCATAGGTGTGGGGGCTTACTTCTGGGCTCTCAGTTCTATTCTACTGGTCAGTGTGTCTATTCATGTTCCAGTACCAAGCAGTTTTGATGACAATGGCCCTATAATACAGTTTGAGATCTGGGAGTGTGATGCCTCCGGTTCTGTTCTTTTTTTTTAAAGATTGTTTTGGCAATTCTAGGTCTTTTCTGGTTCCAGATAAACATTTGTAGCATTTGTTCTATTCTCCTAAAAAATGTGCTTGGGGTCTTGATGGGGATAGTATCTGAGATGGGGATAGTATCTGAGAAGATACAGCTAATTCCTCCAATATCTTTCTTAGGCTCAGAGATTTCCCTAATGCAGATTTGTCCTTTAAAACCTTGTGTTACTTTTCCTTCTAATCTCACTCTTGCTTCTTTACAAAGTTTTCTTGGAAATTTGAATTGGCTTAGGCAGTATCTTTATCTGCCTACTAGCTGCTTGCAACCACTGTTCAATCTGTTAAAAGGAAACAAACAGTCCTCCTCAAAACGTATGTTAACCCCCAGAGCCTCCTTGGCACTGGAAAAAGTTAACCAGGCTCTCCAGGACATGCACCTCGTTCAGTTCTCCCCCTCCTCTCCGGTAAATTTCTAATCTTTAACTCCACCCCCATGGTAGCAGGGGCATTGTGGCAGAAGCATGGCATTCTCAAATGGCTTCATACTCCAGTAGGTGGAGCTCCAAGACTCCTTACTGAGATTGATGCCTTAGCATTTATGGTTCGCCAAGGAAGAAACAGATCGGTTCAGGTCTTAGGAAGGGAACCAGATTCAATAATTCTTTCCTTTTCTCTCACAGATACAGAATGACTCATACACCACCATTCTCGTTTTGTCATAAGTTTAATGGGTTTTCCAGGACAATTAGATAATCATTTTACCTCTAATAATTTGATAGCTTCTTTACCTCTTTTGCCTCTAGTACCCAAACTTTTCTCTTGAGATTCCATCCCCTCTGCTCCTACAGTGTTCACTGATGGTGGAAAAAAGGGAGCTGCTGCCCTTATATATTATCCAGACCAGAAATACCCAAACCTCTATTTACTGAGCTTATTGATAATTCCCCTCAGTACAAAGAACTTTATGCTGTTTTCCTTGCATTAAAAGCTGTACCAGAATCCTTCAACTTTTTTTTCTGACAGTGTGTATACTGTTAACTTACTTCCATGGCTTGCTCAGTCTTATGTGAGAATTGATGACAACCCACTTTCTCCTCTTTTAATTCAAATTGCCTCTATGCTCTGTTCTCGAACCCAACCACTGTATGTTCAGCACCTACGTTCCCAAAGCCCTCTTCCTGGTCCCCTGTCTGAAGGGAATGCTGCAGCCGACTGCCTCACCTCCACAGGAATTCTCCTAGCCTCTGTCTCTAATCCTGCTGACTTTCATTCCCTAACCCATGTTAATCTTAAAGGACTTCGAGCTTGATTTCCTGATATTCCTCTGGCACACTTAAAACGTATTCTTGCTACATGTTCCTCCTGTGCACGTCTAATCAAAATACTTGCTATTCAAACTCTGGGGGTTAATCCTTGAGGTTTAAAAGCCAACACTCTTTGGCAAATTGATGTTACCCACATACCCAACTTTGGCAAACAAAAATATGTGTTCACCTCAGTTGATACCTTCTCTAAGTTTATGTTGGCTACAGCTCAGATGGGAGAAAACTCAAAAAAGCTTATAAGCCATATGCTCTCCTGTTTTGTTGTAATGGGGGTACATCTTCAACTTAAAACTGACAATGGAACTGCTTATACCAGCAAACAATTTAAAGATTTTTGTTCCCTCTGGAACATTACTCATACTACAGGCATTCCATATAATCCACAGGGACAAGGCACTGTCAAGAGGGCCCATCAAACTCTTAAGACTCAATTAAGTAAATAAAAAGGGGAAATGTACCCCCCAATATCCAGCTGGCAAATTAATATTTACAAAAACTTGGATCAACCTCCTATTATTATTCATTGGCAAGCACCATCCACCCTCCTAGCTATTAAAGTCAAAAGGAAAGACCCACTTGATAAAATTTGGAAAGGACGTGACCCCCTGTTGACTATGCAGAGGGGTTTCGTATGCGTTTTTCCACAAAATTACTCTAAACCTGTTTGGGTTCCTGCCCGCCATGTCTGGCAATACCCACATGATGGCACTGCTATTCCTGAAGAATAAGAAACACTGCAAGAGGACTGGCTGCAAGAGGACTGGCTGCAGGACACACCCCAGGATCCCTAATACAACATGGCAGAATCTAAAAAATCTGATTCTCAGAACTCTTCCCCCCACCCTGAATGTCTTATGTTATGACTGGCCAGTTGTGTTTTGTGAGTGAGTGAGTTGAAAAAAAAATTGAGTGAGTTTAGTGACCAAAATTCTTTGTACGACCCATTGTGCTCGGAGTACTCTGAAATTTAATTGACTTTATATAAAATGGCTGGATGCAGCCATTGTTTCTGGAGACGTCCAGAAACAGTCCAAGAATTGTTTTTTCCTCTTTTTGATTTCTTTTTTAAGTCTTGGTATAAATATGAAATGTTTAGTCTTAAACTGTGTGAGTAAAGATGGTTCAACTATGACAGTAGATCTAAATTCGCATTTGAAATGATATGTCTTAGTTACAAAAGTTTTTCTCCTCCTGTGTGTTATAAACTACATGTTTAATATGTGTGTTTCAAGTTTGGTAAACATTAACTTAACAGTTAAAGTGTAACCTTGAAGCTACATTCTTACTAGGAGAGGTAAAATTAATTCACTAAAGTAACTGAGTGTTTAAGGTAAAAGTCTAAATATTCAGTGTGACAATTCATCATCTCCTAAGTTAAAATACAAATTCTCTATACTGGACATTTTTGGAGGGCCCCCAAAAATGTCCTGTAAGCTATCTTGTGGAAATTAATCCACAACAATTCTGGCATCAATCTGACATTGTAAATGTTCAAAAAAAAATTTGTCACTAAAATGTGTTAACTCTCTAGTAACCTGAGTTTGCTTAAAAGTCCAATGTAAAAATAGTTAAGAATCAATATATATATATATATATTAATTAAATTTGTTTTGAAAATTTTGCTATACAGAGACTGCTACATGGGGTCACAAAAGATGACCTTTAAACGAAATTATAAAGATACCTAAACCAATTATAATCATCGAGTTATCAATTATAGTAAACTTCTAATTTGTTACAACGTTTTCTTCATAAGTAATTGACTACAGCTATGTTAAGCCTTCGCATGAAGAAGCATCTGCTCATACGGAATCCCCAGAAATCCATCTTGGACCCCTGACCTCTGACATCACCCACAATTACAGCCATCCCCCCGAAACCCATGATGTGACCTGACACAATCTGGAGAACCTGATTCACAGACAAGACTTTCTTACTGCCTTTCTCTCACCCATCGCTGTCTGCTCTTCCTGCTTCTGCTTCACCCGTCATGTTTTGGCGGTTCCAGTTCACTCTCTACAGAGAACAAAAGTTCCAGTGGCTGTCCTCCTCCATCAAGATAGACGTGTGGCATTTTTTCCCTGGTCGTTGACATTGGACTGACGCTTCTATTGGACTTGCTGGTACACCTGTGGACACTCCCTTTATACAGCTGGACTTCTCGAGGACTGACTGTAGCAATCCATGGAACTTTCCGCCAGCTGACTTGGGACTTTGCAACACCACATCACCCCTCTAGCCCCTTGGCTTATTAGGCCCCCACTCCTCCACCCATCAGGCAGCCCTCCTCTCTGCCTACCAGACCTCTCTTCAGTCTCACTCTGTCCCTTGCTACTCTTACTTATCCCTTCCTGTCTGTGCTAATTCTTTTTGAAGACACTTACACGCTATCATTCTGGTTTCTTCTCAACAGGTTTCTGTTCATCCCTACACTGCTATTCCCCTGACAGAGATGAAGCCTTTTACAGACATTGACCCAATTATATATGGCCATTAAGTAAGAAGGAGATGTTGGGTAATTGTGAGGATGTGGTTGAGCTTGGGAGGGCTTGAGCCTGAGGGGTGTGTCAATCCTGTTAGTCTCTCTCTCTACCAAGAGGTTGAGCAAGGAGGGACAGTAGAACCCCAAAAGGTATGCCTCTTATCAGTCTCCCTGCCTCACAAAGTGCCCTGCACTCCTGATACTATGGTCATTAGTTTAAAAGAAATGGGGAGATGTTGGGTAGTATGCCAGCTCCCCTGGCATAAAGTTTCTGTCTCTAATCCTACTTAACTAAGCACCACCATGCCTGCAGGGCATTGGTTTGATCCCACTTAAAGCTGCGGTCTATTTACATAAACCACTGTTAACTAAGCACCACTCTCCCTCCAGGGCATTGGTTTAATCCCCACTGGTTCATGATGTCTTTTTGCTCGGCCCCCTCTCATAGTCACCCTGATCTCCATCACTGTCTTTTCGCTCCACCCTCTCTATGTCACACCCTGTTTCCATCCTACTTGGCTAGTATATATACAAGCAGCTTTTCTGAGTAAAAACACTTGGAATTGCTTTCCGGCTCTGAGAGTTCCAGAGTGTATCTCCTGCGATGTTAGCTTGGCATGAGTTCCTGATCCTTCTCCCACGCAGCAGCCTAGATTGGCTCCAGTTGAGTTCTCTCCAACCCAGAGAGCACTTGCTCAGGAAGAAGCACCCTCAGGCTATCCCAGCAGTGAATTAGCATCCACTTATAAAATTATAATTTTTAATCTTAAAGTTTTGAGGGTGTAATTTCACACATAGTACTAAGCATAAGGGCTCATGCCTGCAGGGGGATGCTTCACAAATAGCAAATCAGGTGTGCAGGTGTCTATCTTCCTTTTTTCCCCTCCCTGTCTCCCCTTCCTCTCTTAAGTTTTCTCTGTCCCATTGACTAAAATGGAAAAAAGGAAAAAAAAAAAAAAAACAGCTGCCTGGAGCAGTGGATTCTTAGTGCCAGCACTGAGCCCCAGCAATAACCCTGGAGGAAAAAAAAATTTACACTTGTATATGTGTGTGTATGACTAAATCACCACATTCACCACCAAAGTTTCTGTGCCCCATTCCCTCTGATGACCACCATAGTTTTCACAGAATGAGTTTTTTTTTCAAATTCCTTTGCTTTAATTATCTATATTCCATATAAGAATGAAATCATCTGGTAGTTGTCTTTTTACCTCTTTACTTGTTTCACTTAGCATAGTCACTGACAGTTATATTCATTTTGTCCCACATCATACAATATCATTTTTTAAAAATTATATGGTAATATCCCACTGAATATATATTACACAACCTATTTATCTGATCATCTGTTGCTATGTCTCAATCTCTACATTCCATACCTTAAAGAAATGGGCCACACTGTCTAGGATAAAGGGAGGATGGTTATTCCCAGTTACGAGCATTATTTTTAGAGGTTTGATTATAAATGCTAAATCAAAAAAGGGACAAATGGTGCCAAGGAAATTATTTGAGACTATACCAAAATACTATTTTAAAATCTCTATCACTAGGGAGCCGGGCAGTGGTGCAGCGGGTTATGTGCACATGGTGGAAGGATCCCAGGACAAGGATCCTGGTTTGAGCCCCTGGCTCCCCACCTGCAGGGGAGTCGCTTCACAAGCAGTGAAGTCAGTCTGCAGGTGTCTGTCTTTCTCTCCCCCTCTCTTTCTTCTCCTCTCTCCATTTTCTCTCTGTCCTATCCAACAACAATGACAAAAATATCAACAACAATAATCTCAGTGGTAAATAACAAGGGCAACAAAAGGGAAAATTATAAAAAATAACAATATAAAGACATAAAATCTTTATCACTATATTTGCAGATTTTGTAAGCCCACATTACCTTCACATTCCCTGGATATATATAGTGTCCAGTGAATACCTATTGACTTTAAATTGAAGTGTATCTCTTTCTATTGGGTTTAAACTTTTCCAAATAATTTACATTAAAGAAAGAGTCCTAAGGCCCCTTCCACAAATTATGATCTTATCTCCATGATCTTATGTTAGAATTTGGAAGGAAAAATAAATGTACCAAGCAATTGGAATGAATGAATTCATGAAAGAAATATGTAGAGAATGATTGGGAGAGCCTGGTTACTATTAAAAGCTGATGCTCCAGCTATTAAGAACGATGAACCCACCTTCTCTGACCCATCTTGAATGGAGCTAGAAGGAATTATGTTAAATGAACTAAGTCAGAAAGATAAAGGATCCCACTCAACAACAGAAGTTGAGAAAGAAGAACAGAAAGGGAAACTAAAGCAGGATCTGACTAAATCTAGAGTAGGGCACCAAAGTAAAAATCCTGTGGTGAGGGGGAGGGTGGACATTCAGCTTCCCGGGGTGGCTAGGGTGGTGGTGGTGGTGGGAGGGGACACAGTCTTTTGGTGGTGGGAATGGTGTCTATGTACACTCCTATTAAATTGTAGTAATATAAATCACTATTTAATTAATATGAGGGGGGAAAACTTGATTGTATGTCTTAAACTTTTAAAAGCACAGACTGAGTCTTTTTAATACATAGGCTGAGTCTTTGATATGTTGACTCTCTCAAAAGCCTAGACCAGGGAGAACAGAAGCAACCGGTGGCACAGCTACATACAAGATATTGGGTATTGTACAGAAAATCCTGACAAAGGGACCTTTCAAAGTTAACCCAATCACCAAATAATTTCATGATAACAATAACTATCCATCGTCTTCTTGAACCCTAAGACAGCAGGAACCTCACATTTCCATTATAGAGCCTGTATTTCCCCCAGTCCTGGAACCTTAGGGTGGGGCACACTTTCCTGCATGCTTCTTTCAACTCATATCAAATAATATTGCATCCGCTGATCACAACCTAATCAACACAACAAGTGCCACCTCAGCATGCTTCACTTCAGACTGTGTCCAGAGACTTCAGGTATAGAATGACAACCCTTCAGCTTCATTACTCGGGTGAGACCTTTCCTTTCATAGTATTCTCTAATTCCATTCCAGGTGGTTCACTTCCTAACAAAGTCCCCAAACCTACATATAGACCAGGTCCCCTGAGATAGAGCATATGTTTACATGTATCCATAAACTAGGGCAAAATATATACCTGAAAGCAAAAGTACACAACAGTCTGCAGTGAGTAACCCCCAACACTTCATCTGCACTATTCCAGCCTTTAGGCCCATAATTGTTCAACAATTAGTTTGGCTTTGTATGTTAACTCTCTTTTCAGCCACCAGGTTCCAGATGCCAGCATGATGCCAACCAGACCTCCCTGGACAGCTGACCCCACCAGTGTGTCCTGGATCTCTGCTTCCCCAGAGACCCACCCTACTAGGAAAGAGAGAGGCAGACTGGGAGTATGGATCAACCAGTCAATGCCCATGTTCAGCAGGGAAGCAATTACAGAAGCCAGACCTTCAACCTTCTGCAACCCACAATGATCCTGGGTCCATCCATACTCCCAGAGGGATAAAGAATAGGAAAGCTATCAGGGGAGGGGATGGGATATAGAGATCTGGTGGTGGGAATTGTGTGGAGTTTTATCCCTCCTATCCTATGGTTTTGTTAATGTCTCCTTTTTAAAATAAATAAATAAATAAATAAATAAATAAATAAATAAATAAATAAAAGCTGATGCTCCTAGTTGACAGCTCCTGTGTCTTGTCCTGGGAGCCAATTTTTTGGATTTGGAGACAGTGAAGAACATGATGGTTTAAAGGATGAAAGAAGTGGCATGGGGCTGGGAAGATAGCATAATGGTTATGCAAAGAGATTCTCATGCTTGAGGCTCTATGATCCCAGTTTCAATCCCTGGTAAGCCAGAGCCGATCAGTGCTCTGGTAAAAAGAAGGAAAGAAAGAAAGAAAGGGAAAAGGAGAAAGAGAAAGAAAAGTGTCACATGGGGGCAATTATGTAGGAAGGGAGGGGGAGAACATTAACAAAAATAAATCACAGCAACCACATCTGGTAAAATAGAAATGGGAGGCTCAACTTCAAATACAGTAAAGAAAGCAACATTACCCTTTTTACATTTTCCTCAGTATTAGAATCCAAACTTTATTTTTTTATTAGTGATTTAATATTTATTTACAAAATTATGAGATAAGAGGGGTATAATTCTTTATTTACTTATTTATTTATTCCCTTTGGTTGCAGTTATTATTGTCATCTTTGTTGGATAGGACATAGAGAAATGGAGAGAGGAGGAGAGAAATATAGACACCTGCAGACCTGCTTCACTGCCTGTGAAGGACTCCCCTGCAGGTGGGGAGCCGGGGACCTGAACAGGGATCCTTATGCCGGTCCTTGTGCTTTGCACCACCTGTGCTTAACCTGCTGCACTACCGCCCGACTCCCAAGAGGGGTATAATTCTACACCATTCCTATTACCAGAGTTCTAGGTTCCCATTCCCTCCATAGGGAACTGCAGTAGTTCTCCCAAAGTCACAGATATAGGTTGACTATTATTTCTATGACTATCTGTATATATGTCTCTGTGTGTGTGTGTGTGTGTGTGTGTGTGTGTGTGTGTGTGTGTATACATATATATATTCCCCATTTTTTCCCTATGGTCCTGCCTTCTCTTTCTAAGTCATGACTACACCTATTGCTACATCTGAATGTCCTTTCTTTTTTCCTCTTCTGTCTTGATGGAGTTAAGAGTTTAGAGCCCTCTGGTCATCTTCCCCTAACATTTCTCCCCCTCTGGGAGTATGTACCAAAATTCTTTTGGGGTGTAGAAGGTGGGAATTCTGACTTTTGCCATTGCTTCTCTGCTAGACATGGGCATTGATAGATCTATCCATACCCCCAGCCTGTTTATATCTTTCCCAAGTACAGTAGGACTTTGTTTTTAAATGCATCTTACTTTTAATAATTTTATTTTTTATTAATAGTTTGTTATACGAGTACAATGTATAGTTACACACCACACTCATCACCAAGACTCTGTATCCCCACCCTCCAACCTCACAAGATAACCACCATAGTTATGACCAGTCTTACAGACAGTTTGCTTGTTTTTGTTTTGTTTGGTAGAATCCAAACTTCAAAACATTGAAATCAGAGTTTGGACAGTGGGAAAGATTCTCTTTCTTTGTGTCTGACAAAAAAAAAAAAAAATCAAAGAGAGATATAACTTGGGTCATAAAGGAGAGAGTAATTTCTGGAAATTCATTTGTGAGATTCTCTCGTGGGTGCAAAGGAGAGAGAACTAACTTGATTAGACGTTCACATGTATTGCTTCATTCAAGCTTCACACCTTAAGATAACAATTATTGTTGAAAAAAGAATTATTGTTTCCATATTATCACTTAACAAAGGAAAACCTAACAACCTAGTTAGTAAGAACGCAGCCAGCATTTTAACTTAGATCTTTCTGACCCCCAAAGCATATACTTTGTTATCTCTTTTTCATTATAAGCTGCCATAAACTCTCCAAAAGGTAGGAATTTTTCTATCCAGCTTTGTTCATTCATTAAACAAGTCTTTATTAATTGCGTACTATATGCCAGGCTTGGAACTAGACCTGGTTAGCTGTGCTTTGGACAGAGGTATTCCAATGATCCATAGTGGTTCTGTCTGGCTGCAGAATTCAGCGATTGTAGGGAAGTAGAGCAGCCACAACCCCCTTACCCAGTTAATATCTGATGAATTCTACTAGGAAGCAGGTGAAGGTGGTGGTCTCCACTCTTCTGCCTAAGTTAAGGAGAAAGTGAGAGGAGGAAGCCACCAGCTAAGCTTGTCTCTAACAGTTTTTCCAGGGGCACATGCTGGGAAAAATTTTTAAAAAGTCCATACAGAGTTTTTGTTGTACATAATGAGAAACTTCTGGAAATGAGTAGTGGTAGTATTGCTCAAAATTATGCATGTTCTTGATGCACTTAAACACTTAAAATGAGGGAGTCGGGCGGTAGCGCAGTAGATTAAGCACACGACGTGGCACAAAGCGCAAGGACCAGTGTAAGGACTGGGGTTCGAGTCCCCAGCTCCCCACCTACAGGGGAGTCGCTTCACAAGCGGTGAAGCAGGTCTGTAAGTGTCTATCTTTCTCTCCTCCTCTATGTCTTCCCCTCTTCTCTCCATTTCTCTCTGGCCTATCCAACAATGACGACAACAATAAAACAACTAGGGCAACAAAAAGGAACAAATAAATAAATATGTAAAAAAAACACTTAAAATGATAAATTTCATTATCAGTATGTCTTATAATATGGGCAATTTTAAAGGTAAACTTCACATAATTAATTCTTACAAATGCAAATCATTTTGAAACACTGATTGCATTATTGCTTCTAAAGATACACCTATCCAAAGAAATGGTCGCTGAGACTACTCAGTCAACTCAGGTTATCTTGTTTTTTAAAGTTTTTAATATGAGAAAAAGAGATGGAGAGAGAGAGAAAGAGAGAGATGAAGAGAGAGAGAGAAAGAAAGGAAAGAAAGAAGGAAGGAAGGAAGGAAAAGAGAAAGGGTATGTTTAGCAAAAGTTCTGTCAAGTTACATATGGAAACAGTCACAGTTCCAGCTGAAGCATTTAATTAAAGGAGAACAAGAATTTGTTCTGGCTTATTTCCTACCAACATCATCCAGAATCACAGCCCACATGAAAGTATCATCCACCTAGATGCCTAAAAATAAATATAAATAATAAAGATTGATATGTGGCAATGACATCAAGCACACAATAGCTCCATACTTTTGTCTTTCTAGCCTGATTGTCACTATCACCAAGTCATTCTGTCCTTCCCTGGCAGGCAGCCCTGGGCATCTGGAAAAGGGAACTTCCTTATCAGGACCCCTTAAGGAGCCTGGCAGCCAAGAGGGGCTGAGCCTTGTGAGGTGACTCTTGACGTGAGCTGACAGTGATGCCAGCTTCAAAGATGAAGACCACCTCAGAAGTGAGTCTAACTGGGACCCAGGACTTCCATCCCCTTTTTCATAAATATACAGTTACTGTCTGTGGAAGGTGTCCACCTACAACCCTGAGAGAGAGCAGCAGCTTCTGTGAAAGGAAGCAGTGCTTCTGTCATCTTCACCTTACACAGGTTCAAGTAGGGAGACTTGAAGATGGTAGGTAAGCAGGTAGCTTTTTCTTTTTTAATTTTTTAGATTTTTTAAACATTTATTTATTCCCTTTTGTTGTCCTTATTTTATTGTTGTAGTTATTATTGTTGTTATTGTTATTGGACAGAGAGAAATGGAGAGAGGAGGGGAAGACAGAGGGAGGGGGAGAGAAAGACACCTGCAGACCTGCTTCACCGCTTGTGAAGAGACTCCCCTGCAGGTGGGCAGCCAAGGGCTCAAACCCGTATCCTTACGCCAGTCCTTTTGCTTTGTGCCACCTGCATTTAACCCGCCACGCTACTGTTCAACTTCCAGCGGGTAGCCTTCTTCTTTTCTTCCTCCGTGGAGCAAAACAGAAAAAATGCCCAATGTTCTCATTGGGTTCTGCCTGGTATTTACAACATAGCTCCAGTACAGGTTAAGATCAAATGGAAAGAAGTTCCTGGCTAGACACCATAACCACAATCAGGAGAAAAAGGAGGCTGGAGGGGCACAAACATGGACCTGTTTTTTTCCCTTGCCTTCAGGGTTACAGCTGGGACTCAGTGCCTGTACCATGAATTCACTCCTTCTGGAGACTTTGTTGCCCTTCTTGTTTTATCACTGTGGCTTTTATTGTTACTCATGTCGTTGTTGTTGGATGGGAGAGAGAGAAATGGAGGGGGGAAGACAGAGGGGGAGAGAAAGACATCTGCAGACCTGCTTCACCACTTGTGAGGTGACCATGCTACAGGTGGGGAGCCAGAGACTCGAACTGGATCCTTACACTGGTGGGTGCGTTTCGCGCCATGTGCACTTACTCGCTGCACTATCATTCCACCCAGCGACCAGTTTTTTTTTTTTTAACCTTTTTTTTTATTAATTTTTTATTCCCTTTTATTGCCCTTGTTGTTTTATTGTTGTTGGATAGGACAGAGAGAAATGGAGAGAGGAGGGGAAGACAGAGAGGGGAGAGAAAGATAAGACACCTGCAGACCTGCTTCACCACTTGTGAAGCGACTCCCCTGCAGTGGGGAGCCGGGGTTCGAACCGGGATCCTTATGCCGGTCCTTGTGCTTTGCGCCACCTGCGCTTAACCCGCTGCGCTACAGCCCGACTCCCCAGCGACCTGTTTTTAACTTTTTTGTTTGAGCTTGTTGATATGAAGTTGCCCTGTGTAGCTCTTATCCTGATATCTGCCACCAGAGGGCGCAGTTGCTCCACACTGGTGGTCTTTATGATGCTCCGCAGCTGCTTACTAAGAGTGAGACCCCTCACACCGCCCCCTACGGCAGTAAGGGTCAATTAAATGTCTCCCTATTCTAAGTGCTGCCTGCATTTACTTAGCAAATAGCCATCCAGTTTTAGATAAGGAAGGCCCTGCAGAGATTGTTCAGTTTCAAGTGGTTAGCTGTTTCCTCCACTCTCTCTACATATAATTTTTTATTTATTATTACCTTTATTTATTGGATAGAGACAGAAATCAAGAGGAAAGGGGGTAATAAGGGGAGAGACAGAGAGACACCTACAACCCTACTTCACACTCCTGAAGCTTTCCACTGCAGGTGGAAACCAGGGACTCCAACCCGGGCCCTTGAGCATTGTAACATGTGTGCTCAACCAGGTGTGCCAACACCTGGCCCGTTTCCTCCCCTCCCTTTTTTTTTTAAAAAAAAACTTTATTGGGGGATGAATGATTTACAGTCGACTGTAAAATACAGCAGTTTGTACATGTGTAACATTTCCACATAACAATACAACCCCCACTAGGTCTTCCCCTGCCATCATGCTCCAGTGTTTCCTCCACCCTTAAAGAGCTCCAGAAATAGATTCCAGTACCTCACTTGGCTGCTGTAACAGGCCTTCCTTGGACTGCTGGTGGCCACAGCACCTGAGACAGGAGCCAGGCAAGTGTTTAGCCCTTGAGGAGGAAGCAGGAATTCCTCCTCCCTCCCAGAGCTCTCAGGCAGCTGATGGTCTCTCATTCCAGGGACTGGAGCCCTCCACTGGCCTCTTGATGTCTTTGCTCTGAGAAGGCATTGTTTGTGGAGGTGAGTCTGGGCTTCCAAGACAAGCTCATTTAGAATCTACTCCTGGGGGCCAGGTGGTGACATACCTGGTTAAGCTCTTACATTACAGTGCACAAGGACCTGGGTTCAAGCCCCTGGTCCCCACCTGTGTGTGTGTGTGGGGGGGGGGAGCTTCAGAAGTGGTGAAACAGGGCTTGCAGGTGTCTCTCTCTTTCTCTCTCTCCCTCTCTTTCCCTCCTTCCCTCTCAATTTCTGTCTCTATCAGTATTAAATAAAAAAATTTAAAAAAGAAAAAAAAAAGAATCTAGTCCCACCTCTTCCAATGCATCTGTCTTTGCTTCTTTCCATCTGGTGTCCTTAGAGGAATGGCTAATTAAAGTGAAAAGAATTGAGCTATTTTTGGTAGTTTTCAAAATGCTAAAATTGGGGGAGCAGGCTGTGGCACATGGAGTTAAGTACAAAACAAAGGAAACCACACAAGGATCCAGGTTCAAGCCTCTGGCTCCCTACCTGCAGGGGGGTCACTTCACAAGCAGTGAAGCCGGTCTGCAGGTGTCTTTCTCCTTTTCTATCATCTCCAATCTCAATTTCTTTCTGTACTACCAAAAGACTTCCCTGGATAGACAACCACACCAATGTGTCCTGGAGCTCTGCTTCCCCAGAACTCCGCCCCACTAGGGAAAGAGAGAGGCAGGCTGGGAGTATGGATCGACCTGTTAACACCCATGTTCATCGGGGAAGCAATTACAGAAGCCAGACCTTCCACCTTCTGCAACCCACAATGATCTTGCCATACTCCCAGAGGGTTAAAGAATAGGAAAGCTATCAAGGGTGGGAATGGGTGTTCTGGTGGTGGGAACTGTGTGGAGTGGTACCCCTCTTATCCTATGGTTTTTGTCAGTATTTCCTTTTTATAAGTAAAATAAAACGCTGTGTGTGTGTGTGTGTGTGTGTGTGTGTGTGTGTGTGTGAGAGAGAGAGAGAGAGAGAGAGAGAGAGAGAAAATGGCCACAGGAGCAGTAGTGCATGCACCAAGTCCCAGCAATAACCCTGGAGGCAAAAAAAAAAAAAAAAACCTGGGCAAGATAGAAAAGCTCTGGGACTGGCTAGTTATTCTAGCACTGGCAGTTTCTGAATCCCAGCTGGTAGTTCTAGTTAAGATTCCACCCAGTACTCTGGGTGGTCAAATTTGGGCATTGGGTAAAAACTGGAGGAAGGAAAAATATCTTCCTGGCTACTGTCCACAGTTGTAGAAGAAAAAAATAAATTTATTTGGTCTTGCTAATTATTGCAAAGTCAGTGCAACAATAATTTGTAAAATAATAATAATAATTTTCTAGAGAAAGAGGCACATGGAATGGGTGCAGGGATAGGAGCAGAGTGACACAATCATATTTCTGATTCCACCCCTTGCATTAGGAGAAATAATTTCCTCCTAGAAATTTCCTGGAAGATACCCAAAAGAAAATGCATCCCTTGGTTCCTTTCTGGTCTGCCAAAATTGATAAAGTCTTGAACTTGACCTACCTACAATGTCCCTCTAAACCAGATCAAACGTTTCTCACAAGATTCAATTCCTGCCATCCCATACTCTAACTGCTCTGAATCTGTCACAACCTTTGGTTGCTACACACTGAAAGTTCTCCTCCAGGAATTTGTTGTGTAGCAAGTTCTATTATGTGAATGGATTTGCAGTATAAATATTACCTCTCTGAAACCTTTTATAAATACCTCTAGTAATTAGTCACTCTCTCTGTGCTTTCCTAGAACTTGGATCATACCTCCCTCACACCTCCTACAAAACTATTTTAATAGGTTTTTTTTTTTTTCTCCTAGCATGTCTCTGTTCTAGGTAAAGTATGAGCTCCTTGAGAGCAAGATTTTATTCATCTGTATATCCTGAGATCCCAGGATGGTGCCTTCTTTATGAAAGACCACTGAACTTTTACAGATTGACTTAAAAGGACATCACTCGAAGCACAGAAACTGTCATCCAGAGACTGGTCTTGAAATGAGTGCAGCCTGCAATGTTTCCAGCTATACCATGAGCTGTGAACTCAGACTGACAGGGACTCAGCAGTTACACAGGCTCCTGTGCTAAATACATATATAGAGGCCAGGCCCTGGGTCGGGTGAATGGGACTAAATAGTTAATTTTATTCATAGATTAAAAAAAAATTTTTTTTAAGAACGGGAGCTACTCTCTGCCATAACCCAACGTTCTTCTTTTTTTGCCATCAGGGTTATTGCTGGGGCTCAGTGCCTGCACTATGAATCCACTGTTCCTGGAGGCCATTTTCCCCATTTTGTTGCCCTTGTTATTGTCGTTATTATTGTTGTCCTTGTTTTTTATTGTTGTTATTGATGTTTTCATTGTTGGATAGGACAGAGAGAAATGAAGAAAGGGAAGACAGAGGGGGGACATAAAGACACCTGCAGACCTGCTTCACCACCCATGAGGTGCCGGGGGCTCAAACCAGGATCCTTATGTCAGTCCTGAAGCTTTGTGCCACCTGCACTTAACCGGCTGAGCTACCACCCAGCTCCCCTCAGACAATATTTTTATTCAACTTCATTTTAGCTATCAAACTCCAGCAAAAACTACCATAGTCATGGGGCCCAGCCCCTTCTAGAAGCATGCCTAAAGTGAACTTCCTAGGCTCCCTCTACCTTAAGATCCCTATTCTGCTCTGTTTCTACTTTTTGGTTCCTGTTCACTAACCATTTTGTCCTCCTTTATATCTTGCTGCCTTTCAGCCACCAAATTGTAGGCACTGTCATTTCATTCTGACTTCTCTGGGCAGCTGACCTCACCAATGTGTCCTGGAACCTCACCTCTCCAGAGCCCTATCCCACTAGGGAAAGAGAGAGAAAGGCTGGGGATATTGCATCCGCTGATCCCAACCAACACAAGTGCCACCTCAGCATGCTTCACTTCAGACTGTGTCCAGAGACTTCAGGTATAGAATGACAACCCTTCAGCTTCATTACTCGGGTGAGACCTTTCCTTTCATAGTATTCTCTAATTCCATTCCAGGTGGTTCACTTCCTAACAAAGTCCCCAAACCTACATATAGACCAGGTCCCCTGAGATAGAGCATATGTTTACATGTATCCATAAACTAGGGCAAAATATATACCTGAAAGCAAAAGTACACAACAGTCTGCAGTGAGTAACCCCCAACACTTCATCTGCACTATTCCAGCCTTTAGGCCCATAATTGTTCAACAATTAGTTTGGCTTTGTATGTTAACTCTCTTTTCAGCCACCAGGTTCCAGATGCCAGCATGATGCCAACCAGACCTCCCTGGATAGCTGACCCCACCAGTGTGTCCTGGATCTCTGCTTCTCCAGAGACGCGGAGAGAGGCAGACTGGGAGTATGGATCGACCAGTCAATGCCCATGTTCAGCGGGGAAGCAATTATAGAAGCCAGACCTTCTACCTTCTGCAACCCACAACGACACTGGGTCGATACTGCCAGAGGGATAAAGAATAGGAAAGCTATCAGGGGAGGGGATGGGATATAGAGATCTGGTGGTGGGAATTGTGTGGAGTTTTATCCCTCCTATCCTACAGTTTTGTTAATGTCTCCTTTTTAAAATAAATAAATTAAAAAAAAAAAAAAAGGAAACAGGCTGGGGGTATGGATTGACCTGTCAACACCCATGTCCAGTAGAGAAGCAATTACAGAAGCCAGACCTTCCACTTGCTGCTCCTCATAAAGATCTTTGGTCCATACTACCAGAGGGATAAAGAATAGGGAAACTTCCAATGGAGAGGAATGGGTATGGAACTCTGGTGGTGGGAACTGTATGGAATTGTAGCCCTCTTATCCCACAATTTTGTCAATCATTATTAAATCACTACTAAAATAAAATATAAAAATATAGACAGATAGTTGTAGAAATAATAGCTCATACATATCTGCAATCTTAGGAAAACTGCTGTAGCTTACCATATAGGGATTGGGGATTCAAAACTCTGGTGGATAGAATGTTGTGGAATTATATCACTGTTGACGTGTAATTTTCTAAGTCAATATTAAATCACTTAAAAAATTAAAAATGTCATCCAGCATGGGAGACAGGTTGTTCAGCAAACCAATCCTTCCCAGATGAGGTGAGAGATAACACTGGGAGTCAGCTGCAATCGTGTATCTTTAATCCTGCCTACTCTATAAAATCTCAGGGATGAAAGAAGATCTGAAACAACCTGGGAGTACATCTGGTTGGTTGCACAGTGACATCATGCTATAGTGGAGGAAAATACAACCTTCTCACCTGTCTTCAGAGACCCATCTCACATCCCTACTTTCTCTAGGAATGACTGCCCACCCCCCACCATTCTCCCTACTAAATCTACTCAGCCTTTTGAGGCTAAACCAATCAAACTCTGTCCCTTCCTCTTTTTAAGGTTTGGTCAGTGGAAGGCACAAGAGGAGGAGGAGATGGCAGTGTATTTATCCCCTTTATTCTTTCCTCCAGGCAGATCTTCCTCTACCAAAAGCTGCAGCTACTCTGTGGCAGTTCTCTCCTAAAGCCTCAGTCATAGCCCCACTTTCTGGATTACAGTAAGTCCTCCCTTCTCTCATTCCTTGTGGCTTATGCCTTATATTTTCTGTAACTCTGCTCCTATTTTATAAATGATCTCTTCATTAGATTCACCCTAGTTACTCCATTTTGAATGAATATTAGACTCAGTCATCATAGGAACCTTTCATTTTTCTCACTGTCACCAGGGCTTCACCACTCTGGACCTGATTTTTCAAATAGAAGAGGGATCACAGCACTGAAGCTCCCTTAGTACTCCCATGTAGTGTACCAGGGTCTTGAACCCTGGTTATTCTGGCAGGATTGAGGGGAAACACCTGCCTCTCACTTCCCAGTGAATGTAAAGCCTCTTTCTGCTCTGCCTGGACAACTGTTGGGCATTTTGAGGCAGATAGTAACTTTGGGTTCCAAAGAGAGGCCTTATCAAAGAGGGAAGTAGAACCAAGACAAGTAGAACAACTGCTAAACTGCAACACAGGTGCTCAAGAGGGGTTTCTAAAGCCACCCCATGTGCATATTTTAGTCTTAGATTCTACTGGGTTTGCTGAAAGGGCAGAAATCAATAGTACTGATTTAGCAACGTGCTGCTAGGTACAAGTGAAATGAAGATTGGGTAAGGGTAGGGGAGAGAGTGCTCATTGCTTTCTCTTCTCCTTCTTCCACTGTGGTGGCTCTGGGTGAATTTAGATTAGAAACTTGAAGGAAAAAGCAGCAAGAGTGGTCCAGGAGGTGGGACAGTAGATAAAGCATTGGATTTTCAACCATGAGGTCCTGAGTTCAATCCCCAGAGTGATGTCTGGTTCTTTCTCTCTCTCCTTTCTCATGAATAAATTCTGGAAAAAGAAGGAAGGAAGGAAGGAAGGAAGGAAGGAAGGAAGGAAGGAAGGAAGGAAGGAAAGAAAGAAAGAAAGAAAGAAAGAAAGAAAGAAAGAAAGAAAGAAAGAAAGAGGGAGTCGGGCGGTAGCGCAGCAGGTTAAGCGCAGGTGGCGCAAAGCTCAAGGACCGCTCTAAGGATCCCGGTTCAAGCCCCCGGCTCCCCACCTGCAGGGGAGTCGCTTCACAAGTGGTGAAGCAGGTCTGCAGGTGTCTGTCTTTCTCTCCCCCTCTGTCTTCCCCTCCTCTCCATTTCTCTCTGTTCTATCCAACAATGACAACATCAATAACTACAACAATGAAAAACACCAAGGGCAACAAAAGGGAAAATAAATAAATATAATTTAAAAAAAAAGAATGAGAGAGAGGGAGAGAGAGGGAGAGAGAGAGAGAGAGGGGAAGGAAGGACAAGCATTAAGCATGAAATTAAGAATTAAGAATGAAATCATGTAAGAAATCCTAAGGTGACACCAACTCATCTTTAACGTCAGAAATGGAGGGAAGAGTGAGCCAAGAGACATGTCGCCCACACCATTAATCTCTAACCATCTATTCTCCTGCTGTGGCTCAGAACAAACCCTCACTGTATACAAAAAGCTCAGAGCATTCTCTTCTGAAACTATCTCCCCCTCCCACCCCATTCATGTGCAGATTTATACAAAATCTAAAACCAGAACAAAGTGTAAATAACTTGGAGTTTACTCTAAACCTATTGCTTAAATTTTGTTGAATTCTGAACATATGGTCTTTAATGCCATCTATGCTCCCATACTTGACAGGAAACTTTTCTTACTTTGAAACACTTGCTCTGTCACTCACCATTAACCCCACAGCAGAGGTCCCTGTGGAAAGGCTCCAGAAAGGCAGGAGTTTAGTTTGGGCTCCATACTGGGAATGATTAAGAATTCACCACAGTGATTCATGTTGGGTGTCCTGGATATCCTGGACGTCACATGCAAAGGCAGGACCAGGCAACAGTGCAAAACAAGGTCAAATGGTGTCTTTGCTCATACTACAAAGAGCTCAAGATCAGTTCCTTAGTATCAATATGGTTTAGCCGTCACTTCAGGATCTTGCCACTGGACTGAGATCCATTCCTGAATAATGAAAAGCAATGGACCACACATATATGGTTCTCATAGCAGTTCTGCTTTTTTCTATCTTCGGATAGCCTTTGTCTTAAATGACAAAACCAACCACCCTACAAATACAAAAGTGTTTTGGCTATGTGTACCAGATCATGGGAAAATGTTAACAGCTCTGTTAAAAGCTGCTGTTTGTTGCTGTCATAGGGGCTTTACTGTGTTATTATGCAGAAAGAGGGGAAACAGAGATAAACACCAAAGCACCAAAAGCTCCCCTCAGTGCCAAGGGGCCTGGGGTTTGAAACTTGGATCAAACACATAGCAAAGCAGGTGTCTTCCCAGGTGAGCTATCTCACTGGCTTAAAAGTTGCTATCTTCTTTTAAATTCTGTGTGGCCTACAATTTCTTTCTTTTATTTATGAGAAAGATAGGAGGAGAGAAAGAACCAGTCATCACTCTGGTACATGTGCTGCTGGGGATTGAACTCAAGACCTCAAGATTGAGAGTCCAATGCTTTACCCATTGCTCCACCACTAGTCTACAGCTTCTATAGCAATAGTTAATTTCTCTTACAGTTGCTTCACTTGACCATAGAAAATGACTATAGGTCAGTTTTCCATAACGCCTAAAGCCAGCTCAAGAATCCAGGGGGATAGTCAAGGATGAAAGAAAGCAATCCTTTGGTTCAGAGTCCACTAAGCTTCTGCTGTCAGGGCAACAGTAGCTCTGGACCAGATCAGAAACTGGCAGGAAGTTGCTGAAGGGCCACCAAAAGAACATAGTTTCCCTTTCTTGCTATTTGTTTAGTTCCCTCCATCCCAGGGTCAAGAACTGGGTTTAAGAAAAGCACCAAGACTTCCCAAGTAAGTTACATTCCTTGAAGCAGTCTGGACTCCAGCCTTAAGCATGTGATAACTCGTCACCGGGAAGCTGATAGCTTAAACTCCCAGAAAGATGGCCATCCTAAGTACAACAAATGTCTTGCCATTTCCCTTCTTCACAATGCCAAGACTCATGAACAAGTCTGAGAAACTAAAAGGCTATAGGCTGAATCTATTTTTCTTCTTCCTAGTTTTTTATTTTCCCTTCATTTTTATCAAAGAGGCTGTACACCTGCAACATAACCCTAGTAATCTAGAGTGACTAGGCCTTAGCCATTGTACTAGGGATGTTTTAGAGCATAGCACAGCACTCAGTACCTACGGCAAAGTCCTGACTTGGCTTGGAAACAACTGTGCAATCCAAAAACATTCTCCTAACAACTCATCTTGAATTTTAAAACAAGCACACCAAAATAAAAAAGCACTGACTGATTTGTACCAAACTGCACTTTCCAGAAGTGTGTGTCAGCAGATCCAAATGAACAATGATAGAATCCCAAGATACCAAAATGACTCAAACCTGATGCTTAGAGGCTCACAGGTCACCATCTGGCCTGATTTAGGGCAATCCTTTCTTTAGTTTGTGTGAACTGAGACTCTTTCAACAGTCAGCCAGGCTCCTCATATTACAGAAAAATTCTGTGAGTTTAGGTTTGACTTAATGGTTTGATTTAATGGTTTGACTTAATGGCAAGCTATATTAAGAATCACAATTTCTTCTTCGAAGTCTAGATGATGTATCTGTAGGTCTGGCTTACGTTAGGGATTAATGATCACAGGGACCAGTTTTTTGTTTTGTTTTGTTTTTGCCCTCTATAGATGCTCACAGCAACTCTTACTTTTTTTCTCACTGAAATTAGTAAGCGTAATTTCATAGATATTTGGAGAGGATTATCTCCTTTTATCATATTGCAGTTGAAGATCTGATTTGGAAGTAAATTCTTAGACTTAAGGAAGTACAAATTGAAGGTGAAAGTATGGCTTATTGAAATGAGGTTATTACATATATTTTTAACATTGAGAACCATATCTGACAGACAGCTCTTCCTTAACTTGCCAGTACCCGGCCTTCTGTCTCTCCTTATCTAAAGGATTCTAGTTAGTTCCCATCTCAGCTGTCCATAATTGCTCTACATATAGTTGAACTGTAATGCTCTACAGCGAGATGGGAAAAAATGGAGAATAACACATTCTGTAATTCCAACTGATTCAAAGGTTGAGTACTTATTCTTGACTCACAAATGAATAAAAAAAAACCAGACAGGAACAGCCCGAAATAATTAGTCATTTTTCCAACTTCCATGTTGATGACATCAAATAAAAGATGTAAAAAGAAATCATTTAAAATGATTCACTATCAAGTATCTTGTTAGTCAGGAAAGCTTAGAATAATTTATCAACTGCTACCTAAAATTTAACATTTATCTTCAATGCCTTATTATAAATTAAACAAAACAGAAAGTGTTTCAACATGACCAGCTGTTACAGATCCAAACTGTTTCACAGTTGCCAACTTTTATTAATCTTTTGTTTCGTTGTATTGGTCACACAAGCCCCATTCTCCATATATAGCATACAACCACATGTAGTGACAAGAAGGGCAGAGAAGGCACAGGGTAATAGCTTCTAAAAATCTCATCTTGTTTCCAAATTTAAAACCGACTCATAGCTCTCCATAAATCCATCCTGCACAATGATTTAAAGCAAACCACTCTCCCCAAATTTGATGTCCACAAAGACAGGAATGACAAACTGAATGACTCTGCTCTACATCAGTCCTTAGCTAGCTAAATTTAAGTACAAGCTCATTTACCTTCCCAGAGTTTTCTAGAATTTGTCAACATTGTTATTATCTATATCCTGCCACCCAGCCTACCTCAGTTCTCCCTCCAGTCACTCACAACACTGTTGGCTAAGTGTGCCACACAAGAACACAAACATCAAGCCCTAGTGAATATCAAATGTGTCTGAGTAGCAGATCTTTCAACGGTTTCCTTAAAAAAGCAGGTATCAACAGATATCAACTGGCAAGACAGCCTCAACATATGGTCTACCTAGATAATTCTGAAGATCCTGAAATAAAACTCCTAAATTACAGTTCCACAGGAGTTAATGGGGCATAATAAGGAGCTATACAACCCATCACACATTCTGTAAAGCAAGCATATAGGAAAGTATTATGACCTCAGTCATTAAAAAAAAAAATAGCAGGAAATTCCCGTTAAAGAGGCTGAGGCTACATTCTGAGCTCTTTGCAACTATTTGGTCTTTGAGCTTGGGAGGCTAAGGCCCCACTCTGGACATCTGTTTATCCTCATGTTTCACAGCCTGTCCTGTAGTAATAATTTTATTTTATTTTATTTTTAAATATTTATTTATTTATTCCCTTTTGTTGCCCTTGTTGTTTTATTGTTGTAGTTATTATTGTTGTTGTCGTTGTTGGATAGGACAGAGAGAAATGGAGAGAGGAGGGGAAGACAGAGAGGAGGAGAGAAAGATAGACACCTGCAGACCTGCTTCACCGCCTATGAAGCGACTCCCCTGCAGGTGGGGAGCCGGGGTTCGAACCAGGATCCTTATGCCGGTCCTTATGCTTTGCGCCACCTGCGCTTAACCCGCTGCGCTACCGCCCGACTCCCCAGTAATAATTTTAAATAAGGCAAAACTTCCTTAAATAAGCCCCATGGCATTTTTTGTTACTATGACATCCAATGAGAAAAACCTCTAGTTTTCTGAAGTTTGCAGAAAATTGAAATGGAATCAGATAATTTTATGAAGTGTTGTAGAAAGCAATGTTCTACTTTCAAGAACACTTTTAGGACAGAGTTCAGGCATATCTTGTTTTGGAGTAGAGGGAGTTTGTTTTTTGTTTTTTTTTTTAAAGATAGTAATGAGTTATTTCTGAGGAAGAGCATTAGCTAGCAATTAATTTTAACTAATCTAAACTATTTAAATCTCAGCATAAAAAATACTACTTAGGTGAATAAACATGAAATGGAATGCCAAGAGTTTCTGGAGTTTCTGTATCTAAAGTTCACTCACAATCTATGGAATAGTTCTTGGTTTAAACTGAAAGTAGAAAAATGTGGTAGACAGCTAAAGGAGACTGGAATTGTAGTTAGGTTTACTTGGTAGTGATCTCTTTTTTATAAGAAAAAGAGCCCATGAAAATGTAGCATGTAGGCTGATCATTAGGATTTAAAGGAATCAGGGACCTGTAGTTTGCATGCTGATACTTTTATCATGGGGTGGGGTTGGGTGGGACCTTTTTAAAGACAGAGAAAAGATGGAAGGAGAAACTAATTCATATATGTATATCATTTAGTTTTAAAACCATTACTTAATAGTGTGAAAAGCGTATAAAGTAATTTGGATGACAAGGTAGTGAATCAAGAGGGCAGGTAATAAGTAACAACATTACAAAACTGAAACATCATGTAGGGTAAATTTAAAGGAGGAAAAAGGAGTTACTAAAAAGCAGTGATGGGTTGGCAAAAAAGCTCATCACTTAGATAGTGTGCCTGCTGTGTCATGTGAAGATGCAGGTTTGAGCCAGGCTCCCAGTGCATTAGAGGAAGTTTCAGTGATATGGTATCATTCCTGATCTGTTTTTTTTTCTTAAATAATTTTTTAAAATTTATTTATTATTGGGCAGAGTCAGAGATAAATTGAGAAGGAAGGGGGGGCTAGAGGGAGAGACAGAGAGACACCTGCAGCTCTACTCTACCACTTGTTAAACTTTCTCCCTGCAGGTGGGGGCTAGGGGCTTGAACCTGGGTCCTTGTGCACTGTAGTATGTGCACTTAACCAGGTGTGCCACCACCACCTGGCCTCCAAAGAAATCTGTAACTAGCTGTGATCAATTAAGTGTAAACACCACTGTACTTGGACCACCCTCTCTGTCTCTATCTGAAAAAGTCTGCTCAGAGCAGTGAAGGCTCAATGATAAAAAATAGTGACATCAATTCTCTAGTTGACTAGGTTTCCTGGAATTTCCTCCACCCATATTATTCTCTGGCCTTCACCTAGATATGCCCACAGCATGAACTGCTAAGGCAACAGGTATAGTTTCAGCTCTTGTCCATGATGGCCAGATCCCAAATTAGCCCTCTTGAAGAGATGCTAAGAGGGATCAGGAGTGAGATGTCAGGATTCATTTGTGGCATCTGAGAATTCATTTTTTGTTTGTTTGTTTTGGTCATCACTGGGACTTCACTTCACTGCTCCATGCTGTTTTTCCTCCTGATTTACAGAGACAGACAGACAGACAAAGAGAGAGGTAAAGAAGTCACAGCACCTAAGCCTCCTCAAGTGCAGGGAAGGACGAGGCTCAAATCTGGGTCATGTGCATGATTAAGCAAGCACACTATCCAGGTGAACTGTCTTGCTACTAGTCTGATTGATATATTTTTCCATCTTGAGAGGAAGAGATTTAAATCAGTATACACAGGCTTATATAATCTGACAATAATAACAAAGATGCATTGACCTACAAAATGTCGTTTAATGTATATTCCAGGATGGCCAATATAAGCTGGTTAGATAATTAGCCCTTGAAAAGTTCTTTTACAGTCATATAAAAATGTTTTGCCTTGTTAAAAAAAAACAAGTCTAACAAAAACATATCCACCAATGGGCTTGTATTTTCCCCCCATTTTCAGGTTTGTAAAAAAGCAAACAACAACAACAACAAAAAAAAAAAACACACCACACATATGCAACTCTGAGCATACTGCTGTCCATTAACTAATCAGTTTTGGCAATACACTGCACAGAGGTATACCGCCACTGGTTTCTGATACTAAGTTAGCTTTAAGCTTACTGGCTATTCCAACAACTGGAGGCAGTCTGGAACCTAGTCCCTGGAAAGCATTTGCAGGATTTAGTACCCGTTTCCCTGGTGCCTTTTCAATGGTGAGAGGTCTGGACACAGACTTGCTAATCCAAGGGTGTCTTAATGCTTGAGCTGGGGTCAGGCGGGCAGAGGGGTCCCATTGAAGACACCTTTTCAAAAACTCTATAAATAAGTAGTCATCACACCCTTTCAGTGCTGTCACCCAGTCTTTGCTGCCTGGTGGACCCCGCTTTTTACCCCTACGTGAGCGACCCCCCACAAGCACAACCCTTCCATCTGTCTGAGTAGTCACAGAACAGTAGCGAGGTAGGCCCTTAGAGTTAATAAAGTACTTGACACGTTTGGATTGTTCCAGAAGTTTTGGTGGTGGCATCCCTAGAAGTTCCATCATACAGGCCAACTGGTCTCCTTCATCCTCTCCAGGGAAGAGAGGTTGTCCTGTTAAAAGTTCTGCAAGGATGCAGCCAAAACTCCATATGTCAATTGGTGTGCTATAGCGGCTTCCTAAGATGACCTCTGGAGCTCTGTAGAACCGAGACTGGATATATGTATAAAGTTTCTGGTACTCAAAACAACTAGACCCAAAGTCAATGACCTTGGTTGCACTCCGCCCTTGGTGTTTCAGGAGAATGTTTTCTGGCTTCAGGTCACAATGGATAATTTTATTTTTGTGGAGAGCATCCAACGACTGCAAGATGGATTGAGCAAACTTTCGTACTAACTGGATACTAAAACCTTGAAACTTATTTTTTTTAATTAACTCATAAAGGTCTATGCTCAGCAATTCAAAAGCCATGCAAACATGGTTCCGGAACGTGAAACTTTCCAGGATATGGATAACATTCATGCTGCCAGTTTTATCCTGTCTTTTAAGATGCTCCAAAATACGGATCTCTTCAGCTGCTTGACGATGGAAGCGCTTTTCATTGCGTACCATCTTTACAGCAACATATTGTCGGAGTTTGTGATCATAGACTCGAGCCACCTGCCCAAAACTCCCCTTGCCAATGATTTTCAGCACCTCATATCGATAAGCTAGATGGTCTCGGGGTACATGAATATATGCCCCATCTGTATCATCATATCCCCCATTATTAGGACCGCCAAGAACTCCATGTCTTTTTTTGGCATTTGGCCCCACAAAGTAAATTTCTGGATAGTTGATGATTTCTAGCTTCTCAAAAGCAGTGAGGTGGTGTTTATATTGTTTCAGTGCTTGCTCTGGAGTCAGAGGTACCACTTTGGATGCTTTGGATGAACTGCTGGATTTTACTGTATTTAAGCTATCAGAGCTTTTACCCTGAGGAACAATAAAAGAGCATTTTTCAGAGTTGTTGCTTTCATCTGACTGAACATTATCAGATCTTCTGCTGCCATATTCTTGAAACAGCTGTTCTACCTTCATCTCACCTCCATTTATAAGATGCTGAGTATGATCTCTTGTTAATTGCTCAGTGGTGATCTAGAGAAAAGAAAAATTAATATGTTTAGATCACTGAAATCTTTGGAAGAATGAAAGGGTTCACCTATATTAAAATGACCTAAGGAAGAGATTAGAAAATAATACTCCTCAGATTCCCTGAGTACTATGTCTTAACCAGCCCCCAACACATGTCTTGATTTTGGTTCATGATAGTTCCTTCTTAAAGGCATGCTTTCCTTTTGAGAATTCTTTCACCCCATGAATTCCTATACTCTTCCAAAACCCAATCCAAGTCCTCTGTCTTTAACCTGCAATGACTCCAAGAGCAAACTAATTAACCTCACTACAGCTTTTTGAGTCTGTACCACATGATTTGGCATGCATGCATGTGTGTGCATGTGTGTTTTGTAATGTTTGCTAACTGTTTAAAATGTCTTCCCATATCTTAAGGGCATGTAGCAAGATCAAAATAACGTTTGTTAAAATGTCCTGCAGAGGGAGTCGGGCGGTAGCATAGCAGGTTAAGCACATGTGGTGCAAAGTGCAAGGATTGGCATAAGGATGCCCCCGGCTCCTGAGTCACTTCACAGGCGGTAAAGCAGGTCTGCAGGTGTCTTATCTTTCTCTCCCCCTCTCTGTCTTCCCCTCCTCTCTTCATTTCTCTCTGTCCTATCCAACAACAAAGACATCAATAACAACAATAATAACAATAATAACTACAACAACAGTAAACAACAAGAGCAACAAAAAGGAAAAATAAATATTAAAAAAATGTCCTGCTGATAATGAAGTATTATTAATGGACACAGACAGGATTTGAACTCAGGTCTTCTACCATTCCAGGGCCCTTCACATTAACATAACTTGTCCTACGTTCTCTTAGTACCTACACTGTCACCTGTACTATTCTCTCCAGTAGGGATGAGTACCAAATATAGAATCAATCAAACCCTCATTGTCTATTCTAGGTGCCCTTATAAATTATTACAGCTGTCTAACTCAGTTCATTGAATCACAAAAGTTTTAAGTCAGAACACTTGAGACCATCTAGGCCGATTCTTTATGTATCTGATCAAAATTAATATATAAGATCTTTGGGATGTTTTTTCTAGACCGCTTTTGAAGAGTCAGTTTCTCTTTTTACTCTCTTTATACCTATTTTCCCTTAGCAAGAGCATACATAATAAAGGCATATTTTATTCAATTTTACATAAACTTTTTCTGCAAGGAACAGAAAACCACAGGAGAAAACTATACTTATTCCTCTGAAATAAATCAAGATGCCTTGAAATTAGATGGCAGAAAAGTAGAAATGTACTTTAAAAAAATCAACGTAAGAAACCTGTAAGTTGTTAGAAGGAGGAAAAAACAAGTTAAACCAGTTGTTTAAAAAATAATCCTGGGATGAGATACGGAGATCTGGTGGTGGAAACTGTGTGGAGTTGTACCCCTTTTATCCTATGATTTTGTTAGTCTCCTTTTGAAAATAAATGAATAAATAATCCTGGTGGGGGGAGGGAGGCAGTGGCACACTTGGTAGACTATACATGTTATAATGCTCAAGGACCCAGCTTCAAGCCCCTAGTTTACATCTGTAAGGAGGAAAGCTTCACAAGAAATGAAGTGCTACTGGCATCTCTCTCATTTTTATTCTCCTTCTCCCTCCCTCTCTCTTTCTTCCCTATTAATTTGTCAATCTCTACCCAATAAATAAATAAAATATCCAAAAATAATAATCCCTGAGGTATTTCAAAAATATCTATTTTTCTTAATGGACTCTAAAGAATTATACCATTGACCTGTTGGACAGAAAACCTCTCTGTGGGGTTGGGTAGTAGCACACCCAGTTAAGCACAAACATTACCAAGCACAACTACCAGGGTTTGAGCCCCTGCTCTGCATCTGCAGGGGCAACACTTCAAAAGTGATGAAGAAGGTCTTTCTCTCTTCCTTCCCCCATATGCTCTCTCTCTCCCTCTCTCTCTCCAAAGTAGCTCTCTCTTCAAAGTAGTGCACTTTCTTCTTCTTCTTCTTCTTCTTCTTTTTTTTTAAATTATCTTTATTTAGTGTAAGAGACATCCAGAAATCAAGAGGAAAAGGGGAGACAGAAAGGGAAAGAGTCCGGAGCCCTGCCCCAGTAGGGAAAAATAGATACAGGCTGGGAGTATGGTGACCTTCCACTTTTGCACTAAACAATGATCATGGGTCCATGCTCCCAGAGGGATAAAGAATGGGATAGCTTTCAATGGAGAGGATTGGATACAAAACTGGTGGTAGGAATTGTACCCCTCTTATCCGATGGTCTTGTCGATCATTATTATATCAATTTTTAAAAAGGTGGGGGGAGAGAGAGACAGAATGACGCCTACAGCCCTGCTTCACCACTCGCAAAGGTTTTCCCCACAGGTGAGGACTAGGGACTTGAACCCGGATCCTTGCACATTCTTTCCCCCATTCTCCATCACTTCTCAATTTCTCTGTGCTATCAAAAAAAAGATAGGGAAAAAAATGGCCACAGGGAGTAGTGGAAACATTGTACTGACACCAAGCCCTAGCAATAATCCTGGTGGCAATTCAATTAATTAAATTTTTAAAAAGGAAAACCTCTCTGATTGGGGTAGATAATTCCACACCAACTTTGAGCTATAGTTACAATCTTTAGAAATAATAACAAAAATTAAAGGGCAGTGACACAAACAATACCTGGCTTGTTACCTAAATAAAAACAAACATAAAAGATAAAAATACATGCAATAAAACAAGATGGAAAAAAATTTAGCATACCTTATATAACTCCTAATCAGTAATAAAAACAGAATATTACTTCCTGTCTGCTTTTTTCAGACATTTAATCAGCTTTAACATTATTACAGAGTACTATAGTTTCAAAATTAAGGTACTATAGAATCTTAAACAAAGGTGAGGCAGCCAGTACAGTGTAGCTATACTTTGGCATTTTGTGTTAAAATAAAGAGATTGAAGACAGCTGAGCCTGTAGAGCACAGAATTTGCATGCCTAATTCCCCAGAGGCTGAGGGTTCAATCTTCCACACCATTTTATTCCAGAATTGAACAGTGTTCTGGAGTCTCCCTCTCCTCTTCTTCCTCCTCTCCTCTCTCATAATAAGTAAATAAATAAATCTTCAAAATGAATAAAGAGATGTGATACAGGTCAGGAATAATCTGATACTAAAATAGAGAGCTCTTACTGGTCAAGATAACAAACAAAACAGACCTACAAACTGATCCAGAATATCTTGCTAAAATGTACATACAATGCAAATTCTTATCAATGATTATCACTACTTCTGTTAAAACACATACACACACACATACACATCCTATCTATCCAACCAACAATCACAAGACTATTTGGTGTTCACTATTATAGTAAGTGCTACTCCCTCCCTCACAGAAATACAATTTACTAGGAGACATATTTAACTAAAGTAGAAAATTACATTTTCTGTTTGTTTTAGGTAAATTTACTTAAAATGAACCTCTTCATATATCTCATCTAGGTTTCCTTGACATTTTAAATTATTTAATACATTTAAGTATTTGATGCTAAAGTCCTGGGGACAGATGCTGAAGAAATGTGAAGTCAGAAAGTCTGGGTTGGGGTCTTCACAATGCTATTTAAAAATGCAGAACCAGGGAGCCAGACAGTAGCGCAGCAGGTTAAGTACACATGATGTGAAGCACAAGGACCAGAGTAAGGATCCTGGTTCAAGCCCCCGGCTCCCCACCTGCAGGGGGTTTGCTTCTTTCTCCCCCCCCCATCTTCCCCTCCTCTCTAGATTTCTCTGTCCTGTCCAACAATAACAATAACAAAAGAGGCAACAAAAATGGTGAAAATGGCCTCCAGGAGCAATGGATTCCTAGTGTAGGCACCGAGCCCCATCGATAACCCTGGAGGCAAAAAAAAAAAAAATGTAGAGAACCCGTCATCCAGGAGGTATTAAAGTGACTAAAGTGTTGAACTCACAAGCTGCCTTAGTTTGATGCCTGGCATCACATGTACCAGGATGCTGCTCTGGTTCTCCCTCTCAAATAAAGAAATACATCTATAGTTTATTTTTCCCTATTTTTATTAGTGATTTAATAATGATTTATAATATTGTAAGATTACAGGGTACAGTTCCACATTGAACCCACCACCAAAGTTGTGTGACCCATTCTTTTCCCACTTAGGATTTGGTCACTTATTTTTCTCTGCAAGTTTATGAGTTTCAATTATCTATATTCCACTGATAAGCAAAATAATCTGAAAGCCAGTACTTTAAAAAATTAAAATGCGGGGGAGTCGGATGGTAGCTCAGCGGGCTAAGCACACGTGGCACAAAGTGCAAGGACTGGTGTAAGGATCCTGGTTCAAGCCCCCAGCTCCCCACCTGCAAGGGAGTCGCTTCACAGGTGGTGAAACAGGTCTGCAGGTATCTGTCTTTCTCTCCCTCTCTCTGTCTTGCCCTGCTCTCTATTTCTCTCTGTCCTATCCAACAACAACAACAACAATAATAACTACAACAACAATAAAAAACAAGGGCAATAAAAGGGAAAATAAATAAATATAATAATAAAAAAAAAATTTAAAAGCCCCAGGTTCAACGCCAGATCTGTACAGTGCTCTGGTAAAATAAAAATAAATAAGTAATATAAAAAAATTAAAATGCAGGTCACTAGACAGGCTGCTTAAACTTATCCTGGTTTCTCAGTCTTAGTTTCTTTATTAAATGTGGATAATACCTATTTATCTATTGTGTAAACAAATTGCAAAGATCAACATACACAATATTATAAACTACAAAACATTTTAAAAACAATAGTGACAAGGAAAACTTCAATATCTTAAGGTGTAAAGACCTATTTCATTTTTAGTCACTCTTGTTTCTCTGTGTGCCATCCTCCACCAGGCATCTGGCACTAAATATGCTTTCAGCTCTGTGAAAGCCCCCACATCACATGTGCCAGAGTGATGCTCTGCTATTGTCTTCACCCACACCCCCCCCCACACACCTATCTATCTCTCTCCCTATCTCTCTCTACACACACGTGCACATATAATTAACGTGTTTTTTAATGAACACAGAAAAAGCAACTTCATTTGGATTCTTGATTTATAGTTCCTAAATCTCTCCCTGCAAAACAAGTTTCATTTTGCCCTTTGGAACTTACAGCAGTGTCCACATTTCATGCAAAAGCCTTTTAATACCTAAAAATGGCTAATCTGCCCAGCAATTTCTCTATATTAATCATCCTTTTATATCCTCTACCTTATATGGCTTAAGTCAAGTTCCCTTACTATCCTATTCACATTCTCAACACAGACTACACTTTATGTCTCTTGAATTATGGCTTCTGAAAGTGAATGTGGTAACTCAAATATAATCCACTATGGATTATCAAGTCTCCATCAAATCTAAATTCCAGGATTTTTTTTTTATTCCACACTAGGAGACACTCTCAGCTTTCTTTCCCTTTCTGTAAATAATGCTATTAGCCTGAAAGCTTACTGTACTATTACTAAAGTCTTCCTTATATTGCTCTAGAATATACAAATCTCACATATTGAAAAAATTAACTACACCATGTATTTTGTTAAAGACAGAAAATGCCAGATTGACATATCTTATTTTCAGAATGCTTTGTGTACAGTGTTAATTTAGATAATTCTTAACATTTCAAATAGAATCTACATTAATAAACTTTTTTTTTCCCTCCAGGGTTATTGCTGGGGCTCAGTACCTGTACTACGAATCCACTGCTCCTGGAGACTGTTTTTTTTCCCTTTTGTTGCCCTTGATGTTTTATCGTTGTTGTGGTTATTATTATTGTTGTTACTGATATAATTGTTGTTGGATAGGACAGAGAAACCGAGAGAGGAGGAGGAGACAGAGAGGGGAAGAGAAAGATAGGCACCTTCAGACCTGCTTCCGTTTATGAAGTGACCCCCCCTGCAGGTGGGGAGCTGGAGGCTTGAACCAGGATCTTTACACGCTGTGCTACCACCCGACCCCCCCCCCCATTAATAAAGTCTTAAAAATCTTGTTGAGAAATTCAAAAAAGGACTATCTTTCTCATCTGGATATAAAATATTATACTTGCTCAACCTCTCGACACATCTCTACAACACAAAGCTTAATCCAAGGGCTGGGTGTTGGCACACCTAGTACACCATACATGTTACAAAGTGCAAGGACCCAGGTTCAAACCTTTAGTTCCCACCTTCAGGTGGAAATCTTCATGATCAGTGTAGCAACTCTGCAGGTGTCTCTCCCCTGCAAAGTTCTCTATCTTCCCTTCCCTTTCAGTTTCTCAAGTCTCCACCAAAAAATAAATAAATAAATAAAAAGAATAAATAAAATAATTTTATATTTAAAGTAGCTTAACCCAATGAAAGTGCATGAGCAGATGCTTTATAGTTTATCACAAAAGCATAAGAGTATCTGGGGTAAACAATGATGCTATAAACTGTGGGAAAAAAGAAAACAACAGAATATTAGGATGGGGAGTCGGGCTGTAGCGCAGCGGGTTAAGCGCAGGTGGCGCAAAGCACAAGGACCGGCATAAGGATCCTGGTTCGAGCCCCGGCTCCTCACCTGCAGGGGAGTCACTTCACAGGCGGTGAAGCAGGACTGCAGGTGTCTGTCTTTCTCTCCTCCTCTCTGTCTTCCCCTCCTCTCTCCATTTCTCTCTGTCCTATCCAACAATGACGACAACAACAATAATAATAACTACAACAATAAAACAACAAGGGCAACAAAAGGGAATAAATTTAAAAAAAAAAAAAGAATATCAGGATGAAGCCATGGCAAAATCAAGTGTCACCTAGAGGTCAAAGAGCAGTTTTTCCAGCGAAGTTTGCAGAGACATCATTAGGTTAGAAGATAAAACCATAGGGGCCAGGTGGTGATGCACCTGGTTGAGCGCACATGATACAATGCACAAGAACCTAGGTTTGAGTCCTTGGTCCCCACCTGCAGGGGGAAAGCTTCACGAGTGCTGAAGCAGTGCTGCAGGTGTCTGTCTCTATTCCTCTATCCTACCCTTCCCTCTCAATTTCTGGCTATCTCTTTCCAATAAATAAATAAAGATAATAACAAAAAAATTTTAAAAAGATAAAACCATGTGTATTCCAAAATATTATTATGATTCTATAGAGTAAGAAATTACTTTTGACCTTGAAACATAATTTAATTGACCTACTAGAAAATGATGAATATTGGTCAACTCTGAACTAAACTAAAGTGAAAATGAACTTTAAGTCACATGTTACTGCACAAGTCCAAAGGCAAAAAGTTTCCAACAAAGACTTGCTAACTAGCAACAAATAATCAAGAATTCTTATAGAAAACATGAGGAATATGTGGTTTCTGGAGTTCTCAGAGGTTTTTACATTTTAAAGAAATAAATTTATAAAGATTGGGAAGTAGGCAGGGTAGATAGCATAATGGTTATGCAAACAGACTCTCATGCCTGAGGTTCTGAAGTTGCAGGTTCAGTCCTCTACACCACCATAAATCAGAGCTAAGCAGTGCTCTGGTAAAAAGAAAACAAATAGAGATTGGGGAAGGAAACTTACAGCAATCCAGAGAGCACATTTTTAAAAAGGTAACCAGCTTCCCCCACCCCTACCCCCACCCCTAAAGCACACTATTTCCTAAATAAACTTACTTATAACCTTTTCTCTAATTTTCTTAACACATACACATAAACACAGTGGCCACTCTCCTACTATCTAGTTCACATTTCATAACATTAATCTTGAATGTAGTGAAAGTTTTGACTATATTCTAAAGATTTTATTTATTAATTGGGGGGGGAGGGAGAACCAGAACACCACCCTGGCACATGCAACCAAATTTAGGATCTTATGCCTAGGAGTCCAGTGCTTTATCCACTATTAATCTTCTAAGCCACAAAAATTAATTTTTTAAAAAATATATATTTATTTTTTAATTTAAAAAAAATTTCTTTCCCTCACATACTCATTCACTCTTTCTCTCTCTCCAGAGCATTACTCAACTCAGGCTCAGAGTGGTACAGAACTCAGAACTTCAGGCATTAAAGTCTTTTGTATAACCACTACAGCCTACTTTATTTATTTTCACAAGTGAGAGAAAGGGAACCTGAGCAACACACAACTCTTGTATATGCAGTGCCTGGGGACCTAATGCATACAAGTCCCATACTCTTCCACTGAAACACTTTCCCTCACACCCAGAAATTTATTTTAAATAGCAAATGCTGATAAAAATATTAGACCTTTAAAATTTTTTCATATAGAATTTAGCTCTGAGTCACAGAAATAAAGGAGAAGCATTACAAATTAGTCCATTCAATTTATTTACTAGATGATACAAGTGGAAAATTCTAAAGTCACAGAAAACCTTGTGTCATGGAACTCATCCAAATCCTGTTCTCCCTACTACTCTTAAGCATGGAGAGAGAATGTGAATCAATTTTATTATCTTAAGTAAAGCAGTGTCAAAAGTTAAATGCTGAAATCTCTAATAGGAATAAGTGCATCAAAAACCAAACTGCACTGTTCAGTTTTTACTTGTGGTTTGCAAAACAGTTCTCTAGTAGTCCTACAAGAAGAACAGTAAGATGTTAGACTCTCAAGCATGCGGTTTCAAGTCTGATTCTTGGTAGCACATTAACAGTGATGCTCTGGTTCTCTTTCTCTTTCTTCTTATCTTTCTCAATAAAACAATTTTTTAAATGGTTCTCTTTAGCTTACTACCTGTCTACCTTGAAAGAAAGAAGTTAGCAGCTCTATGAATTTAGGAATATTTCCTGTTTCTTATTTCTGTTTAAAAAAAGTCTTTGAAAAAAATGAATGAAAAAAAAAGAAGTCTTTGTGGAGGATGGGTGGTAGTGCAGCGGGTTAAGTGCACATGGCATAAATCGCAAGGACAGGTGAAAAGGATCCCAGTTCGAGCCCCCAGCTCCCCACCTGTGTGTGTGGGGGTCACTTTGCAAGCGGTGAAGCAGGTCTGCAGGTTTCTTTCTCCCGTCTTCCCCTCCTCTCTCCATTTCTCTCTGTCCTATCCAACAACGACATCAATAATAACAATAATAACCACCACCACAACAAAAACAAGGGCAACAAAAGGGAAAATAAATAAATATTAAAAAAAAAAAAAAGCACACGTGCACAAGGATTGGGTTCAAACTTCACCTATGGGGGAAAGCTTTGCCAGTGGTGAAGCAGGGCTGCAGGTGTCTCTCTGTCTCTTTCCTTCTATATCATCCCCTTCTCTCTCAATTTCTGGCTGTCTCTATCCAATAAATAAAGATAATTTAAAAAATTAAAAAAAAATAAGTTTGACATATATATATATATATATATATCTTCCTAATGCCATATTTCATATTCTGGTGATTGAACAGGACAGGAAGGTTCCCAGTCAAATTTATTCTGAAAAGCTAAATTTGATCCCAGAATCTGGAGAAACCAAAAGGAACCAAAAAGTGTGGTTGCCAGAGAGATGTCAACAGTCTCTGAGCATTAAGTAGCATTTCCGCATTTCTAAAACAGAGTACAAAAAATTACTTCATTTACTTACATTTAGTCTTCTGGGTAGAGGTGGCTCAGAAGGGTTGCAGAGAACATTTGAACAAGGTGGGCATTTGGTTTCATCTATCATCATGAAAGTGTCATAGACACCATCACCTAATCTAGAGAAAAAGATGACAAAATCTATCAGAAACTGAAGCATATAAATGTCTACCTTGAAAATATACTATATCAGGGGAGTCGGGCTGTAGCGCAGCGGGTTAAGCGCAGGTGGCGCAAAGCACAAGAACCAGCATAAGGATCCCGGTTCAAACCCCGGCTCCCCACCTGCAGAGGAGTCGCTTCACAGGCGGTGAAGCAGGTCTACAGGTGTCTATCTTTCTCTCCTCCTCTCTGTCTTCCCCTCCTCTCTCCATTTCTCTCTGTCCTATCCAACAACGACAACAACAATAATAACTACAACAATAAAACAAGGGCAACAAAAGGGAATAAATAAAATAAATATTAAAAAAAAAGAAAATATACTATATCTTAACTGTTTCATACCTATCTCAAAGGACAACACAAATAAATGTTTGAACTACACCTGAACATTAAGAATACAAACAGCTGGTATCTGGCAGAGGAACACAAGAAGCCCAAAGCCTATCTGCCTGCCTGCCTACATTTCTGGGTTTATGTTAAGAAATAGTTAAGTCCTGATTTGTTAATATTGTTAAAAATAGACACAATTAAAAGGATCTCACTTAACTCACTATTCATAAAGGAAGACTAGTTTGATTCTGATTCCTAAATACCAGAAGACATGGAAGACAGAAGTAGCTGGATTTTCCCCCTCCTTTATTTGATAGGACAGAGAAATTGAAATTCACCTCAGGGACTCTGAAGTAACTGGATTTTCAAAGTCAGAGAGCTTAACTCTAATCTCAGTTCTACCAAAGGCCACATTTTCCAGGCTAAACACTTACCTTACAGGTAAGAAATAAAAGGCCGTCATTGGACTTTTCATCCACTTTATTTAGCACCTACCTAACTCATTTGTAGGAAGACACAGTGAGTACAAGAGTAAACACTAAAGAAAATTCTCTAAGTTATTAATACACTGAATTTTACTTCCTTATTCACTTCATTTTCTGATGGATAGCAAAAGGTAAATGCTAAAGAACTAAAAATATGAGGGTTGGGTGGTGGCGCACCTGGTGCTCAAGGACCCGGGTTCAAGTCCACGGTCCACAACTGCAGCAGGAAAGCTTCACGAATGGTGAAGCAGGTCTGCAGGTTTCTGTTTCTCTGTCTCTCTCTCCCCCATCTTCCTCTTCCTCTCAATTTTTTGCTGTTTTTATCCGGTAAATAAAAATAATAATAAAAAAATTTTAAAAAGAACAAAAATATTTTCTGCGTACCTCCTTCATTGTAAGGGAACACAAAAGATAAAAAGGACTTATTTAATCCACAGAACGGCCCTGGATAACATATTTCATCTGACAAAAAGAACATGGATTTCCCAGTTACACAACATAAGCACTTCACTGTATCATTTTATATGATATAATATAAACACAAAGACGGTTACAGGATTGATGAGAAATAATTGTTTAATCTTTTAATTAATAATTGCTTAATGGCTGGTAATTTTTAGTTAACTTGAAAACCTGTAAAAATTCGTTGTGTCGTTTTCTAAATAGATTTTCCAAAAATATTTGTAGTGCTTTTATTTTTTTAAAAAAATGTTTTTAAAGTTTGCTACAAATATTTTTGGAAAGTCATCTTTTAAAATATGCCCACATTCCAGTAGAATCATTTCTATGCTTATGGGAAACTGCTTCAACAGTAAGAAACAAGAATTCTCGATGGGACTGACTTTACCGACAGGGACTAAAACAAACAAAACGGGACGGATGCCCACTCTGAACAGGGAAAGACACCGCAGGCCTAAATACAATACTTCCTACACACAGCTAGAGGAAATTACCCAAAGGCGGTCTCCCAGGAAGTGAAGTGGGGCAGGGTTTCTTCCTCTGCATTCAGGCGTAAAATTCAATGCAAGGTGGGTATCTCTCAAAATGGGATCTGAGAAAGTCCTGCTCAGCAGAGTCCCCATATGCACTTCCCGAGCCAGACCGCACCCCTCGAGGCAAAGCCCCAAGAATTCAGCCCCCGGTTATCTGGCCCATGCCACAGGGCTTCTCTGACGGGGACTGCGCCCTTTCCGCGTTTCTCAGGGTCCCTCACCACGTACTCGCGCCCGGGGCTGGCAGGCAATCCCGAGAGCGGGGCATCCGCCCGCATCCCCGCCCCAGCCCCTCGGACGGCTGCCGGCAGGGGAGGAAATGGAGGAGGGCGGGCCGCTCCCGCGAGGGGTCAGGCGGGGTCCCTCGCCCCTCCAGAGGAGTTCGCTCCTCCTCCCGCCCAGGCTGCCCACGTCGCCCCCGCCCCTCGCCGCCGCCTCGCGCCAGCCGCTCACTCGTTGCCCAGCCGCGCCGTTACCTCCGCTGCTGGGGCGGGAGTGCGGCCCCCGGAGGCCCCGCATCCTTCCGCCCTGGCCCGCGAGCCGTACCTCCCATCCCCTGGCGCGGGGCCCCCGAAAGGGAGGACGACGGTTGGAGAGATCGGCCAGCAGTGGCCACTTGCCCCCGGACGCGGCGCCTCCCCGGGGATTCGCACGCAGCCTCTGCAGCAGCACGCGCCTGGGCTCCCGCCTGACCCACACCCGAAGGGAGTTCGGGTGGTCGGTCGCCTAGCAACCGCGGCACGCCCCCGAGAGACGCCTCTGCGCAACTGCGCCGTGACGCACAGGGGCGGGACCCAGGGATCCGCGGCGCCGCGTTGGGCTGCTGGCACAGGCTCCCGAGGGTTCGTGCCCCGGGGTACGCTGGGAGCGCTGGGACCCCGGCTGGGGTGTGACGGAGGAGGGGAAGGTCCTGCCTGAGGTCCCGCAAAAGGAGCCCTTAGCGGCGCCTCCCGACCCTCACGGGCTCCTGCCCGTTGCACATCGCCTTCCGAGTGCAGCCTTCCGCTGGAAGACGAATTAAAAGTGAATCCAGGGTCGGGGAGTTAGATAGCATCATGGTTAGTCAAAGAGATACTCTTGCCTTGCCTGAGGCACCAGAGTCCCAGGTTCAGTCACCTGCACCACCATAAACCAGAGCTGAGCAGTGCTTTGATTAAAAAAAAAAGTAATAATAAAATAAAATAAATCTGACTTGGCCCGAGGGGAGGTGCAATGTAGTTTGGCAGTAGACTGCTGCTGGGCTTGTAAACTTGTCGGCCCTACTTCGATCCCTGGTATCGCATATTACAGAGTGATGCTCTGGTATTTTTTCTCTCTATAGACGAGAAAACTAAATTCACGATCATTTAGTGACAGAACTACAAGTTTTCGAATTGCCAGACTTCCTCCAGCTGCGCCAGCCGCGAGGAAGACTTCCTTTCCCGTTTCCTTAGGGTTTTTTGTCGTCCTTTCTGAAAAGCACCTCAGCAGCGCTGGTGCTAAGAGGACCAAAGTGCGAGGTTAGGAGATTAACACCAAGGAACACCAAGTCTTGTTCAGGTCGTTCTCAAATGCCAAACACGGGCGCCACCTGCTGGAACTCTGGGGCGTACTGTCCTCAGAGGAGCATGGCTTAATCACAAAACTAGATTTCCTTCCCTGGGTTTTCATTTCTTTGTGATTGAGAGTCCTATTACCAGTTCTCATACCTCCAAGTGAAAGAGCAATTAGAGATCCCAAAATTTTCACTTTGTAAATTAAGAACGTTTCTTTCATTCTTTTTTTTTTTTTGTGAGAAAAGAGTACCTTGTCAAGAGGTTTAGACTAGACGGTCGCTAAGTTTAGCTTCTAAGCACTAAGATTGCAAAACTTCTGATAAATGATACTGTTCTAGGCTGGGGGTATGGGTTGACCTGCCAACGCCCATGTCCAGAGGAGAAGCAATTACAGAAGCCAGAAATCTTACTTTCTGCAACCCAAAAATTATTTTGACCCATACTTCCAGTGGGGGAGACGTGATAGGAGGAAGAAGATAGGAGGGCTCTGAATTCCAACTACATCAGGACCCAAAGAGAAAGAGGAAAAAGAGAGGGACATTCGGATATAGTGATAGTGTTATGTGTATCTTGGAAAGGAAGATGGAACTTTTTAAAAAGGGGGAGACAATTATGGCGGCTGGACATTAGTGCACTGGAAGCTCAAGGATCCCCTTTCAGCCCCTGAATCCCAACCTGCTGAGGTGTGCGGGTGGGAGTCACTTCACAAGCAATGAAGAAGGTCTGGAGGTCTTTCTCTCCCCCTATCTTCCCCTCCTTTCTCAATTTCTTTGTCCTATCCAACAACAACAGCTGCAGCAACAACAATAGTAGAAATAATGACCACCAGGAGCAGTGGATTTGTAGTGTAGGTACCAAGCCCCAGTGATAACCCTGGAGGAAAAGAAAGGGGGGCAATTATATCCAAATATAGACAGATAGTTGTAGAAATAATAGTGAACCCATATCTTCAACCTTAGAAAAACTGCTGTAGTTTACAAGAGAAGGATTAGGGATTCAGAACTCTGTTGGTGGGAATGGTATGGAATTATACCCCTATTGACATGTAATTTTGTAAATCACTTGTCGCTTTGCGGCGGCCAGACGTGGAGGAGAGAGAAAAAGAGGATCCAGTGCAGAGAGGGAACACAACTCTTTATTAGCGCGGGCACCTCAGGGTTGGGTGAGAGCGCAGCGGTTCGGGCCACGTGGAACTAGCCAAAAATGGCCGTCCCCGGCTATGCACACCACCCTTCTGTCACTGAGGTAAAAAACGGGCAAGAGAGAGGGGGCAGAAGTAGGAGGGCTTTTCATAGGGCAACAGCCAGGAGTGAAGTGTCAGACAGGATTGGTTGGGAAAGGCACTTAGAATACCGTATTAACTCTCGTGGGAAGTGACAGAGCCTAAAGGCAAAGACTGCATCAGCATAATTCCCTAGCATCTCCCCCTTTTCCTTTATATCTAATGGACACAGTATAGGAAATATAGAGTGGAGCAAGCTTAAATGTTTTTAAGGAATGCCATGCTCAGGTGGGAAGATGTAGGACGATTCTCGTATCCTCAAGCTGCACATTAAGCGAGGCATGGTGTAGATGGAAAACAGATGATACCGTTTTTGCAGTGCTAGGGATTAGTCGCCATTTTTTACAGTAATCAGATATCAGAGACATGTCTTTCGTGAGTGTTTCCTCAAGGATGTCGAACTTTGATGCCTGTGTTGCACAGCAGATGTCATCGGCGTAGATGAACTTCCTTGAAGAAGTTTCTGGGAGGTCATTGATGTAAATATTAAATAGCGTAGGAGCCAGAACAGAGTCCTGGGGGAGGCCACTTGAGACAAGTCTCCATCTGCTAGACTTGTCACCCAGATGCACCCGGAATCTTCTGTTTTGGAGAAGAAACGATATAGTGTTGGCCACCCATGGAGGCAGACATCTTGAGATCTTGACTAGGAGACCACGGTGCCAGACCGTGTCATAGGCTGCTGTGAGATCAACAAAGAGCTCACAGCTGCTCTCACCTGAGCTTTACCAGCTGCCTCTCAAGCCCTGCCCCTTATGAATAGGGGAAGGTGCTTCCAATGTGGAGAAGAGGGCCACTTTAAGAGGGAGTGCCCTAAAGGCAAGGCTCAGCTGCCAAGCTCCAGGCCCCCCTCCACACCATGCCCAAGGTGCAGGAAAGGGTTTCACTGGAAGACAGAGTGCCGATCCAAATATGATAAAGATGGAAAGGCTTTAAACTTCATGGGGGCTGCCTTCAGCCCCGTTAAACCAAGAGGGACCCCGACAGCCCCAGGCTCACTGGACCATCCCCATAGTTCCCAGGATCAGGCCCAAAATGGCTATTAAGATAGGAGGAAAATGGTTTAATTGCCTGGTAGATACAGGAGCAGACAGGACGCTCTTAAAGGCCGAAGAGATTCCCTCCTCCTGGCCTATTAGACAGGGGCCTGTCATTCATGGAGTAGGGGGGGGACATACTGTCATTGGAGTCTGAGACCGACCTCAATTGGGAAGATGAGGATTTCGACCGAGGCCGGTTCTGCCCCCTCATCACTAAAGGTCTCTCGGCCAACCTGTTAGGACAAGACATTCTGGGGGAGGCCCTTGCCTGCATCACCATGGGAGCCATGGGAGCCAGTGTTAATGACTTTAGGAGACAGTGAAGCTTTTAACTGACCCAATGGTAGATACCCCCAACTCTGAAGACCACTGTTCCCCAGGTGCCGCCCATACAGTGGAAAGAAGGACCTGCTGTATGGGTCAAACAGTGGCCCCTCCCCTGGGAGAAGCTAGAGGCACTCTCTGAGTTAGTGCAGGAACAACTACAACTCGGGCATATTAGACCCGCTAAAAGCCCTTGGAACACCCCAGTTTTTGTCATTAAAAAATTTTGGAAAAGGGAGAATACTACAAGACCTCCGACAGTTAAATAAAAGAATGATCATTCAGGGGACCCCCCCTAAGGGGAATGCCCTGGATACCAGCCATCCCATCAGACCTACATTTAGTGATCATTGATATTAAAGATTGCTTTTTTTCTATTCCCCTTCACCCGAATGATTGTGAGAAATTTGCATTCTCAGTACCTTCTACAAACTTTGCCACCCCTGACGCCAGGTTTGAATGGACTGTGTTACCCCAGGGTATGGCTAATAGCCCATCTTTCTGTCAGACCTATGTTCATGCTCTTCTCGAACCCCTTATCCAATAGGCCCACGTAAAAAATTTTGTTTACATGGATGACAGTATTCTTGGAACACAGTCCACCAGAAATTTAGACAAGGCCTTCACTGAGTTGATGCTCCTTTTAGAGCAAGGACATCTCCACCCATCCCCTGACAAGATTCAAACAATCCCCCCATTCAAGATACTGGGCACTGAGCTAGCCCTGTCAGGAGTCTCCCCTCTGAAACCACAACTCTCACTCAAGTATACTTACACCCTGCCCAAGTGGCAGCAGGTTATGGGAGAGTTAAATTGGCTCCAGTCTTGGGTGCCTATACTCACAGGACTCTTAACTCCCCTCTTTGGACTTTTGAGGGTCTTGTTGGTCCATGATAACATTACGATTTCGGATCGTCATAGAGACCTGCTTCAGGAGATTCAGGACTGCCTAAACCAGGCCAATCTGACCCGATTTGACCCATCTACCTGTCTCTCTTTGTGGATTTTTCCCACTGAACAAACAGTCATGGCCGCTCTAGTACAAAAGGAAGAACCCATTCAGTGGGTTCACCTGGCAGTGGGCAGCAGCGCTAGGGTTTACTCTTCTTCTTCTTCTAGCATTTGCCCTTCTTCCGTAGCCAGTTAACAGCGTCAGGTTGAGCCTGATGTAAAGTTTCTAGACCTCCTTTGAATCTGGAGAGGTGGCAGTCGTTGACTATGTGGGTCATAGTCTGTCTGTAGCTGCAGGGGCAGTTCGGGTCATCTCTGGCTCCCCAGCAGTGAAACATAGCGGCTACACTCTAAAACAGACCAAACTGCTGACTTGATTATTAAGGGAATAGAGATATTCCAGAGAAACTTCCCCATTGACCCTCAGACAATAATTTTGCCCTACCGATCGGGTGACCTTGTCTGGGCCATACAGCACAATGCCAGACTCACCCTAGCTCTAGAAGGCTTCGAAGGCGACCTCGATTGCCACTATGGTCCCAGCAAATGGCTTTCAGCTTTCTGTAAATTAAGTTGGTGCTCCCCAACACAGTTTAAGCGAAAATCGATCAGGGGAGCCAAAGATGTCTTCACAGACGGGGGCAAAAAAGGATCAGCTGTAATTGTGTGGCTGACCCTAAACCTCAGTGTTACTTTGAACCTTGCCAGGGGTCGCCCAATACAAAGAGCTCTTTGCAGTTGTTATGACACTCTCTCTCTTCCCGCAGCCCATCTACATCTTCTCAGATTCCCTATATGTTACCCAGTTGCTTCCAGGATTGCTCTCGGCACACATCCGGCTAGATTCTAATCCCATTACCGCCCTCATGATTCAAGCTAGATCCCTGCTACAGCAGCGCTCACAACCTTTGTTTATCTTTCATCTACGGGGTCATCAAGGACTCCCTGGGCTTATATCCGAAGGAAACAGTTTGGCAGACCGAACTGCCTCCAGAAACCCTATCGCATTCCATGTTGGTGAAGCCCAAAAATTACACGACCTAACCCACATTAACTGGAGAGGGCTACAACATAGATTTCCCTCTGTTCCGGTAACTGATCTCAAGCAGATCATCCAGACCTGCAAGTCTTGTCAATGCTACCTCCACACCCCCTCCATACAAGGACCAGGAGTTAACCCCTGAGGGCTTAAAACAAATGCAATCTGGCAAACAGATGTTACACACTTTTACCCTTTTGGAAATCTCAAATACATTTTCACCACTGTAGACACGTACTCGTGGGCTTGCTGAGCCACGGCCCACATGGGAGAAAAGGCTAGACATGCTCAACAACAATTCGTACAATGCTTTGCTGTCCCCAGTCTTCCGTTCTGAATCAAAATGGATAATGGCTCTTGCTTTGTCAGTAAAACCCTTACTGATTTCTTTAATGCTTGGAATATCCATCATGTCACGGGGATCCCCTATAACTCCCAAGGACAAGTAATTGTTGAGAGATTCCACCAAAACCTAAAAATGCAGCTTTTAAAACAAAAAGGGGGGATATCTAGCCCACATCAACAGCTAAGTCTCGCCCTCTTCACCTTAAATATTCTCAATTTTCAAAAAAACGAACCCCTCACACTTATTCAAAAACATTGGGCTAACATCACCCCAAAACCAGAGATTCTTGTTCATTGGAGAGACCAGCTGACTAGAGAATGGAGAAGCCCAGACCCCCTCCTAATGATGGGGTGAGGGTTCAGGTGTGTCTTTCCTACTAATGAACCCAGACCTATCTGGATCCCAGCCAGGAATATCAAACATTTGCCCCCGCAGTCCACTAACACAAACACCACAGTCCCCAGAAATCCCCTCTCTGAATAATTTAACCTATCCCATGAACACCGATTCCTGAGGCTACTTTCTTTGTTTTCACAGGCATCCACCGAAGGGTGAGCCCTCACCACCATGCTGAAGAACACATTGAACACTGGAGTCTGGTTATGCTGGCTAACCTGGACCACCACCACACTCGGGAATACAGTAACCTCCTACAGGCCTCCACCAGGAAAATGGACACTGAGCCTCCCTAATGGGAAACAGATTGGGGAATACACAGGGACAGATCAACCATGCTTTCACGTAGACCTATGTGATCTAACCCTAGAGATAAAACAGTCTGGCTCCAAAATTAGAACTTTTGTAGACAAAACAACCTGGAACTGGGTTCCTGGTGCAAGTGCATACGGCTGTGGACAAACAGGAATAGAGGGAACAGTAAGATCCATGGGGTGGTATGCCTGCCCTGCTGAGGCTTCCCCAGATTGCAAGGGACAGGCCGACTATTACTGTAAAGCATGGGGGTGCGAGACCATGGCACCATGTGCTCAGAGAGATACACAAATAGAGATGAAGCAAAACAGCACAGATGGACAAGCAGTAGGCAAACGAAATCCCTTCACCATCAAGGTTAAAACATGGCAAGGAGTGCAGTCAGACAGCCAGTGTAGGACTGGAAAGACCTGGGGGCTTAGGTTATACATGTCAGGAAAAGACCCACGGACTTTCTTTACCATCAGGTGGCAGCCACAGACACCACCATCTTGCCTGGTTGGACCCAATCGTGTAATAAAAGGATCCCAAACAGGCAGAAATAAGCCAAAGCTCCCCCCCACCCTCTATACTACCCTTACTCCTACTGACTCCTCCTCCCTCACCACACTAATGACCTCTAATAGGTCAAGGCCAGTTATCCCTCCACGGACCACTCCTCCCGCAGATCCCATGTGGCCCCTTATCCAGGGAACCTTTTTTGTCCTCAACAACACCACCCCAAATCTAACCACTACCTGTTGGTTATGTTTCCACGCTGCACCCCCGTACTATGAGGCAATAGCAATTATCAACAGTACCATACAGGGAGAGGCTTCCCATTAGTGCAGGTGGACAACAGCTTTTGAGACAGGAATGACCCTTCAGGAAGTACAGGGAAACGGGACTTGTATTGGTACCTCAATAGAACCCGGGTTATGCAATCACACCATTCAACCCAACAAGACAGCCTTTTACCCTGATGAAGCCTGGTGGGCTTGCACTCAGGAGTGACCCCCTGCGTCTCAGGAGAAATCTTAGAAAAAAACCATGAGTTGTGTATCTTAGTCCTTTTATACCCTCGTGTGATTTATCACCCTTACAGAGTCTCTTAGATACCAAAGAGGGAATCCACCAAGCCCATAGACAAAAGCAGGTGATAGGTGCTGCCCTCATTACTGTGACCTCCCTGCTGGGGGCTGCCGGAGTGGGAGTGGGCACAACCTCCCTCATTACCACACATCAGAAGGCACACTCACTCAGAGCAGCCATTGACGAAGATCTAGAGTGGATAGAGACCTCCATAAGTCATTTAGAAAAATCCCTTACTTCACTGTCCGAGGTAGTATTACAGAACAGGAGAGGACTTGACCTGATTTTCCTTCAACAGGGAGGAGTCTGTGCTGCATTGGGAGAAGAGTGCTGCTTCTACACTGACCACTTGGGGGTGGTCCGTGAGTCCATGACCAAATTGCGGGAGGGGCTTGCTAAAAGAAGACAGGAAAGAGAAATACAAACCGGATGGTTTAAAAGCTGGTTTAACCAATCTCCTTGGCTAACCACCCTATTCTCTCTTGCTGGGCCCTTAGTGATCTTGCTTTTGCTCCTTACCCTTGGCCCCTGTATTTTAAACTGAGTGACTGGCCTTATCCATCAAAGGTTTAAGTCGGTAGTTATGCTGTCTCATGTGGTCGAAGACCTCACAAATCGTAGTGGGCAAAAGACCCCCTGGGTCCAAACGGCCTTGAGCAAAATACAGAGTGAAAGTGTCTGATGAGTTCTGCGAGCTGGTGTAGTAGTCAATGATGGGTAAGGCCCTTTCTGGGAGGGGCAACCTAAGACAGGCACGCACCCTGAGAATGACCTCACTTGAGCTGTTCTGATGACCAAAGACAGGTATGTTCTCTTCCCGGATGAGGCAACCTAACAGGCACAGATCCCGAGGCTTCCAGGCTATGCCACCAACAGGCCCCCAAACTACTACAGCTCTGACAAAGAAAACAAAAAAGAGGGAAGTGTGGGAACACACCCTAGGCCTATAAGTCACTTCCTCATCACTCTGGTATGAGAACGCTTTGCGCCACTAATCTCCCGAGAATAACCTCAATGGTTGTACTTCTCGGAAACCGCTTCAGCAAAACCACACCTGCTTCCCCTTTGCAAAATAAGATAATCCTGTCCGCCAAAATTCCGCCCACCAAAAATTCCTTTAAATATCAGTACCCCGCACATAATAAACGAAGAACTGCTTGACAGACTTCCCTGCTGTGTCTGAGTGTCCTTTCAGGCTGGGGGGCCGGTGGCAGTGACCTTCTTCCCCCGGGGGTCCGGGACTGAGAGCCAAGGGTCCTGACAGTCATCGCATTAAGATGGTTCAATGTCTGTGACAGAGGAATAGTAGTGTAGGGGTGAGCAGAAACCTTTTGGGTATAAACCTGAATGATATAACAAAACAGGAAGGGACAAGTAGGGGAGCAGTAAGAGCCAGTGTGATGCCAAGGGGAGGCTTGGTACTAAAAGGGGGCATTTCCTGTCTCTGGGGGCATCCCCTACCTCTGGGGGGGGCAAGGCTTCGTAATGAGGGGGCATTTCCTGTCTCAAAGGGCAGGACCTGTAGATGGGAGGGCATGGCCTGCCAAGCAGAGGAGATATTTGGCATTGTATAGCTCTCAAGGCAACAGGCTGCAAAGTTCATGAACTACTGAGGGTCAGTCTTTGAAAAACCAGCATCATGAAGGGAAGGAAGCTGCTGTAAAATTGTGTAAAGTGTCCAAAGGATATACCAGCAAGTCCGATAGAAGTCTCAGTCCAAAGTAGGCAACTAGGGGAAGAAATGCCAGGGGATGAAATGCTGCACGTCTATCTCCATGGGGAAAGTCAGCCACTGGAATTCTGCTTTTCTGTAGAGAGTGAGCTGGAGCTGTCAAAACGTGACAGGCAAAGCAGAAGCAGGAAGGGCAGACAGGCAGTAAGAAAGTTCTGTCCTTGGAGTCTCTGAATCAGGTTCTTCAAATCAGTTCAGGTGACATCTTGGATTTTGGGGGGTGTGCCACTGTAATCGTGCAGTCTAGTGGGCGATGTCAGAGTGTGCAGGGGTCCAGATGGTTTTTCCAGGGATTCCTGTGAAAGAAACATAAACAGTCTGCTTCCCATGGTTAGCAGGGCATCTGATTTGAATTTTTTATAGAAGAAGAGGTTTGGTGCCTTAGCCAACTGATTACTGGGGAATGTATCTTCCCTTATTTATTTATTTACTTAATTGAGCCTAGGCATTTGGCTGGCCTTCTCAACAACCATTTGTCTTTGGGGGTAGTAAGGAATGTCTGTGTCATGGGTGATGTTATAAATCTTTAAATTGTTGGCTGACAAAGGCAGGCCTATAGTGGCAAAATGAGATACACCAGTTAAGTGTAGAAGAATATGTGAATGTTGTTAATTCACATAAGTTGTATATGAAGGAACTTTTTATAGTTTAATACCTTACCATATGAGCAGATGATTCTTCATGTGAAGGCTTGACAGCTGTAATCACTTACTTGTGAAAAAAAATAAAACTTGTAACAAGTTAGAAGTTTACTATAATTGATAACCCGAGGATTATAATTGGTTTAAGTATCTTTATAATTTTGTTTAAGGTCATCTAATGTGACCTCTTGTAGCAGTCTCCAGAGCAGGATCTTCAGACCAATTTTAGTTAAAATATATATTGATTTTTTAGTCATTTTTACTTTGAACTATAAACAGACTCAGGTTGCTTAGAGAGTTAACACATGTTAGTGACAACGGTTTTAACATTTACACTGTCAGTTTGATGCTAGAGCTGTTATGGATTAATTTCCACAAGATAGCTTACAGAGCACTTTCGGGGGCCCTCCAAAAGTGCCCTGTATAGAGAATTTGTATTTTAGTTTGGGGGATGTATTGTTACATTAAATATTTAGACTTTACCTTAAATAGTTAGTTACTGTTAGGAAATTAATTTTACCTTGCCTGGTAATAATGTAGCTTCAAGGTTACACTTTTAACCGTTAAGTTAGTGTTTACCAAACTTGAAACATACCCATAAACATTTAGTTATAACACACAGGAGGAGAAAAACTTTTGTTATGAAAACATATCATTTTAAAAACAAATTTAGGTCCGTCTTTACTCACACAGTTTAAGACTAAGCACTTTATTGTTGACCCAACAATAAAGGATTGTGTTTCCTTTCTTTCTCGTACCTTTCTGTTGTATGCCGCCGCTGCCAAGCGACAATATCAAAGGAGGGGACGGGATATGGAATTCTGGTGGTGGTAATTGTGTGGAGTTGTACCCCTCTTATCTTATGGTCTTGTTAATATTTCCATTTTATAAATAAAAAATTATATAAATAAAAATAATTGGTCTCCTATGATTTTGTTTATTTATTTATTGCCACCAGGGTTATTTCTAGGGCTCAGTGCTGACTATGAATCCATCCACCTCTCCCGACAGCCATTTTTTCCTCTTTTTTTTCCTTCTTTATGTTTTATTTGACAGGACGGAGAGAAATTGAAAGAGGAGGGGGAAATAGAGAAGGATAGAAAAAGACAGATATCTGAAGACCTGCTTCACAACTTGCGAAATGTTTCTCCTGCAGGTGAGAAAGGCTCAAACTGGGGTTCTTACACTGGTCATTATGCATAGTACTATGTGTGCTTAACTGAGTGTGCCACTGCCCTTCCTCTGCTCCTGTGATCTTTACCTTAGGCCTCAGAGACCTTACAGATTCTCTCTCTTTAGGTATTGCCACCATATAGACAAGTCTAAGCTAGATTGGTGGAGATTCTTCAGTCTATACCAGACAAGTGAGAAGAGGCCTTACAGCTCAAAGCTGATTTTTTTTCACACAAAAGCACCCAAACACAGGTGGTTGAGACAAGTCAACAGCCTCTAGAGAACTATAAGCAAATGAAGTGATTGCTTTAAGTCACTAAGTTTGGGGGTGATACAATAGATAAGTCATATGGGAACTTTTGAGCAATATAAATCACTCTCTATCCTAACAGACTTTATATTAAAATAAAAATCGTTTATTTTTATGAAAGAAATACCAGAGCACCACTCAGTTCTGGTACATGCAGTGCTACAGATAAAACCTGGGGCCACAGACGTGCAAATCCTGTGCTCTACTGCCAAAATATCTTTCTGGTTTCCTAGCACACTTTTAAAAAATATCTACTACTACCTATCTGTTGTATGCTTTACATTGGGTAGTTCTCCCCCACCAAGAGAATTGGATCAGTCCAGTTAGTTTCGCTGGCCCACCTGGCCCCGCCCCTAGGAACCCCGCCTGAGTTAGAGAGTTCGACAGTTGGAGAGTTGAAGAGATCCAGAGTTCGAGAGTTCGGGAGTTAGAGAGTTCCTGAGTTCAAGAGTTGGAGAGGGTTCCTGAGTTGCAGAGTAAGAGAGAGTGCTTGCGCCGCCGCAAAGAGACAGCAGAGTTCTGTTTGGTGATTAGTTTGTCTTAGTTTATGAATCGTTGTTCCTGAATAAAGAAATACAGCTTCCCTGCCCAGCCGTTGTCTCCGCGTCTCTGTTACCCGCCCGTGAAGCTAGCCCACCCAGCTAGAGCCTCTGAATTTTTAACAACAAATGGCGCCCAACGTGGGGCTGACCTGCGCATCTCTCAGATAAGTAAAGACAATTTGGCTACCTATGCACTATGGCCTTCTCTTCTGCTTGTGAAGAGATCTCCAAAGGCCTCTGCTCTTTCTTCATGAGACTGTTTTGCTGTTTCTGGAACATTTATCTCTGGACCACTCTGTGGTTTCCACTCGCTCGGGCGAACTCAGAACAGCCAGCGGGAATAGCCAGCGGGCAGGAGGCGAGGCGTGGAGCTGATGTTTCCACCTGGTTAAACATCCAGCCAGCCGGCTGTGCCCAGACAACCCCGTGCACCGCACACGCAGCCCCGCAGCCTGGCAGCCTGCAGGAGGCTGACGCCAGCACGCAGGAGCCCAATGCCAGCATGCAGGAGCCTGATGCCAACACGCTGGAGCCCGATGCCACCACGCAGGAGCCTGATGCCAACACACAAGAGCCCGATGCCACATTCAGGAGCCCAATGCCAGCACGCAGGCCAGCCCACAGGAGCTGGCTCTCCACCACGTGGAGCAGGGCACTGGACGCGTGATCCCTCCATGCTGCTCGGCCACTGCGAGCAGGGCAGCAGACATGGCAGGGCCATGGGACAGGGCCGCGGCGGCCCATCATGGCCGCCACCCCTGGGCACCTAGGCCCACGCCTTCTACAAAGCTGGCCCGCCTGCCCTCTTGCTATGAATTCTGGGACGATCCCGGACCTCCCGGACCCCCAGGCTCCCTGCCGAAACTGGGCACACGAGATCTCCAGCTGCCAGTCCGGTCTGAAGGCAGACAAGCTGGTGTACGCAGAGATTTGTGCAGAGATCGCAACCTGCAATTCCTAAAAGTGAAGCTGCATGGGAAGCCACCTCCGGATGGTGAACCCCCCCCAACAACTAAGACAGTACAGATTTAAATTCGTGTTTAAAATGACATGTCTTCATAACAAAGGTTTCTCTCCTTGTGTATTAATGACCATGTTTATGTGTATGTTTAAAGTTTGGTAAACAGTAGCTTTAAGGCTAAATTCTTACTAGTCAAAGTTAAATGAAAAAGGTTTTCAATGTAATTCTCATAAAGATAAAATTAACTTACATTTAAAGTCTGAGGTAAAAATTGGTTAACAAGCAATATATTTTAACTAAGTTGGTCTAAACAAAAGGTTAAATAGACTTGTTTATGTGTAAAACTCTCGATTACCTTCTCTATTAGAAATGGTAGATCGCACAATGGCTATGCTAATTATTCTCATGCCTGAGGTTTCCTTTCCTGACTCCATCTTGAATGGGTGTAACAAAAGGTTAAAAGATGTTGTTGATATGTAAAAGTCTCAAATTCCTTCTCTATTAGAAATATGCTAATAACAAGTTTTGTTTCATAGTAAGTAAATTGCAACCAGCTGCCTTTGGGACTCTAGGCCGTTCCCCGCCCCCATACAAATGCCCGTCAAGGCAAGTACGCCCTCCAGAGGCAAGAAATGTTTTTTTTAAGCTGATAAAGTTTTGCCCACAGAGGCAAAAAAATGGCCCCCTCAGGCCTTCCCTTGGCAGCACACTGGTTCTTGTTACTTGCTTACATGTTTCTCCATGTTTGTGCCAGTTTCTTTTTTAAAAATGCCTGTATGATATATGTTTCTGTTCACCCCACACCCTTGATACTATAGTCATTTAGTTAAAAAGAAAATGGGGAATTGCTGTCTGCTTTACATTGGGTAGTTCTCCCCCGCCAAGAGAATTGGATCAGTCCAGTTAGTTTCGCGGGCCCGCTTGGCCCCACCCCTAGGAACCCCGCCTGAGTTAGAGAGTTCGACAGTTGGAGAGTTGAAGAGTTCCAGAGTTTGAGAGTTCGGGAGTTAGAGAGTTCCTGAGTTCGAGAGTTGGAGAGGGTTCCTGAGTTCCAGAGTAAGAGAGAGTGCTTGCGCCGCCGCAAAGAGACAGCAGAGTTCTGTTTGGTGATTAGTTTGTCTTAGTTTATGAATCGTTGTTCCTGAATAAAAAATACAGCTTCCCTGCCCAGCCGTTGTCTCCGCGTCTCTGTTACCCGCCCGTGAAGCTAGCCCACCCAGCTAGAGCCTCTGAATTTTTAACAACACCTATCTTTTAAAAAAAATTTTTACTTATAAAAAGGAAACACTGACAAGACCATAGGACAAGAGGGGTATTATTCCACACAATTTCTACCACCAGAACTCCATATCCCATTCCCTCCCCTGATAGCTTTCCTATTCTTTAGCCCTCTGGGAGTATGGACCCAGGGTCATTATGGGGTGGAGAAGGTGGAAGGTCTGGCTTCTGTAATTGCTTCCCTGCTGAACATGGGTGTTGGCAGGTTGACCCATACTTCCAGCCTGTCTCCTTCTTTCCCTAGTGGGGCAGAGCTCTGGGGAGGCAGGGCTCCAAGACATCTTGGTGTTGTCATCTGTCCTGCTACTTATCTTCTATTCTGCCAGACTTAATGATAAAGAACTTCTCCCCCACCCCACCTTTGTTTTTAGAGGCAGATCTATACACCAAGTTTTACCAGGTCATATGCATCTTGCAATCCTGTTAAGCCTGCTCTATCCATGGCACGTGGGTCTAGGAAATCTATTTTCTCTCAGTCACTGAGTATACATGTCAGAACTTTTCCAACTGCAAATACAGGTATTCCCTGCTTTTCAAAAATTTGCTGTGCTTTTAGGAAGGTCCTACACTTGTAACTCTTGGATAAGTGAAAGACATCTAAGAGAAGATTTGTTTTCATGACAAAAGGTACTGTTTAGCATTTGTTTTGCAGCAATCTGCTATAGGAGCAGTACATACCCTTTGCATCCAGAGTTCCACCACTGAATGTCTCCTCCAGGAACTACTTTATATAAACTGTGTATTTACCATATCATTTCTGCTTTTGTTATATGATGGTGTTATTTGATAGGATTTGGCAGGTTATTTGGGGAGGGGCTAGTAATGCTCAAACTTTCCTTGTAAGCAAAGTAGTTCTTCACTTTATCTTGACTTACAAAAGACTTCAGAGGAACATTTTGCTTATGAATAGGAGGCTGTATTTAAAAATGTAACTGAAGTGGGAGTTTGGGGCAGTAGATAAGTTACTGGACTCTCAAGCATTAGGTCCTGAGTTTGATCTCTGGCAAAACATGTATCAGAGTGATACCTGGTTTTTTCCTCTCTTTTCCTATCCCTCTCATTAATAAATGAATAAAACACTTTTAAAAATGTAACTGAAAATGTGAAAATTAATACACAGAAATTATATTCAAAAGAGGTCTAAAAGGGAGTCGAGCAGTAGTGCAGCAGGTTAAGCGCACATGGCACAAAGAGCACTGGCACTTAACGATCCTGGTTCGAGCCCCCTGGCTCCTCACCTGCAAGGGAGTCACCTCACAGGCAGTGAAGCAGGTCTACAGGTGTCTATCTTTCTCTCCCCCTCTCTGTTTTTCCCTCCTCTCCCCAGTTCTTTCTGTCCTAACAATGATGACATCAATAACAACAACAATAAAAAGGGCAACAAAAGGGAAAATAAATAAATTTAATAATTAAAAAAAAAAAGGTCTAGAGTAGAAGAGAATTCTCAGTGGCCTGGTGGTGGCATACCTGGTTGAATGCAGAAGTTATAATGAATAAGGACCCAGGTTCGAGACACCAGCCTCCACCTGCAGGGGGAAAGCTTCATGAGTAGTGAAGCAGAGCTGCAGGTGTCGTTCTGTCTCTTTCCCTCTATCTTTCTCCTCCTCTCAATTTCTGGCCATCTCTATCCAATAAGCAAATAAAGACAATTAAAAGAAAAAAAAAAGACTTCCCTATCTGAAACTCACAGGTTTTAGGTTCAATCCTCTGAGTCAAAATAAGCCAGAACTGAGCAGTGCTCTGGCTAAAAAAAAAAAAAGAAAGAAAATTCTCATATACTGGAAATCAGCAAACTATAGGACTCAATAGGCATAGCATCCCTGAGAGAAAGTAATGTTGTCTTTTGCCCCTGAAGGAAAATTTATTTCCTTTAAAAAAGTGTTTATTTTAATGGGAGAGGGAGAGTGAAAGGAAGAGAGGAAGAAAGAAAGCACCACTCAGTTCTGGCTTATGGTGCTAGGGATTGAATCTGGTGCCAGGCTAGTGTCGCAGGCAGGAGAGATGACCCAGGAACCAAGCTCGTGGTGGTAGCAATACAAATCTTTATTCATGCGGGAGCCCCAGAGTCAGGCATGAGTGCAGCTGATTAAGCCACGTGGAGCCAATTCTGCAGTGGCTGGTGTCTGCGACACTGTCTGCACTCCTGACCTCCTCCAGGTCGAGATGTGGAAGTGAGAGAAAACAGAAACAGAAGTGGCTTTTATAGGCTAAAACAAGAAGTGGCAAGTCAGAAATGGAAATGGCTAGGAAAGGGTGTGGAGAAAGGAAAAAGGCACGCTGGGAAGGTAGAACTTCCTTAGCAACTGTTGCGATGGTTTTAACTGGTGGGTCTAGAGGTAGAAAGAAGATAGATCAATGGGTGGGGATCTTTCAGGCAAAACAATGATTATGTAAATAGGCCATACTATCAGCAATGCAGGATGGGGGGAGGGGCTGGCTTAATGACCGACAATCTGGGACTTTGGACCCTCAGGCATAACTAACACTGTGCTCTAACACACTGAGTTTCAACCCAAGTAGGTATTTCTCTTTCCCCATCAACAGTTCAGTCATAAACCAACAAATAAATGAAAAGCCATTACAAATCAAACTCCTGTCTCCTCCAATCACTCTTTTGGTTATAACAAGCCCTGTAAAATGTATATAAGTTCTGAGTATGTAAGTATATGATATATATAAGTTCTGACTTCAGTTCTGAGGAAGAGGGCATATATTGTCATGAGATACCACTTTTCACATTGTCTTTTGTTATTTTCAAATAAAACAACCAGCTATTTCTCAAACAAAATACATTTGTTGTTTGGGGTCAACAGTATGGAGATAACCATAAACTGCATGGATGAAACACTTGGATAAGCACCTGGTGGAAATTATTTGGGGACAAGTATAAGATTCCCAAAAAACTGGGGGTTAGGTGGTGGCGCGGAGGGTTAAGCGCACGTGGCGCAAAGCGCAAGGACCTGCATAAGGATTCAGGTTCTAGCCCCCAGCTCCCCACTGGCATGGGAGTTGCTTCACAGGCAGTGAAGCAGGTCTGCAGGTGTTTAACTTTCTCTCCCCCTTTCTGTCTTCCCCTCCGCTCTCTATTTCTCTCTGTCTTATCCAACAAGGAACGACATCAACAATAACAATAATAACCACAAGGGCAACAAAAGGGGAAAAAACAGGCCTCCAGGAGCATGGTGCAGGCACTGAGTCCCAGCAATAACCCTGGAGGCAAAAAAAAAGAAAAAAGAAAAAAAAGATTCCCAAAAACCATTCAGAAAAACTGATTGAATGTAAAGTGACTTTAAAGGAGAGTGGGTCTGGTTGTCTGCAGATTTGGAGGCCTAGAAGTGTTCAGCCAATCCCTCCTCTGAACAAATGAGCAAATATTTGCATTTGAGGAAACCAAGCATTTCCACTAGTTATGTATGCATGTGTCTTTCTCATTCTTGGATCCAGGGTCTTTATTTCCTTACTGCCTTACTTTTTATTAGAGCACTGTTCAACCCTGGCTTATAGTAGTTTAGGGATTGAACCTCATTAGTCTGTTTGATTAACAATTATGTCATCTACCCTGCATGACTCTGACATTTTGTCTTTATTGGAGGGGATTACAGACAACAGTAAAATACAGTGGTTTGTACCTGTGTAATATTTCTCAGTTCTCCACATAAAAATTCAACCCCCTCTAGATCCTCCTCTGCCATCATATCCCAGGACTTCAACCCTCCCCCAACCCCAGAGTCTTTTACTTTAGTGCAATATAACACTGACCTTGATTTTTAATAGAAAGAAAAACTGAAACAGCAACCAGAAAACCGAGACCTTGCTTTTCTTGCCACCACTTCCTGGCAAAATAAGTATAAGGTCTTGACCTCTTCGTATCTTAAAGTTCTCATCTGCTACATGAGTTTGTTGACATGCTTTGCTTTCATATCAGAGTTGTTTGAGGATCAAATAAGAAATAACTTGGGGGGAGTCAGGTGGTAGTGCAGTTGGTTAAGCACAGGTGGCACAAAGCACAAGGACCCGCAGAAGGATTCCGGTTAGAGCCCCCCCCCCAACCTGCAGGGGAGTCGCCTCACAGGCGGTGAAGCAGGTCTGCAGATGTCTATTTTTCTCTCCCCCTCTCTGTTTTCCCCTCCTCTCTCCATTTCTCTCTGTCTTATCTAACAATAACAACATCAACAACAACAACAACAACAATAATAACTATAATAAAGAAAAACAACAAGGGCAAGGAAAGGGAAAATAAATAAATAAATAAATATAAAAAAGTAAAAGAAATAACTTGGGAAACAAAAACCTAAAGAAAATTCCATGTGGTTCTCTTCTACATTTATTTCCCATTTTTAAAAAATTGCTCCCCCCTTTTGTTGCCCTTGTTTTTTTAATTGTTGTAGTTATTATTGTTGTTGTTGATGATATCATCGCTGTTGGATAGGACAAAGAGAAATGGAGAGAAGAGAGGAAGACAGACACCTGCAAACCTGCTTCACTGCCTGTGAAGTGACCCCCCTGCAGGTGAGGAGCCAGGGGCTGGAACCAGGATCCTTATCCAGTCCTTGGCTTCGTGCCATGTGCGCTTAACCTGCTGTGCTACCTCCCGACCTCATTTCCCATTTTTCTAGGACTTTCTCCAATTTCCTCTTCTCTTTTCATATTTCTTTTTCCTTGTCTCTCTTCCACTCCAACTATCCCTTATAGTAATTGCTTGTATACTCTCTTATCTATCTCAGTTTTATTTTTTCATCCCCATTGTCCCCATTTTGTATTCTCCTTCTTTGTTCTTTAAGTAAGTAAATTCAGGAAATGTTTTGTTTAAAGACCTTACATTTAGCAGTTACTGGTATGAGGAGCAATGACAGAAGCAAGTTAATTAAAATTAGGTTAATAAGATTGATGTAGATTAGCAAAGATTAAATCTAAATTAGAAATCAAACACTTTTTAAACACACACAATCCTGCTTGCTAATGAAGAACAAAGCTGTACATTTTCCACAATTTTACATGTACAGTTTTCTTTTTTTTAATTTTATTTATTTATTTATTTTTTATTTAAGAAAGGATTAATGAACAAAACCATAGGGTAGGAGGGGTACAACTCCACACAATTCCCACCACCCAATCTCCATAACCCACCCCCTCCCCTGATAGTTTTCCCATTCTCTATCTCTCTGGGAGCATGGACCCAGGGTCATTGAGGGTTGCAGAAGGTAGAAGGTCTGGCTTCTGTAATTGCTTCCCCACTGAACGTGGGCGTTGACTGGTCGGTCCATACTCCCAATCTGCCTCTCTCTTTCCCTAGTAGAGTGGGTCTCTGGGGAAGCTGAGCTCCAGGACACATTGGTGGGGTCTTCAGTCCAGGGAAGCCTGGCCAGCATCCTGGTGGCATCTGGAACCTGGTGATTGAAAAGAGAGTTAACATACGAAGCCAAACAAACTGTTGAGCAACATGTACAGTTTTCTATTAAGTCAAAAGTAAGCTTATCCTAAGAAGACAGATTGATTTTCTTTCCATAGGAAGACCAATTACAAATAATATGTGTATATGATTTTTTAAAATTTTTTTAGTTCTGTTATTGATTTTTATAAAGTGCTTGCAGGCCACAAAAATAAAGTATGTTGAATAGTTTACAATTAGCATTACAATAGCACCTCAAAGAGGATAAAATAAAGATGTCAGGCAGAACTACCTATGAGGAGGACTGCAGCCCTGAGAATGCAAGCTTTATGTCCAGAAGCACAATATTCAGGCACTACGCAAAGATTCTGTTGTGTACTGATGAACCTGAGTGACCCATGGCATTCCTCAGGAAATACTTTGAGAGATTAGAGAAGGAGGAGGCAAAACAGATTCAGAGTGCAAAAAATAAGCGCTCAGCTCCTTCTTCAACCAACCCAGTGCTTAAAATCATAGGCTTAAGGTGCCATCATTGCTGAAGTATACATGGAGGGAGACAAAGGATAATATATTAGAGACCTTACTCCCCAAAAGATTATGGGACAATAGATAATTGGGCCAAAGCCCAATAACATTTTGACTAACATAAAAGAAGTAATATTTTTCATGCTGAAGCTGAACCTCCCAAAGAATTGGGTATGGATTGACTAATATGAAGCTAGGAGGAGGCAAAGCTAGGGGTTGAAAGAATTACATTTTAGTCCATTTATTGTGAGTTCAAGAACAAAAAACAGCTTTCAGAAATCACCTGCTGCTGTGCTACAGTATTGACCAGAAAATGGACACTGTTAAACTATTCAAGGAAATATAAAAAGACACAAAAAGTAGAAAGATATTCCATGCTCATAGGTTGGAAGAATTAACATCATTAAAATGAATATATTACTCAGAGCCATATACAAATTTAATGTATTCCCATTCAAGATCTGCACACAATTTTTAAAAAGAAAATAGAACAAAAGCTACAAATGTTTATCTAGAACCAGAAAAAAAAAAAACCTATAATTGCCAAAACTATCTTGAGGAGAAAGAGCAGAACTGGAGACATCACACTCCTAGATCTCAAATTGTATTATAGAGCCATTGTAATAAAAACTGCTTGGTAATGGAACATAAGTGAACATGCTGACCAGTGAAGTAGAATTGAGAGCCCAGAAGTAAGCCTGCACACCTATGGACACTTAAGCTTTGACAAAAGTGCCCAAACTATTAAATGGGTGGAGGGGAGCCTCTTCAACAAATGGTATTGGAAAAAGTGGGTTGAAATGTGCAGAAGAATGAAACTGAACCACTGTATTTCATCAAACACAAAAGTAAATTCCAAATGGATCAAGAACTTGGATGTTAGACCAGAAACTTTCAAATACGTGGAGGAAAATATTGGCAGAACTCTTTTCCATCTAAATTTTAAAGGCATCTTCAATGAAACAAATCTAATTACAAAGAAGACTAAAACAAACATACAAAACAAACAAACAAACAATGGGACCACATCAAATTAAAAAGCTTCTGCGCAGCAAAAGAAACCACCACCCAAACAAGGAGAACTCCCACAGAGTTCTTTACATGCCATACATCAGACAAGAGACTAATAACCAAAATATATAAAGAGTTTACCAAACTCAACAACAAATGACCCCATCGAAAAATGGGGAGAGGATATGAATAGAATATTCACCAAAGAAGAGATTCAAAAGGTCAACAGACATGTGAAGCAACCCAGGTGTCCAACAACAGATGAGTGGCTGAGTAAGTTGTGGTCTGTATATATACAATGGAATACTACTCAGCTATTAAAAATGGTGATTTCACCTTCTTCACCCCCATCTTGGATGGAGCTTGAAGGAATCACGATAAGTGAGATAGGTCAGAAACAGAATATAGGATGATCTCACTCATAGGCAGAAGTTGAAAAACAAGTTCAGAAGAGGAAACACTAAGCAGAACTTGGACCGGAGTTGGTGTATTGAACCAAAGTAAAAGACTCTGGGGTGGTGGTGGTGGGGAGAGTTCAGGTCCTGGAGCATGATGGCAGAGGAGGACCTAGTGGGGGTTGTACTGGAAAACTGGGAAATGTTACATATGTACCTAATATTGTATTTTACTGTCAACTGTAAACCATTAGTCCCCCAAACCCCCAATAAGGAAAAGAAAAAAGAAGAAAGAGAAAGAGAGAGAGAGAGAGAGAGAAAGGAAGGAAGAAAGAAAGAAAGAAAGAAAGAAAGAAAGAAAGAAAGAAAGAAAGAAAGAAGAAAATGGATACTGTTGAACTGGAAAAACTGAGGCCTTCTGGTGAAAACCATTTGCTAATGAGTTGGTGAAACTGACAATTTTGGTGAGACTCTTTTTGCTGCCACAGTGGTTGCTCATAGCCATTTGAAGTGTGTTAAACTGGGCTGACCTACATTAGAAAATGTTCTTGGCTCATGCTCAGTTATTTTCAAATGAGACTGTACAGCTTTTGTACTGCTGTATCTGGTGAAGCTATCACTCTGGTCCAAGACAGATTTCTTAAGTGATGTAATTTTCCAATTATCATAAGCATATTTTAGACTGCAGCCATATGTGCTTTATTTCTTTTTTTAAAAAATATTTATTTTATTTATTCCCTTTTGTTGCCCTTGTTGTTTTATTGTTGTAGTTATTATTGTTGTTGTTGTTGTTGGATAGGACAGAGAGAAATGGAGAGAGGAGGGGAAGACAGAGAGGAGGAGAGAAAGATAGACACCTGCAGACCTGCTTCACCACCCGTGAAGCGACTCCCCTACAGGTGGGGAGCCGGGAGCTCGAACTGGGATCCTTACATGGGTCCTTGCTTTGTACCACTTGCGCTTAATCCACTGTGCTACTGCCCAACTCCTGAGAAGTTACATTTTTTTTTAAATTTAAATTTAGGGGCCAGGTGGTGGCACACTTGGTTGAGAGCACACGTTAAAAAGTGCAAGGACCCAGGTTCAAGCCCCCACTTGCAGGCGGAAAGCTTCACAAGTGGTGAAGCAGGCTGCAGGTGTCTCTCTGTTCCCCTTTTTATTACCTCCCCTTCCCTCTCAATTTCTGGCTATGTCTATCCAATAAATGAATAAAGATAAAAAATTAAAAATATAAATTTAATTTTTAAAAATTTTTCTAAAAACCTTTTTCTAAAGTAAAGTTGTATTCACCAGCCTTCTAAGCCTGATGTTAGTCCATGCATAATTATAGTCAGCAGTGTCTGTCTGCATGTCTGTCTGCTTATCTTTGTGGCAGTCAGGACTTCATGGCTCCAGACTGACATTTTCAAATGGAAAGACAGAGGCAGAGAGGGAGACACCATATCATCATAGTTCCTTCCAGTGCTTGGGTGCTAGGTTCCAACCCGGGTAGCTCAATCACATAACTGACACATTAGCAGGTTGTTTCCTTTCTACATTGGACCTCTTCACACAGCTTCTAGAGTTTCTCTTCAAGATGGTGGCCAGCTTCCCACGAAACAAGAAATATAGGAGATCTCTTATGAGCTAGACTTAGGAGCTACACATTCACATTGATTGTACAATGTTGGTCACAGAAGTCAACCCTAATTTCATATGGGAGGGAAACACATAGACGTAAATAGCACTGACAGTTTTCCTGGGACTTGGCTACCGTAAGTTTTCTTCTGAACCTCAATGCTTCTTGTCTTTCCTACATGGAAAACATGTTAACTCCCCTCATTGTTGGTATGCATGAGACCCCTTCTGTTTCATTTGGTTTAAATCCCCCCTGCTTAACACTATTCTATTTACATAACCACTGCATTCTATTTACATAACCACTGTTAACAAGCACCTCCCTCCAGGGCATTGGTGGTTCGGTGATAGGATTCTCGCCTGCTCCGCCCTCTCCTTGTCACACCTTAATCTTCTCCTTGTCAGACTCTGATTTTCACCAGTCACTTTTCTCTCTACCCTCTCTATGTCACATCTTGTTTCCACCCTACTTGGCAAGTATATATAAAGACAGCATTGTGAGTTTTAGAGTACTTTACCTAGAGTTTAGCTTAGCTCGGCTGCATCCTGCATGAATAAAGAGATACTGCCTACAGCTCAACCATGAGTCCCTGGTCGTCTGTTACCCGCCCGTGAAGCCAGCCCATTGAAAACAACATGGCCTGGTGAAAACAACATAGCCCGGAGAAAACAACATATGGCGCCTGAACAGGGACTGAAATAAGCCCTGAAACATGGACCGGCATCAACATGGGACCCTACCCACCCATCGTCCAGATAAGTAAACTTGGCTACCCATCCACCATGGGTTGCCTTTCTACTTATGAAGAGGTTTGCCAAAGCCTCTACTGTTTCATCATGAGACAGTTAGTCTGTCTCTGGAACATTTTACTCTGGGCCACATTTCGGTTCCCTGACCGGGAACTTTGGTTTCTTATGACCGGGATCATAGAGCTTGGGAGATGCACGGAGATTTCTCCTTGGACTTTCTGGATTCCCTCTCCCATGTTTCCTGAGGAAAAGGACTACATTTTGCTCCCGGCCACAGTTTGGTTCTTTATGACCGTGATCGTAGACCTTGGGATATGCATGGGGATTTCCCCTGGGACTTTCTGGACTTCTTCTCTCATGTTTCCCATGGAGAAGGACTACTCTAATTTGAGGAGTGTTCTCCAGTACCCTGGCAGTTCCCAAGTATGGAGACACGTGGTTAGTTCTACTCTCCTGATTGGATTCTTTCTTCGATGGGAAGACACTTTTAAAAATGGGTTCCTGAAGCAATCCAGCAGGAACAGTCAGAAGCACCCTAAATGGAATTTCGAGGAGCTTTTTGGACTAGGACGCCCTCCGGGGACTCTTAATCCTACATGGTGAGATCTTGATAATCTGGTTCAAGTTGCATTTCATAAGAGAATGATTTGAATGACTGAATTTTTGTTTGACATTGACTTAAAAAAAAAATGCTGGACGCAGCCATGATTTCTAGAGACATCCAGAAACAATCCAAAAAATTGTTTTTTCCTCCTTTGATTTCTTTTTTTATCTTGGCATAAATCTGAAATGTTTAATCCTCAAAAACGGTATGAGTTATGGGTGGGGCAGATAGTGCAATGATTATGTTAATTATTCTCATGCCTGAGGCTTTTAACTGTGGTTCTCCTGTTTACCTTTTCACATTTTATTGAGTTTAAACTGTTTCAACAACTTTGAAATCATACTAGAAAGGACTTCCAATTATAATGGAGTTATCAATTATAGTAAACTTCTAATCTGCTACAAGTTTTGTTTGACAAGTAAGTGAATTTCAGCTGTCAAGTCTTCACGTGAAAAAACATCTACTAAAATGGAATTCCTGGAAATCCATTTGGATCCTGTTCTCTGACATCGCCCACAAGATGGAATGACAACAACACACCCCGGAAACCAATGATGTGACCTGGCATGACCTGAAGAAACAGATTCACAGACTCCAAAGATCACTCTCTACAGAAAAGCAAAATTCTGGTGGCCGACATTTCCCATCGAGACAGACATGCAGCGTTTCATCCCTTGGCATTTTCTTCCATGGTCATCTACTTTGAACTGACACTTCCATCGGACTTACTGGTACACGTTGCTGTGTTTCTCAAAGACTAACTTCAGCCAGAGCCTTGGGACTTTATAGGCCATGTCCCGTTGCCTGCAGGCTCTGCCCCAGAGGCAGAAAACTCCCCCTCCTTATTAGGTTATGCCCACAGAGGCATGAAGCGCCCCAAGAGGCAAGAGATGCCCCTAGAGGCAAGAAATGCCCTTTGAGGCAAGAGATTCCCCCCGAGGCATGAAGCGTTCCCAGAGGCAAGAAATGCCCTTTCGCCTGCTAGGCCTTGCCCTTTGAGGCAAGAAAAGCTCCCCTTGGCATCACACTGATTATTGCTGCTCACTTATTTTGTTTTCCATGTCTTATGCCAGTTCTTTTGAAAACGCCTGTACGATATAGGTTTCTGTTCACCCCACAATGGCCATTAGTTAAAAAGAAAAGGGGAATTGTTGGTATGCATGAGACTCCTTCTGTTTCATTTAGTTTAAATCCCCCCTGCTTAACACTATTCTATTTACATAACCACTGCATTCTATTTACATAACCACTGTTAACAAGCACCTCCCTCCAGGGCATTGGTGGTTCAGTGATAGGATTCTCGCCTGCTCCGCCCTCTCCTTGTCACCCCTAATCCTCTCCTTGTCACACTCTGATTTTCACCAGTCACTTTTCTCTCCACCCTCTCTATGTCACATCCTGTTTCCACCCTACTTGGCAAGTATATATAAAGACAGCATTGTGAGTTTTAGAGTACTTTACCTAGAGTTTAGCTTAGCTCGGCTGCATCCTGCATGAATAAAGAGATACTGCCTACAGCTCAACCATGAGTCCCTGGTCGTCTGTTACCCGCCCGTGAAGCCAGCCCATTGAAAACAACATAGCCTGGCGAAAACAACATAGCCCGGAGAAAACAACACCTCATAAGTCCCTAAGGTACACGGCTGTTCTCAGGGAAAACCAAACCCCTTACCCATCTGAGACTTTCACAACCATTAATATCTACCATTACCTACACCCATTATCACAACTGTTTCTCATGGAAGTCCTATGAAGTATATAACACAGTCACATCTTGCAGGAATGTAAGTTCTAAAAAGGAATAAGATATTGGTTTCATGATCTCGCAACTAGGGCGAAACCAAGTCAAAATTTGGTCCAAATCAGTCTTTCAGACTTTTAAAATTACGTTTAGAGTTTATCTTACACTTTATTGAAATGTATTACCTAAACCATTTGCTTCTCTCATGAGTGTGCAGTGTGTCAAGTTTAATATACCTACCAAGAGAGATAGTAAATATACATTGAAATGCTTGTGAGGATTATATGGAACTATTGAAATCAGTAGACACACATTCTGTCACAATTAGTAAGAAAATCAATGGTAAGAAAAATTAATGAGTGTCCATGACCTTAAGAAACCTGCAGTAATATTGTTCCTCTTCTTTCTTTCTGTATTGATATTTCCTCTAAGTTTAGGAACTTGTAGTTTCTAAATGCATGACTTACTACTTTTTGGAATTCAAACTGATAATGTAACTCCATAAAAACTGATTAACAGCTTTTTTTTTTGCTGATCAGCAAATGGTTAATGTGACCTATTTTTTATTTACACAAGTCTGGATATTTCATTTTTAAAATGAACTCAACTTCTCTGACCCATCTTGAATGGAGCTAGAAGGAATTATGTTAAGTGAGCTAAGTCAGAAAGACGATGATGAGTATGGGATGATCCCACTCATAAACAGAAGTTGAGAAAGAAGAACAGAAAGGGGGAACTCAAAGCAGGATTAGACTGAGTTTAGAGTAGGGCACCAAAGTAAAAAAATCTCTGGGTAGAGGGTGAGGGTGGATGTTCAGCTTTATGGCGGGGGGTATGGGATGGACACAGTCTTTTGGTGGTAGGAATGGTGTTTATGTACACTCCTACTAACTTGTAGTCATATAAATCACTATTTAATTAATATGAGAGGGGTAAAACTTGATCGAATGTCTCAAACCTTTTAATGCACAGACCATAGGCTGTCTTTGAAATGTTGACTCTCTTAAAAGCTTAGACCAGGGAGAACAGAAGCAACTGGTGGCGCTACTCTATAAGACACAGCTATATACAAATAATGTCAAAAGATATAAATTATGGTGATGTTGCATATGCTACAGCAAATCCTAACAAAGGGATTTTCAAAGTTAAGCCAATTGCCAAATAATTTGATTGCAGAAATAACTATCTATTGCCTTCTTAAACCCTAAGATAGCAGGAACCTCATGCTTCCCCTATAAAGCCTATATTTCCCCCAGCCCTGGAACCTCTAGGGTGGGGCTCACTTTCCTGCATGCCTCTCTCAATTCATACCAAATGATATTGCATCTGCTGATCCCAACCTAATCAACTCAACAAGTACCACCTCAGCATGCTTCACTTCAGACTGTGTCCAGAGATGTCAGGCGTGGAATGTCAACCCTTCAGTCTCATTCTTGGGTAAGACCTTTCCTTCCATAGGATTCTCTAATTCTATTTCAGGTGGTTCACTTCCTAACAAAGTCCCAAAACCTAGATATAGACCAGGTCTTATGAGATAGGGCATATGTTCACATGTATTCATAATTTGGGCAAAATATATACCTGAAAGCAAAAGTGCACAATAGTCTGCAGTGAGTCAGTATATGCAGCAAGCAAGTAGAAAGACCCAAAAAGACACCATAAAGTTAATAATGAAATAGTGTCTACTTAGACTTAGATACCCTCCTCACCTACTTCCTATTGTACTTCCCTCACTCACTCCAAAACTAACCTTATCAAAGTAAGGGCCTCAAAAGCTGAATAGAAGCAAGAGACTGGCATGCTTTAATGATGACTCTTTAGTCACTATCAGGCCACCCCATCAGCTGGGGTCCTAGTCGGTGAGTCCTGAGATTCCCAAACAGACACGATGGGCCTAGACCTCGAATAGAGCCCTCTCTCCATTGTTACTGGTCATCTCTTTCAGGAACAAAACAATAGACCCCTTTGTGGGCCCCCATAGGACCTTGCCCTCCACGTGGATCAACAATGGTAGAGAATGTTCCATCCTCTGAAGAGAGGCTGGACAACATATTCTATCTTCCACCTGAGGAAGATGGGTCCTGAAATTGGGGCAGCTTGGAATGTTCCTACTGATGACCACACAATGTGAGCTCTGATCTACCGGGATGCAGAGGTCACACAGGCTCCTAAGCCTATATGGGCCTCGGATCAGAGCAAATCGATGGGGTTTATCAGATGTCAGGCTCAGAAAAAAAAAAAAAAACTGGTATAGTAATAGGCCCTTTGGATTATAACTAAAATAGGCCTACTAACTATCTACAAAATGGAGACCACCCCCCCAAACTTTTCTTCTGAACTATTCCAGCCTTTAGGTTCATGATTAGGCAACAATTTGTTTGGCTCTATATGTTAACTCTTTAAAAAAATTTTTTTTCTTTATATTTATTTATTCCCTTTTGTTGCCCTTGTTTTATTGTAGTTATTATTGTTGTTATTGATGTCTTCATTGTTGGATAGGACAGAGAGAAATGGAGAGAGGAGGGGTAGACAGAGAGGGGGAGAGAAAGATAGACACCTGCAGACCTGCTTCACCACCTATGAAGCAACTCTCCTTGCAGGTGGGGAGCCAGGGGCTCCAACCGGGACCCTTATGCGGGTCCTTGTGCTTTGTGCCACCTGCGCTTAACCCTCCGACTGTGCTACCATCCGACTCCCATGTTAACTCTTTTTTAAGCCATCAGGTTCCAGATGCTAACAAGATGCTAACCGGACTTCCCTGGGCAGAGGACTCCACCAATGTGTAAGTCCCGCTTCACCAGAACCCTTCCCCACAGGGGAATGAGAGAGACAGGCTGGGAGTATGGATCCACCTGTCAATGCCTATGTTCAGCGGGGAAGCAATTGCAGAAGCCAGACCTTCCACTATCTGCACCCCATAATGACCCTGGGTCCATATTGGGATAGGATGGGATACAGAGTTTTCGTGGTGGAGTTGTACCCCTCTTATCCTATGTTTTTTTTTTTTTTTCAGTGTTTCCTTTTTATAAATAAGCATTAAAAAAAAAAAAACCTATTTGTAGGGCACTGGGCTTCACACTGCCCAGGCTGCTGCATCGCCTGCCCCCTTATTCCCACCCTCCCCTCCCTGCCCCCGGCCACGTTTGTCATGGATGTGACTCTTGGAGGATGTGACTCTTGGATTTGGGGTTATATTTACCTGCTTCTGCTTCTTGGCACCAGCTGCGATGTGATGATCAATCTGGAACAGTTCAGAAGAAAGTAAGTGGAAGATGGAGAGCAGCTGTTACAGCCCGGGCACTTCGGCTGAAACTAAAGCTTCTGTAAGGAGACAACATGCTTGCGTTTGGTGGTCACCACCCGCGATGACACTCAGCTTAGTAGCTGTGTCTGGGATTATTAGTTTGGACTTTTAAGAACTGTGCACCACCTAAAGATTCATTGGACACTCATTTAGAAACATTAACATAAATTTGAAATGCTAAAAATAAAAAAACTATTTGTAATTATAGTGGGATGCAAGATTGTAGGATTACAATGTATAATTCCACACCACACCCACCACCAGAGTTCTATGTCCTCCCCCTCCCACCTCCCAAAGAAATCACCAGAGTTTTTACAAGTCTTGAAAATATTTTTCTTGCTTCTGTTTTTTTTTTTCTTCAAGTTCATATTACATCAGTCCTCTAGACTCCACATGAGTGAAAACATCCGGTAGTTTTCTTTCACCTCTTTACTTATTTTGCTAAGCATAATCTCCAGTTCTATCCATTTGTTTAATAAGCAATATATTTTGTAGATGATCCCTACTCCATTAGGCTGGAACCTACTAGGTACACAGAAATGACTATTTTCATAATTTTGAAAATAGATACTAGTTTTTCCTGGAGACCTGAATTTCAAACCTGGGTAAAGCGTGAATTCCCTGCCATTTCTATTATAACCCTAGTGGGAAAATAAGGGCAGAGAAAATCCTAGTCAAGGCCCCTAGGATGCAATAAAATATAAAGATCTGAATAAATAGAAGCCTTTAAGAAGACCATTCAAGATGGCTGAAATTTATTAAAACACAAGAGTTGGATTAACTTCGTGGAACCGCACAGAACGCAGAGAACACAGCACACCCGAAAGCTGACAGAAGAGAAATGAAGCCGGAGTGGACACCCACGGGTGAGGCAGGAGCTCAGGAGCTCAGGAGCTCAGGAGCTCAGGAGCTTGTCCTTTAAGCAGATGCCCTGCTTGGAGGCAGGAGGGGCACTGAACACCCATACGACCTACTTCAGTTCCCGAACTCGCCACTAGGGGCAACCATGGCCTCCCCAGTGGCGCGTGAAGATGTGTGGTCTGGGTTTCCAGCCGAGCCGCTTTCCCAGCCGGGCCGCAACATGGCTGCCTCCAGGCCTCCGGGTCTGGGATATGTCGCGCTCTCGCGGTCCTGACAGACCCTGACTTCTGTGCGCTCCTTGTTTTCCCTGACCGCTCCAGCAGACATGTTTGCCAAGGCCTTTCGGGTCAAATCCAAAACTGCCATCAAAGGGTCGGACAGGTGAGGGAGGGAAGGTGTCTCTTCCACTTACCAGGGAAGTGGAGGACCAGAGCCGGGAATCCGTGTGGCAAGATCAGCCGGGAGCTGGTGTGGAGGCCGGAGAGGGGGCCCATGATACAGGGTGGAGTTGGAGAGGAGACTTTATTTCTCAGGTTCTAGTAAATTTAAAAGGAAGTGTGATTAAACAGCGACTGTTGACTGAAGACTATGGAGGATGCAAAAATCTTAGTTGTCTCTTGGGAGAAATGAGATTCAGAACTTACAACTACAAATATACAAGGATAAAATGCCCAATTATGTTCGATTCAGGAAAGATGGAAGGTGAGGTAGGAGAAGATAAGGCATATGTGGCTAGAACTGTGTCTGTCTGGGTTTTACCAATTCGAGTATCAGGTTGAGAATTTTGTTCTATTGTTGTCATTATTGGTACCCGGTGTAGCTCTTTAATTATAAATCAGTAACTTGGCTAGACGTATGTGAGGAAGGAGAGCATAAGAGGTAGCCGTGGAGCCAGGCAAAGGTGAGTTTCCAATGCCAGGCTGTCTGGAGTTGCTCACTGGGCTTCATTGTTACTCTGAGTAACATAAAAAAAACATATCCCAGGAACGTGTGGGAATCTAGGAGACACTGAATAAGAAAGATAATAGAATGTTCTGGAGGAATGTGTAATAACATGACATCTTTACTTATCCTCATGATTTTATAATAAATCTACATTAAAATCCATCCAAGCTGCATTCATAGCTGGTATTGCTGTGTTTTCTGCAGGAGAAAACTTCGGGCTGATGCAGCAGCTGCTTTCCCTGCAATTAGAACTGACCAGGTCTCTGAATTAGTACCTGGAAAGGAGGAAATCAACCTTGTGAAATTGTATGCTCACAGAGGGGATGCAGTGACTGTGTACATGAGTGGTAGTAACCCCATCCTGTTTGAACTGGAGAAAAATCTATATCCAACAGGTATGGTAATAGAATAGAGTTGACTATTAGGAGAGTCCCTGCCCAACATTGATCTTCCATTAGTCTACCTTACATAAACCAAACAAGCACAAAATCTCCCATTACTATCTCTATGGATCTTGGTGGACCTATTTTTTCTTGAATTGGGTTTATCAAGACCAAGAAACTGTCACGGGGGTGGGGAGGTTAAGAAAAAAAAAAGGAGGGGGGGTTAGCAGAAAGAGGATGCTTACCAAGGGGTGTTCAGAAATGATGTAACAGTAGTAGTTTATAGTGGTTTAGTTAGGGAGAGAGCAGAAAGAGCTTGAAAAGGTTGGAATTTCAGGGCATATACAAATATTTCTTTAAATTACACCTGGTAGGATTTTCTTAGGATAGTGAAAAGATATTGTAATAGGAAAGAATATGACTGATTCTTGGAAGGCTTTACTTTCTTTGTCACAAACATAAGGGACTTAGTGTCCTTTCTCCTTTTTCGTAGCTACCCCCTCCCCCACTTTGTCAATTGGGACTTTTCTTCCTCCTACCTTGGCTGCAATGTTTTTTTCTTGTTTGTTTGTTTTAATATATGGACTAATTATTTATTTTTTTCTCCAGAGTTAGGCTTATTGCTGGGACTTGGTGCTGACACTATGAATCCACTGCTCCTGGTAGCCATTTTTTGCTTTTTTTATTTCTTAAATTTTTTAAAATGTTTTTTATTGTCTTTATTTATTTATTGGATAGAGACAGCCAGAAATTGAGAGGGAAAGAGGTGACAGAGAGACACCTGCAGCACTGCTTCACCACTCACAAAGCTTTCCCCCTGTAGGTGGGGACCAGGGACTCAAACCTGGGTCCTTGAGCTATGTAACATGTGCACTCAACCAGGTGTGCCAACACATGGCCCTATTTTTAAAATTTTTTATTGGATAGGACAGAGAGAAATTAAGAGAGGAAGAGGAGATAGAAAGATAGATACCTGCAGACCTGCTTCACTGCTTGTGAAGCATCCCCCTCTTCAGGTGGGGATCCAGGGGCTGGAACCAGGGTCCTTGCACTGAGTACTTACTATGTGTACTTAACCAGCTATGCCACTGCCTGGCCCTGCTTGGCTACAATGTTATCAAATTCTTAGGCAGAGATGGGATAAACTGAGGCTTTAATGAAGGGAGCAGTGTTTATTATATCACCAGACGTGTCCACAAAAGACTTACCCTTTTATACAGTTACCAACTTCTCAGTAGCAATTAATAGCAACAAGCTTAATAGGTTACTTTTTCTTTTGTGCATACAAAGAGTACAACTTGTGTGGATATCAGCAGACTCTTGGGCACAAATAACAGATTTGTTATTTAAGGCTAAAAAACAGTAGAAAGATTAAAGCAGTAGAAAGTTCAGTTTATTCTGGGAGGAGGGAAAGATTGCCTCTAACAGCGTTTTTCTTTAACTAAAAACTAAGAACCCTTGCTTTTCTTTTTAAAAGTTAATCCTTGCTTGCCTCAATTTAGCCATCTAGAAGTATGGACCAGTATTCTTTTTGGGGTGCAGAACATGGAAATTCTGGCTTCTGTAATTGCTTCTTTGCTGGCCATGGACATTGGCAGGTTGATCCATACCCCCCAGCCTGTTTTTATCTTTCCCTAATTTGGTAGGGCTCTGGGGGAGGTAAGGTTCCAGGAAGCATTGGTGAGGTTATCTGTCCAGGGAAGTAAGAATGGAATCATAACTAGCATCTAGAACTTAGTGGCTGAAAGGCAGTAAGATAGAAATCAGGACAAATGTCAATAAACAGAAACCATAAAGTAAGAATAGAGTAGATGAAAGTAGGGTGGAAGGAAGCTAGGAAATCTATTTTAGGAGTGTTCCTAGGAGCCCATGTCTTAATAATTTTTGCTTGAGCTTGATAGCTAACATGGGGGTAGACTGGAAATGTTGTCTGAGAAGATGGGTGTCAAGAGTTTAGAATAGAGGGCCAGGTGGTAGCACAGCAGGTTAAGTGCCATGGCATGAAGTGCAAGGACCAGCGTAAGGATCCCGGTTCGAACCCCTGGTTCCCCACCTGCAGTGGAGTCACTTCAGAAGCAGTGAAGCAGGTCTGCAGGTATCTGTCTTTCTCTCCTCTTCTCTGTCTTCCCCTCCTCTCTCCATTTCTCTCTGTCCTATCCAACAACAACAGCAATAACAACAAGAATACCAACAACAATGGCAACAAAATGGGAAAAAAATGGCCTCTAGGAGCAGTGGATTTGTAGTGTAGGCACAGAGCCCCAGCAATAACCCTGGAGGCAAAAAAAAAAAAAAAACAAAAAACGTTTTGAGAATAGAACTAGGATACAAGATTAGGGCAGATAATTGCTCACAAACATGAAGAAAATATAAAAATGAAATTAACTGTTTACAACATTGATCTAATCCAGGGACCATATCTATTCATATTTAACACTGGAACTTGTACAACCTCCAAGTCCATCTCTGATGAGCTCACAGTCCATGGCCACAGCTGGGAACATTCTAGGCTGTACTCACTTTAGAACCAGTCTTCTAGAGGAAGAATAGTATAACTAGTGGGACAGTCACCATTGCTAGCTCATAGTGAGGGTAAGGTCCTGAAGAAGCCCACAAAAGGGCTTATGGTAATGTTCCCAATGGAAGTGACCAGGTAGTAGTAAAGAGATGGGTATGTTAGAGGACTAGACTTGTATTATCTATGGGGTGGCCTGATAGTGGCCAGAAAGGCCAACATGCCATTTTCCTTTCTTCCTCTCTCTCTCTAAAGATTTTAGTTACTTCTTCTTCTAGCGTTTGCTTACTTATTCATAAGGAATGCTAGGAAAGAGAGAAAGAAGCAGATATCACTCTGGTCATGTGCTGCCAGGTATTGAACTCAGGACCTCATGCTTGAGAGTCCAATGCCTTATCCACTACACCACCTCCAGAACCACTATGCCACTTTTCTACCACTGTAGTCCAACTAGAACAGTATGTACTTTCAGGTCTCAATGAACATCCTATGTCTTTCTCCTTTATTAAAGATGTATTTATTTACTAATATTTACAATTTTACTCTAGTATATGCTGGGTATTGAACTCAGAACCTCATGTTTTTAAATTCAAGGTCTTAGACAATACATCACTTCTTGGACTGCAACTTGCAATTTTTTAAGTCTCTACTGTCTTCAGAAATGAAGCCTCTTTTGGTATTCCTTCATACATTTCTAGTTTTGAGTTGAATTTCTTTTGTATATCTAAATGAAAGTACCTATCGTGTTGATTTTGCCAGTTCCTTGATGGATTAACCTTTTTGACAGTGTTTTCTGTTTTTTGTTTGTTTTTGTTTTTTGACAGTGTACACCCTGTGGTCCTATCCTGATCTTCTCCCAACTTTCACAACATGGCCACTAGTGCTGGAAAAAATGGTGGGGGGAGCAGGTAAGATTTTCCTATATTCTTATTGACTGAAATCTACTTAGTAAAGGCTAACTAATTTAACAAATACACCCAATTTCCTACATTCAAATGGTTGAAAAATGGTAAAATCTATGTTGTGTCTTTCACTTGAATGGTTCCATTCAATATGCCTTTGGGCCTCTCTTACCCTGTTATAAGAATTAAACAAATAATGTAAATTTACTTTGTGAAATGCCATATCCTATACTTTAAATCAGTCAGCTATATTTATGAAACCAATATAAAGTAAATGATAGAACTTGGTTCTCAGCTTGGTGCTTCAATTTGACCGCTCTCTTTACCTCCCCACAAGGTTAAAGATCTTCATATTCAGGTTGCCATTTTGAGTTTTCATTATGAATAATGTAGTTGATAATTAATATATCTGTTGAATTAATTATGAAGTAAATGTGGAATTAGATGAAGATTTAACAAGAGTTGTGATGCTTTTGTTTACTGCAGATTTGATGTTGCCTGGATTAGTGGTGCCCCCTGCTGGTCTGCCTCAGGTACAGAAGGGTGACCTCTGTGCCATTGCCTTAGTGGGGAGCAGGTACTGTGCCAGACAGTTGTGCCTTTGGGGAAAATTTTTACATAGAAATAGGGGCCAACAACAACTTCCAAAACATATAGATGAATGTAGAGAGAGAGCTGGTTCTCTGGAAGAAGTAGAGAGTGGACCATTGGGGAAATGTCAATTTAGTGCTCTCACATCTGGGTTGAGCATATTTATTGCTGCTACTTTACCTTTCAATTTTATTTTTTGTTTTCTGTTTATTTTGTGGAACCTCAGCACTGTGTATATACTATTCTTAGGATGACTTTCATTCAGGTAGAGAAATAGGCAAGGAGAAACAGATCTAGAGCACTAGAGCAACCCTTGGTTCTGTGACACATTCATGTTCCATGGGGCTTGAACCTGGGCTGCATGCATGGCAAAGTGCACACCTTACCTGGTGAGCTATCTCTCTAGCCCCCCACCCCCCTTTTTGCCTCCAGGGTTTTTGCTGGGACTCCATGCCTGCACTACAAATCCACTGCTCCTAGAGGCCATTTTTTCCCATTTTGTTGCCCTTGTTGTTGTTGTTATTCTTATAACATGCCTGCACCATGAATCCACTGCTCCTGGAGGCTATTTTTTTCCCCTTTTGTTGCCCTGGTTTTTTCTTTTTTTAATCATTGTTGTGGTTATTATTATTGTTATTGATGTTGGATAGGACAGAAAGAAATGAGAAGAGAGGAAGACAGAGAGGGAGAGGAAATGACAGACACCTTCTTCACCATTTGTGAAGCGACCCCTCTGCAGGTGGGGAGCCCGGGGCTGGAACCGGGATCCTACACCCTTCCTTGAGCTTCACATCATGCGTGCTTAACCCGCTGCACTACGCCTGACCCCCTTAGGCCCCATTTTTCTTCTCAAAATATAAGTTTAGTTTTATAGAAAAGTTTCACAACTAGTAGAAATTTCTGGTATACTCTTTACCAGAGCTTCCTCCAAAGATTATATCCTTTGTATTCATAGTATAGTTATCGAAACTATTGTACTGACAGTGGTACAACCTTATTAACAAAACTATAAATTTTATTTATATTCCCTTAGTTCTTTGTCAAATGTCATTATTGCTGAATCTTATCCAGGATACCACGTTGTACTTGGGTATCATGTCTGATATGTTTGAAACAATTTTTTGTTCTCTCTTTGTCTTTCATGACTTTGATACTTTTCCCCCCACCATAGACACCATCATCTTTAATTTATTAACTGTATTGAAATGTAGTTTATACATTATAAAAGTCACCTCTTTTAAATATATAATTCATGATATAGTATCTTCACAGTCATGTTTTAAAAAAACAAACCAGAATATATGAAAGTCTATAGGACTGACTAGTCTAAAACATTACCATTTATAGTAGAATTTAAATATGACTAGAAGAGGCCAGGAAGTGGCACACCTGGTTAAGTGCACACATTATAGTGCACAAGGACACAGGTTCAAGCCCCTGGTACCCACCTGCCCCTGCAGCTGTGCTGCAGGTATTTCTCTGTCTCTTTCCCTCCTTCTATCTCCCTCTCCCCTCTCAGTTTCTCTCTGTCTTTATCCAATAGTAAATAAGATAAACTTGACTAGAGCAGGGATTTTTTTTTCCCTAATCACTTTTGCTCATTGTTGTATACTTGTGTTTGAAACATAGTAGGTGCTCAGTAAATACCCATGCCATGAATAAATAATGCATCTTTGCAAATTAAAAAAAAAATGCCAGGAAGTAATCATAAAAATTCTTAAAATCTAAAGCCTTTTAAATTCATAAATATTTTCTCTTAGAACTAATTATCTTTTGATGCATATCTTTGCCAACCTTCTGCAATATGTGTGTGTGTGTGTGTGTGTGTGTAAAGTGCTTGATTTTGGGATATGTATGTTTAAAAATACCATCAGAATTATACTTTTTTCTATTGTATATATCACAGTAGTGTGAACATTTTTCATGTCATAATTCTGTGTTTTTTTTTTTTACCTCCTATGTCATGATAGAAGAGGTCTCTTGTAGTGGATATTATGATTATCTCCAATTTATATCACAAACAGTAACTTACAGTGTTCCTTTGGGGACACTCATGGATGATAATTTTCTTTTTTTTAATTTTTTTTAAATCTTTATTTATTTGTTGGATAGAGACAGTCAGAAATTGAGAGGGAAGGGGTTGATAGAGAGGGAGAGAGACAGAGAGACATCTGCAGCACTGCTTCACCACTTGTGAAGCTTTCCCCCTGCAGGTGGAGACCAGGGGCTTGAACCTAGGTCCTTGTGCTCTGTAACATGTGCACTCAACCAGGTGCGCTACCACCTGGCCTCCGGGTAATAATTTTCTTCTTTTTTTTAAATTTTATTTATTAATGAGAAATATAGAAGGAGAGAGAGAGAGGGAGAGGGAGAGAGAGAGAATACCAGACATCACTCTGGTATATGTGCTGCCAGGGATTGAACTCAGAACCTCATGCTTGAGAGTCCAATGCTTTATACACTGCACCACCTCCCAGACCACGAAATCTTTGTCCTCATACACTCATCAGCACTGGATATGAGGGTTCATTTTCATTTGTGCCAATTTGTGTAAAATATTTTTTACAGTAAACAATGGAGAAACCGTATGATGGGCTTTTTAAAAAAAAAATATATATATATAACATAAGTAAAATATTTAAACAGAGATACATCCCATGCCCATTATCTCTCCTTCTATCTCAAAAAAAAAAAATTCTATGTAATATTAATACAGTGAAGACTAGAAGAAGGTTAGTTTTCTGACATAAGTAGATGCTTTATATTTGTAATTGAGTGCTTTCAACTGGTATGAAGAGATGGTCCCGACATGTGCCCTCTTAGAAGCCTTTCTTGATCCTTGTCTCTGACCCCTCCTTCTTAGAGCCCCAGTTGCCATTGGAATTGCTTCCATGTCCACAGTGGAGATGCTGGCTTCAGGCCTGAAAGGAAGGGGCTTCTCTGTGCTCCACACCTACCAGGACCACCTGTGGTAGGTTCACTGTTTCTTCTGTTTTACAGAGACCTGGGTGGGTGTAGAGAGTGTGGGGACCTGAGTGTCAGAGTGAGACTTTTGGTCCTTGCCATATCTTTAGGAAAGGTGCTGATTTCAGGCTTTCATTTCCTTGTTTTACATACACACACACACACACACACACACACACACACACACACACACACACACACACACACACACACTAAAAGAGAACTTTGGTTATTTTCTAGATGCGTTTAGAATCCTAGGCCTGGGGAAAGGCTTTTAGGCATTGTCTTCTGTGCCTTTCAATATAGTTATATTCTTTATTTAAAAATATTATTTGAACAAGAGAACAGAAGAGAGACAGACACAGAGAGACACCAAAGCATATGGAGGTGCTGGGGTTCAATTTTCAGGCCCCTGGCATGCAAAGTCTGTGCTCTAATGCTGATCTCTCTTCCTGCTCCTGACATTCCTTATTTATATAGTTGTTGTCAATCTCATCTTATTTGCCACATACATTTAGGCCTCTTCTGGGTTGATGATGAGTAGTCTGAATTTTTCACTTCTAAATCCAAACCAAAGCAGAGTAGATTCTCATGCATCAAAGTGAAAATCTGCTATGTTGTCCATTTCAGTTCTGTTCCTCACTACGGCTGCTATACCTTTTCATTCTAACAGTTGTTTTCTGGAGCCACATACCAATTTATTTCCTGGTTATTGTCATTTTACTAAAAAAAAAAAAAAAAGTAAGCAATGCTTTTAACAAAAGCACTTTTTTTTTGAGAGGGGTTAATTATATAACCTATTGTTATAGAGTCATCCTTGTTTTTTTTTTTTTTGTTTGTTTTGTTTTTAGCCCAGTCTTGAAGCTATTCTTTTCATAACTGTCAGCCAACTCCTGCTTTGCTGGACTTCATCAGCCTGTATTTTCATAGACATCTAACCTGCTTACTAATATTTTTTACATTTATCAATCTATGCAGCTGCAAAGTCATCTGGATAAATTTTCTTTTCAGTGGCAGCCACAGCACCTCTTCCTCCCCACATTAAAAAAAAAAAAGTTACATTATTTACTTGATTTGACTGGCTTAAACATACATTCTTGTCTTAATACTAAATGTTAAAAAGCCTTTCTGCAGCTGTTAATTAAAGCTTAGTTTGTTTTACATAATCTCAGCTAAGATTATTTTCACTTTTACCTTTCTGCATGTACAACCAGGGCAAGTCACTTTTTCCCTATCTTCCTGGGGCTGAGTGTGCCATAAATCAGTTTCTACTCATATTAGATTGCATTCTGATTTAACATAGAAGCAACTGATATTGCAGTCAAGTGTTCAAGTGTTTATACTTGTGTATACCCTGAAACTTGAGTTTGTATTTCACCAAATTGGTACTATAGTTGTATTTGTTATCTTCATTTTGTTACTTAATTTAAAATGATTTTATTATTTTTTTAACTCACACAAAGTGAGCTGTGGTGGAGCTTATCTTTAACTGCTATCTCTTCTGGCCTTTTCTGTCTCAGAATGTCTATTAATAAAACGTTGCTATTCCATTGGGATAGAGAAGCAGCCAGATTTATCCTCCCTATTTCAGAGATGAAGCTGAGGCATGGCATTTTTCTGGGCCCAGAACTGGAAGTAAAGTTGAGATGAGAGCCCAGGCTGCCTGCTTTCTCCTGGATACCTGCCTATGGTCTTATTCTCTTGGAACTTTGAGCTGATCAACTGACCAGGGTTAAAGAGTGTTGTGGCTGCTGTTTGGTGTTTCTTACATGAGATTTTTCCAGGCGATCTGGAGACAAATCTTCTCCACCCTCCATTGCTCCACTGACCCTGGATCCTCCAGATCTCAGTGAAGAGACAGGGTCCATCCAGGCAGACTGCACTCTGCTGGGAGGCATGAGACAACTGACCCTGGAAGGGATGGAAGAGGAAAATGGGGAGTTTCATCAGATATGTGGGGAGAAGCCCCTGTCACAAGCTTCTGAAGAGCCCAGTGTCAGCATCCAGACCCCTAACCCCACTGACAGTGGGACCCTTCAAGGTACAGCTCTGGGAGTCACAGGGCCCGTTTTTCTCCTCCCAGTTTTGTGAACTGAAGCACCCTACTTCTGACTCTAATAGCACCAATGTTCTAGAACATGAGGATAAAGGTCTCCTCCTCCTATTATTATTATTTTAGTGAGCCTGCTGTAATCATAGTTCTTTGGCATCTTACCAGGGAGTCTTTTCTACTTAATTTATATCTCCCTTAGTATCAGTCTGGCTTGGCATTTGTACCCTTTCTCATTACAGAACCTCGATGATTTCTTCTGATTTCTCTGGGTGGATGCTCCTGGGTTGGGACTTAGTGACTAAACTCCTTTTTGTTGAGTTAGCCAACCCTATTTAAGATTCAGTGCTTAAGAGAGTGTGGGAGAATACATTTCTTTAGAGCTAATGGGATGAGTAGGGATGGAGCTGGGTGGGGAGTTTTTTGTACTATAGCAGTATTCTGTGTGCCTCAGAAAGGATGTGGTTCCTGTATTTTCTTTGCAGAGCAAATGGATGAACTGTTGAAGCGATGTTTCTTGCATGCTTTGAAGTGCCGAGTTAAAAAGGCTGACCTCCCTTTACTCACCAGCACTTTCCTTGGCAGTCAAATGTTCTCCTGCTGGTATGGAAGGCAGGGTGGGGCTGGGATCAGGGTGTGAATTTTCTCTTGTTCATTGGTGGGAGGGAAGGATAAGTTGATGGGGGAATTGGTTGAGGGATGTGATAGGAATAGTAAAGTGCAGGGATGATCTAGCAAAGATTAAATCCCAAGTTTTAAAAATGCAGATTATAGCCAATGAAAAGATATTATGAAAACAGATTATTAAAATCCCCAAGATTCTCTGAGTACAACCTCTGTGGTGATGACTGTAGGCTGTCACTCACAAATCAAGTAACACGTCCGGTGCAGGAACAATCCTTTTTCAAGAGACTCCTTCTGGAACATTCAACTCCATTACACTTCTAGAAATGTAAGTGTACCTTTTAGATTATATCAGAAGGAGGCAGTGTGAACCCTCTTTCTCACTCCCAAGCTCAAGCCACCAGGAAAGGGGGCATTTTTTTAAAAAAAAGATTTTATTTATTTATTAATGAGAAAGGTAGGAGCAGAGAGAAAGAACCAGGTATCACTCTGGCACATGTGCTGCTGGGGATTGAACTTAGGACCTCATGCTTGAGAGTCCAAAGTTTTATCACTGCGCCACCTTCCAGACCACAAAAAGGGGCATTTTAAGAGAATAGAACCTGGACTTTGAAAACAGCCATCTGGCTTCAACTACTAGCTTCCTAGGATACTGGAGTCATATGAATTTATTTATTTATTTATTTATTTTTAAATTTTTTAATTAATTTTTTTATTTTTGAGAGAGATGCAGAGAGAGAGACACACAGAGAAACAAACACCAGAGTACTGCTCAGCTCTGGCTTATGGTGGTGTGGGGGATTGAACCTGGGACTTAGGAGCCTCAGGCATGAGAGTCTGTTTGCATAACCATTATGCTGTCACCCCCACCCTAGTCATATGAATTTAAACACATTCCTGGGTTTTGCTGATCCCTTAATGTCTAACTCTTGTAGAATTGCTGTCAGGAATAAATAGCTCAACAGTAAGCACCTGATAAATATTATCTTGTCATATTAACATTTACTTGATTTTTTTTGAACCTTTTAAAAATGTTTGACTTGCTGTTTATTAGATAGAGACAGAGAGCTATTGAGAGGAATAGGGAGATAGAGAGGGAGACAGAGAGACACCTGTAGCACTGCTTCACCATCTGTGAAGCTTCTTCCTTACAGGTGAGGGTCTAGGGGCTTGAACCTGTGTCCTGGGTCCTTGCTCATTGAAAGCAAACTTTTTCCTTTTTTTTTTTTTTTTTTTTCGAAGCGGCCTATTTATGTGTGGAATAATTCTTCTTCTTTTTAAAATTATCTTTATTTATTGGATAGAGATAGCCAGAAGTTGAGAGGGGAAGGGGGTGATAGAGAGGGAGAGAGACAGACACCTACTGCACTACTTCACCATTTGCAAAGCTTTCCCCCTGCAGGTGGGGATCGGGAGCTTGAACCTGGGTCCTTGCACATTGTAACATGTGAGCTCAACCTGGTGCGCCACCACCTGGCCCCTATGTGTGGGATTCTTTAAAGCATCCTATACTAGTGTGGTGTCTAAAATATGTGTCAGGAATTCTGGCAATTTGCCCTTACCTTGCTAGGTTGCAAGGATCTGGGAAGGAGATCCTAGAATATTCTCTAGAATAGAGGTTTTTGACCTGAAAGACCTTCCTATAAATTCCTGTTATTACTTGACAAATTTTTGAGAGGAGATTTAAGCTCTGGAGAAAAGAAAAGAATAAAGCTTTCATTAGAAACCTCCCCCTGAAAACTAGGCTTAGTAGAGTTAGCAAACTTTTTCTATGAGCCAGATAGTAAACAAATGTTTTAGGCACTGTAAGTAAGGCATATAGTGTATTTCATCTCAACACTGCATTGCAGCATGGAGGCAATGACAGACAGAAGATGAATGGATATGGCCAGAACTGGCTGTCAAGATGGAGTCTGATAAATTCTGCTGTAGGTCAGGCTGCCATGGTGAGCTTGGTATTAGAAAAGCTTACCATGTGGTAAAGCTTTTGAGTCTGGAGAGCACTGTCCAAGAATCTAGACCTATATCTAATACAATAGCCAGTAGCTGCATGTGTCTATTTAAATTCAAATTAATTAAAATTGACTAAAATGTACTCTTTGCCTCAGTTACATTAGATATATTTTCAGGTGCTTACTAACCACATGTCATTAGTGGCTCCTATATTGACATCACAGAACCTTCCATCCTTATTAGAAGATTTGCTGGACAGCAGTGATCTAGAGTGTCCAATGTCTGCCACTGGGCAGAGTGGAACAGCCTGGGGAAGACTGAAGGGAGCATCCCTCCTCAGTGTCAGGCAGTTTCCAGCACTTTGCTTTCTTAGCTTACCTTGCCTTTTTCTGTCTGCTATCAGCCCCGAAGGCCAACTACTGGACATCAAGAAGTCAAGTTACAAGAAGGTAAGCAGGCACTTTCTCTGCAGATGCACACAGAGAGTTGTGTCAGGGCACATAGGACATGAGCTGGATGGACACTGGGAAGTCTGGTTTACACAGCTGAGGCTAGAATAAAAGCTTTTTGATTCCAGGAATGAGAGAGGAAGAGCAGTTGCCCTGGGCTGAGGCAGCTGTGTGGGCACCCATTCTCCTTTCTACCACTTTACACTTGGCAAGAATTCTGGAAAGTTTCACTAGTTTCTAGCAGCTTCTCACTAACCTGCCCTCAATGTGGGTACCTCCCAGTTCCTAGTTTGATCAGGCCAGGGATTTTCACACCCCCTCCCCAGGACCTGTCTTGCTTGATGCCTGCCTGGCACACCATAGGTGTTCAGTATGTGTGTAGAATCAATGAAGTCCCCATACCACTGCCCTCTCTCCCTTAGCTCTCTAAGTTCCTGCAGCAAATGCAGCAGGAGCAGATTATACAGGTGAAGGAGCTGAGCAAAGGGGTGGAGAGCATTGTGGCTGTGGATTGGAAACACCCGAGGTGAGTGCAGGGGGACTGGCCACTGTAGCTCACTTGGCCCCAGGGAACCTGGGCCACAGACTGGAAGTTGACAAGATACTAGTATAAAATGTGTTTTTTCTTTCCTTCTGCTGGGTTTAGGATCACATCTTTCGTCATACCCGAGCCCTCCCCGACCTCCCAGACTGTCCAGGAGGGTAGCAGGGAACAGCCCTATCACCCTCCAGATATAAAATCCCTCTACTGTGTCCCAGCCAGCATGACCCTGCTCTTCCAGGAGTCTGGCCACAAGTGAGTTTTTGGAGAGCAGTCCTTTTCTGTCTGCTTGGTGTTCTGGCCTCTTAACCTGCGTAGTGCTCTTCTGCCATCGGCAGAACTGCTCTGCTCTGGTATCCTTTCCTCTGCGATCCACTTCAAACCTCCTCTTCGGAAGTGTTTCTGGACTCATGATAGTTCCTTTCTGTACCTGTGATTACTTTTAACACAGCCCTGCTCATCTCAGCCAGGAAGAGGGAAGATTGAGGTCAAAAGGCTGAGGAAGCACCCTGCTGAGCAGGGTGTTGCAATTTTTCTCCAGCAGTGTGAACTAACCCCAGTCACTTCTCACCTAGGAAGGGGAACTTTCTTCAAGGCAGTGAGGTGCGGACAGTTGTCATTGACTACATCAAGAAAAATGATCTGGTTGATGCAGACAACAAAAAGTGAGTGAGTGGGGGAGAACTCTGTCTTGTTAGGTTTTATCTTTACCACACTTAGACATGCTTGTAGAAGAAATCTGGTGTAGAAGGAAGTATAGGAGATCACAGCCTTTTAGAAATAACCCAGTGTTTTCCAACCCATACCTAGAGTTATGGTCTAGGCTATTCAGATCCATATGTGCCATCAACATTGAATGTTGACTGAGAAAATATCTGATACACTCATAACTAATTTGCAAGTGCATATGCTAATGTCAGGAATAAAATGCAAGTTTTCAAAAAGTTTATTGAAGTCACTAGCTTTTTGGCACTCTAACTTCTATTTTCTTAATAAGTGGGTATATACAAGCTACCAAATAAAAGGCATTTCATTTTAATTAATTTATTCACTTTCTTAAGATTTACTTTAGTGAGCTGGGTGGTAGTGTACCCTGTTGAGTACCCTGTTGAGTACCATCTACAAGGACCCAGGTTCAAGTCCCAACTCTCCACTTGTAGGGGGGGAACCTTCACAAGCAGTAAAGCAGTTCTTCAGGTACCTCTCTTTCTCTTTGTCTCCCCATCTTCTCAAATTCTAGCTGGCCTATCAAATAATTAACATTTAAAAAATAAAAAAGGGGGAATTGCAGTTCACCAAGCTCTAGGAATAACTTTGGTAGCAAAAAAGAAAACAATTTTTTAACTTATAAAATATTTATTTTATTAAATGGGGATGGAGGGGTGATTTTGTATGTGATGCCAGGGATCAAACTTGGGACCTCATGCTTTAGAGTCCAGTGCCTTACCACTGTGCCAATTCCTGGGCCATGTAAACATATACTTTTAATAATAAAGAAATACAATTGGGGGCCAGGCTGTAGCGCAGCGGGTTAAGTGCACATGGCACAAAACACAACGACGACCCGGGTTCGAGCCCCTGGCACCCCACCTGCAGGGGGGTCACTTCACAAGTGGTGGAGCAGGTCTGCAGGTGTCTATCTCTCTCTCCCTCTTCTGTTTTCCCCTCCCCTCTCAATTTCTCTCTGTCCTATCCAATAAAACATGGAGGAGGAAAAAAATTTCCAGGAGCAGTGGATTTGTAGTTCTGCCACTGAGCCCCAGCGATAACCCTGGAGGCAGTAAATAAATAAATAAATAAATAAGTTTCTCCTTTCAGAAGATTTATTTACTTAAAGAAAAAACTTGTAAAGTAAAAAGTAAAAAAGTAAAATTGTAAAATAAAAAAGGAGCTGCCATGCCTAGTCATGCATGATTGAGTAATAGCAGAGCCAAGAATCTTGCATGGTAACATGTTTGCACAACCAGGTGCCCCGCCCTTCAGGATCTGATGTTATCTTAGTTAACTCATTCTGTTTTCTCCTCCATTGCTTGCTTCTACATTTTTCTAGGAAAAATAGTTGTACCTCGCATCAAAGGGCACATTTCTTTATGATTTATGTCCTCATTGTATAGTCTAATACTCCTGAATGACTGACGAGATATAGGAAATGAATCCTGAGTTGGCCACTGGATTAGAAGGGGGCAGTGCTGGGGATTCTTTATTGCTTCTTCTTTCCCTGCAGTCTTGTGAAATTGGATCCCATCCTATGTGACTGCATCTTAGAGAAAAACGAGCAGCACACAGTCATGAAGCTTCCATGGGACCATCTTTTAACCAGGTAGAGGAAATTGCAGCCCCTTTCCAATATTTCTGTCCCTCTCCCTTAATAACCATTACATTGAACAACCTTCATCACTGACCTTTTCCCATAACTCATATTGTGTCAGTCTACATATATGCATGCTTCAGTAATTCTGAAGATGAGGATCTTTGGAATGATTTGAGCCAACACAATTTAGAAGAATTTAAGGAGAAAGAAAAGGAACTTTAATTAAAAATAAGAATTTCAAAAAGATCTAGGAGCAAAAAAAAAACCAAAAAACAAAAAACAGGCTTGGGGAGTTATTTTAAAGGGAGGGTGGAGCCAAGATGATGACTGGAAAGTAGCAGCACCCGTGGGCTCTGACAAAAACTGCTAAAGTTTTCAGAAAAAAAAAATTATAATCTTTCTTTTCCACAGAACCAAGACTAAAATAGTTTGTATCAGGAATTAGTAAAGTACAACTTATGGGCCAACTCTGGCCTGCTACCTGCTTTTCTAGACAAAGTTTAACTGGAACACAGCCTTACCCTCTTCCTTATGTATGGGCTGCATTGTCATCTAGGAGTGGAACTGAGTATTTCTGACAAAGGTCATATTGTCTTCAAAGCTTAAAGCCTTTTATAGAAAGTTTGTCAACGCCAATATGTATAGTAATACAAAAACATGGTAGGTAAAAGAAATTCCTTGCAGTAAAAATGTTCCTCTCTACTAAAGAGGCATTGTTAGAACATGTCCAAAATTTTTTTTTTTAAAGAACATGTTAGAAAGCAGTACTTCCTTGGGCTAGGTAAAGTTATTTTAAGACAGATATTAAACTCCAAATGCAGCTTGAACATGTCAGTGACCCTCAAAAGTCACTGATATTTCCATTCCTGAATCAGTGGGTCTTATATTTGTCTATACCTAGGGGAGCTTTTAAAAATATATATGCTTGACCTGAGATTCTGACTTGATTAGTCTAGCTTCCTGATGATTGAGCGGTTCTAATATGCAGTCAAGGGCTAACCACATTCTGCAAGATTAGCATCATATCCAGTGGCCTGTTGGTATTGGGATATGAAAATTTTATTTTTGTTGCCTTAATCAGTCTACAGTTCATTGACTCCTATTACAGGTGTTTAGAAAAAATGCAGCCTGCCTATCAAGTGACCTTTCCCAGACAGGAGCCCATTTTGAAGAAAGGAAAGATCTGCCCAATTGACATCACCCTGGCACAGAGAGCTTCTAATAAAAAGGTGATTTTGAAAAGAAAGTGATTTAGTGTCTCTGCTAAGTTCTAGTCTCTCTAAAGTGATCAGAAAGTTTTAGCTTGACTTCAAACATCTCAAAGGTTTGTTGATGAAACATCCATGTTTGTGTGATTGCCTAGGCAATGTATAAAACTTGGAAAACTGACCTTTCACTCATTACTCTCTAAGATGTTGTGCCAGGAAATTTTGCTGGAGTCTGGTCCCAAAAGTAAATAAGTTATTATTATTTTTTTTAATTTATTTTATTTTTGAGAGAGATGCAGAGAGAGACAAACAGAAACACCAGAGCAGTGCTTAGCTCTGGCTTATGGTGGTGCAAGGGATTGAACCTGGAATTTAGGAGCTTCAGGCATGAGAGTCTGTTTGCATAACCATTGTGTTATCTCCCCTGCCCAAGTCATTATTTTTTCCACCTTAGAACTGTGTTGTGAGATTTTTATCTCGTATGTGTTACCTGGGCCTTACCCAGTAAAAATAACTTGTGAAAAATTGCTAAAGGAACTGAATATGTTTAGCTTGGCAATATAAATTGTAGGGAAGAGAGTATATCTGTCCTTTTGTCCTAAGGAAAAGTCTTATTCTGTAGGCCTTGAGAAGACGGTAGAAGTCATTCAAAGACAGACTTGTGTTCAAAAGAAAAGAATTTTCTAGTATTGTATGATTACATGCATGAGCTTTAGATTTGGAGATGTAGGTTCAAATGCAACCTTTGCCTCACTGCTTAACTTTGAACAAATGACTTAATGTCTTAATTAGCAATAATCATACCTTGGATAAATCTCTTTGGCTACAGTACTGCCACTGCAAAAAGCTGACTTTATAACTTTTTGTCTGATTTTCCTAATGTGAAGAATGAGAACACTATCTAGCACTCAGTGTAGAAACATTCAACACATTAGGATCATTCTTCTGCATGTTTCAACCCATTGTTTCCAACACCATTTGTTGAAGAGACTCTGCTTTCCCCATGTAATAGTCTGGGCCCCTTTGTCAAAGATTAGATGTCCATACATGTGGGGCCTCATTTCTGGGCTCTCAATTCTATTCCACTGGTCAGTGTGTCTATTCATGTCCCAGTACCAAGCAGTTTTGATGACAATGGCCCTATAATACAGTTTGAGATCTGGGAGTGTGATGCCTCTAGTTCTGTTCTTTTTTCTCAAGATTGTTTTGGCAATTCTAGGTCTTTTCTGGTTCCAGATAAACATTTGTAGCATTTGTTCTATTCTCCTAAAAAATGTGCTTGGGATCTTGATGGGGATAGCATTAAATTTGTAGATGGCTCTGGGTAATATATTCATTTTGATGATGTTAATTCTTCCAACCCATGAACATGGAATATCTTTCCACTTCTTTGTGTCTTTTTCAATTTCTTTATTGAGTAGTGACTCATAATTTTCAGTATACAAGTCTTTCACTTCTTTGGTTAGGTTTACTCCTAGATATTTGATTGTTTTTGTTGCTATAGTAAAAGGAATTGATTTCTGGATTTCAGCTTCTTCTAACTTAGTGCTTGCATAGAGGAACGCCACTGACTTTTGAATGTTAATTTTGTAGCCTGACACATTACTGTATTGCCTGATGATTTCCAAAAGCTTCTTGCTGGATTTCTTAGGTTTTTCTGTGTATACTATCATGTCATCTACAAATAGAGAGCATTTGACTTCTTCTCTTCCAATCTGTATCCCTTTAATTCCTTGCTCCTGCCTGATTGCTATGGCAAGAACTTCCAACACTATGTTGAATAGTAATGGTGATAGTGGGCAGCCCTGTCTAGTACCTGATCTGAGTGGAAATGCTTCCAGTTTTTCACCATTGAGTATGATGTTGGCTGTAGGTTTGCTATATATAGACTCCACTATCTTCAGGAATTTCCCATCTATTCCCATTTTTTGTAGTGGTTTGATCATAAAGGGATGTTGTATTTTGTCAAAGGCTTTCTCTGCATCTATTGATATGACCATGTGGTTTTTGGTCTTGCTTTTGTTGATGTGGTGGATCACATTGATTGATTTACGTATATCAAACCAATCTTGCATGCCTGGGATAAACCCCACTTGGTCATGATGAACAATCTTTTTAATATACTGCTGTATCCGGTTGGCTAGAATTTTGTTCAATATTTTCGCATCTATGTTCATCAGAGATATTGGTCTGTAGTTTTCTTTTTTGGTTGTGTCCTGTCTGCTCTTGGTATCAGGGTGATGTTGGCTTCATAGAAGCTGGCAGGGAGTATTACAGTGTCTTCAATCTTCTGGAAGACTTTTAAAAATAGAAGTATTAGTTCTTCTTTGAAAGTTTTGTAGAATTCATTTGTAAAGCCATCTGGTCCAGGACTTTTATTTTTGGGGAGATTTTTGATAACTGTTTCAATTTCATTAGCTGTGATGGGCCTGTTCACGTTATCCACTTCCTCTTGACTTAGTTTTGGAAGTTGGTAGGTATCTAGGAAATCGTCCATTTCTTCCAGGTTCTCTAGCTTGGTGGCATATAGTTGTTTATAGAAGCCTCGCATGATATGTTGAATTTCTGCGGTGTCTGTTGTGATATCTCCTCTTTCATTTACTATCTGATTTATTTGGGTTTTCTCCCTGTTTTGTTTTGTGAGTCTGGCTAAAGGTTTGTCAATTTTGTTTACTCTTTTGAAAAACCAACATTTACTTTTGTTGATCTTTTGTATGGTTTTCCTATTCTCAGTGTTATTGATTTCTGCCCTAACTTTAGTGATTTCTGTTCTTCTGGTTGCTTTAGGGTTCCTTTGTTGTTCTTCTTCTAGGTCTTTAAGATATGCAATCAGGCTGTTTATTTGTGCTTTTTCTTCTTTCCTAATGTGTGCTTGTGTAGCTATGAACTTCCCTCTTAGGACTGCTTTAGCTGTGTCCCAAATATTTTGATAGCTTGTGTCTTCATTTTCATTGAAGTCTGGAAACATTTTGATTTCTTCCTTTATTTCCTCTTTTTTTTTTCCTTCCCTGTAGGCTATGGGAGCCTGAGGGCTTTTAAACTATCAATAGGCTTCTTAGCTTAATCACTGACTCCTGACCAAGAGATAAAGCAGGGTGTGGCAGAGATAATCCAGTGGTTATGCAAAGAGACTTTCATAGCCCCTCAGCTATGCCACCGAGGTATGGGTCTTCTGAGTTTCCTGGTTAGATCTCTGTCCCCTGGTGTCCCTCTTGTTGCTGCTGCAGATTCTGAGGGTAGTAGCAATGGAGACTCAGAGTTACACTTGGTGAGTCTCTGGGGAGTCCTTTCCTCCCTTAAGCTGTCCCCTTGTTGGTGGAGCAGAGTGGAGGTGGTGTCTCAACTGATAAACTGCTGAACTGTTAGCAGTCACTTAATCTCTCCTTAGGCCCCTCTCTCCTCTCTGTCACCAGCCACATGTGTTTGTACTCACCGGTGATTTACTGGGTTCCTGTGGTCATTCTAGTCCTGTCTTGTTTCGGTCCCAGGTGGTCTCCTTTGGTATTCCTAGTTGATCTGGGAGAGGAGAGGAGAGGAGAGGAGAGAAAGCGATCTGCTGCTTGTAGCTCCATCTCTGGAAGTCCCAAGGGGTTTTTATTCATTCATTTTTAGGTGTGAAGGTTTTGTTTTTTGTTAAAAAGAGCCTTTATCTTGCAGAAATAAACACGGAAATATTTGTAGATGAAATGATCTTAGGTCTAGGAGAATGTGAGTAAAGGAATACGAGAATAGATGTTGATGAAATAGATGTGAGTAAAAGTTGACCATGGAACAGGGATAGCAAAAAAAAAAAAAAAAATGTTGACCATGTTGAAATTGGTGGTGAATACATAAGGAGCTCCTCATTTTGTTGTTGTACGTTTATGTTTTAAATTATTCATAATGAAAAAAAAACTTAAAAGTATATGGTGCCAAGGAGGTAGTTCAGCTGGGAGGGTATCAGCTTTTGACACGCCCATCACCAAGTTCAAGTACAGTCCCTACTGCACTGGACGAAGTGTTGGTGCTGTGCTGCCTTTCTCTCTTTCTTTTTGAAAAAGTCAGCCTGTGATGATAAAAAAAAATGTATATGTTTATATGTGAGAGAGATATTTATCCCACTATATTTAAAATATATTATATAGAATCAATATAGAAGTACAAAAAAATTTATTGGGATGAAGTGTAATTGGTTATAGTGATGGTGAACATAAAGGATAGGGAGTATGCTGAGGCTCCAGAAGACCCTCTGGATGGGTTACATATGGTCTGCAACCATGGTCACTTTTCTGTCCCCCTAGGTCACTGTGGTCCGGAATTTGGAGGTCTATGGACTCGACCCATGCTCAGTGGCTGCCATTCTCCAGCAGCGATGCCAGGCCAGCACTACTGTCACTCCTGCCCCTGGTACCAAGGACAGCCTGCAAGTCCAGATCCAGGGAAACCAGGTCCACCACCTTGGCTGGCTGTTGCTTGGTGAGTATCTCCTCTAGAAAGCAGAAACAGTGGTCTAAATAGGGGAGTAGGGGAATGTTCCCAACTCAACTCACCCTAGTTATCTATGTATCTAGGTAGAGCATAGAAATGCACCCAAGTGGGTGAGCTACCTCCTAACCCCTCTACCATACTTTTAGAACAATTCTCTCTTTTCAAAGAACATTTGCTGAACTCACCATTCTGTGATCTTTCTGGGCTTTTTAAGGCACCCTTTCGCTTAATCACAGTGACTACAGGACTGCTTCTGTTTTATAGATGAGGAAATTGAGGTTCAGAGAAGTATCCAGGGAGTCGAGCTGTAGCGCAGCGGGTTAAGCGCAGGTGGCGCAAAGCACAAGCAAGCACAAGGACCGGCATAAGGATCCTGGTTTGAACCCCGGCTCCCCATCTGCAGGGGAGTCGCTTCACAGGTGGTGAAGAAGGTCTGCAGGTGTCTATCTTTCTCTCCTCCTCTCTGTCTTCCCCTCCTCTCTCCATTTCTCTCTGTCCTATCCAACAATGACAACAACAATAATAACTACAACAATAAAACAACAAGGGCAACAAAAGGGAATAAATAAATAAAATAAAATAAAAAGTTTAAAAAAAAAAAGAGAGAAGTATCCAGCTATTGAGTGTTGCAGCTGGGTTCTGAACTTTTTTTTCATCTTTATTTATTTATTGGATAGAGACAGCCAGAAATCAAGAGGTAAGGGGGAGACAGACAGAGAGAGAGAGAGAGAGGGAGCGCTGTGCTCTGCTTTACCACTTGCAAAGCTTTTCCCCTGTAGGTGGGAAACAGGGGCTCGAACCTGTGTCCTTGCACATAGTAATATGTGCACTCAACCAGGTGCGCCACCACCCAGCCCCTGAACTTTGTTTTGTCAGACTCCAGAGCCTCAGTTCTTTCTGCCAACTCTGAGTGTCACTCAGCCTACAGTTGTTCTCAAAAACAAATATGATCATGTCACTCCCCTCTAAATTTTTTTTCTATCTTTTTCCTGTGCTTTCAGGAAAATGTCTAAATTTAATAAATAAATCCCTCTTGGTCCAACCCCAGTCTTCCATTCAGGCTTTCTAGTAGTTCCCACAACCCCAGACCTCATGCCTCTGGTCTCTGTGTTTTGCCCTCACTGAACATGCTTTCCCACAACATGAGTCTGTTTGACTTTATTTTTTATTTTTTTAAAACAAAGTAATGCTTAACTAGCTTATGGTGATACTAGGGACTGATCCTAGAACATTGAAGCCTCAGGCATGAAAGGTGTTTTTTTTTTTTTTTCCATAACCATTAAGCTATTTCTCCAGCCAGAGTCTGACTTTAAAGGCTTATGAGCCTAGCTCACAGGAATCCTATCTCAGAGCATGTTTCATTTTCCCCCACCTCAATTTTCTTAAATTAGCATTTCAAAGATTGCTAGCACAGTACTTCCCACTTATATTTCTGGCAATATCTGCAATTTGGCTGATTTTCAATCTCTGATGTCTGAGTTATTGCTAGACTGCATACCTGAGATAGAGAACTTGCTGTTTCCCTCCAAATTATTATTACTGTTATTTTATTTATTTTTTGGTGGAGATTAATGGTTTACAGTACATTCACTGACATATGAGTACAATCCTCATCTCCCCATGATAGGTGCCTAATAAACATTCTCATCTCAGACTACAACTGCCCTACATCCTTTTCTTTCACACACCAGGACTAAATGTCCTTTCCATTTTCACTGCCTCCTTTACCCTCCTCCCCCAGAGTTCTTTGCTTTAGTGTAATATACCACCAACAGTCCAAGATTCACCTGTGCTTTCCCTTTATCAAGATCTGGCACACAGTAAATGCTCAACCAGAAATTCATGTCATGGCTTAATGCAGTGCACTGCAATTTATCTTTAAATAAAGATTGCCCCCCCCCATATGAAGAAATACAGAGGAAAATAGAGACAGACATGACTAAAACAGACACATGTATTTATGAATAAATTATAAGTGCCTGAAGAACACCTAGAAAGTAGCTACCAGTGTGAAAATTCCTGAGATACATACTTCAGCATTGAGGTGGCAGGCTAGATGCTTCACCCCAGAACTTCTCATTGGAGTTCAGTTTGAGCTGGGTATAGAAGTTGAGATCACATGATGGAAACTATCTGGACAGAAGATTGGCAACAAGAATGAGACACTGCAGGACTAAGTTAGCTGTGCAGATCAGGGGCCCATGGAGTTTGGGACCAGAAAGTGACATTGTAACAAAGAGGAAGAGGTAGAAGGCAGGAGGAGAGCAAGCTCATGTCCACTGAGGAGTGTCTGCTTTTTTGTATTGTAGAAGAGTATCATCTTCCTCGAAAATATATCCAAGGCCTAGAGAAGGCCCCCAAACCTGGCAAGAAGAAGTGACAGACTTTTCATGCAGTGAATAGAGTGAAAATTCAAGCTCCAGGCTGGTAATTTATATGAGCATTTTCAGCATTTATAAATAAAAATATAGTTCTTTACTAAAATAAACTTTTATTCTCTTCTAAATATGATTTTACTCATTTTCTCCATTTAACTAAAATGTTGAGCTGTATTTTCAAGCCAGATGCATTTTTAAAAATGATTTATTACGAGAGAGAATGTGAAAGAGGAGAAGAAAGGACCAGAGCACTATTCAGTTCTGGCATAAGGTGATGGCAGGGATTGAACCTGTACCTCTATGAGACCTCACACATGTAAGCTGGTGCTTTAACAGGATGAACTATCTCTCCTGTATAAGTCATTTTAAACCAAAAGAAGAGGGGTTGGAAAGATTGCTCACCTGGACAGTATCCCTGGTCTGTCATGTGCTTACGCCTGACCACCACCCCCCCACCCCCCGTACACACACACCACCACCACCACCATATTGGAGGAAGCTTTGGTGTTGTGGTATCTTTCTATTTGGGGAAAAGAAAGTGAGGTCACACACTAGAGTGCACACATTGCCATGTGCAAAGACCTGGGTTCAAAGCCCTGGTCCCTAGGTAAGGGTATATAGCATAATGGTTATGCAAAGAGATTGAGGCTCCAAAGTCCTAGGTTCAATCCCCTGTACCACTATAAGCCAGAGATGAACAGGTAAAAAAAGAAAAGAAAAAGAAATATTGAACTTTGTATTCAAAATGGACTGCACTGGAGGTGATTAATCTTAGCAAAATAAACAGAAGACAACTACCAGATGGTTTCACTCATGTGGAATATAGAGATCTGATTTGCATGAACTTGACAAAACTGAAACAAACAAAAAAATCCAAACAAAGCAGATGCAAACAGTTTGTAAGATTTATAAGAACTATGGTATTTATCTTTGGGAGGTGGTGATACAGAACTTTGGTAGTGGATATGGTGTGGAACTATACATTGTAATCTTAGAATCTTCCAATAAACTATTAATAGCAAAACAACAAACAAAGCTCTGGTTCCCACTTGTAGGGGGGAAGATTCACAAGTATTGAAGCAGTGCTAAAGGCATCTCCCTCTCCGTTGCCCTTTTCTCTCTCAATTTCCGTCTCTTTGGAAAATGGAAAAAAGAAAACAAAATTGTCCACCAGGAATGGTGGATTTGCTAGGCAGCAAGCCTCAGTGACAAAAAAAAAAAAAAAAAAAGTGAGTCCACAGCAGTAAATCCCCAGTGGCAACAAAAACAAATATATATGTATATATCAGAAGAAGGTGTAGTGGAATACCTTTTCCATTTCCATGGTTTCAGTGGTTTAGTTCCTCCTATGCTTTTAAGACTGAATAGGCTGTTCAGAGTTTAGGCAGATGAGACTTTCCTGTTTTTACAGTGGCTCTACCAAATTTGATTTTATACAAAGAAACATTTGGATAATTAGCATTCAATCTGAGGGAGTATGGAATAGATGGTTATAATGAAATAAAGTGTTCCTATAAAGACAAACTTTGCTCAGTCTTGGAAAGAGTTTCAGAAGAGGTTGTGTCTTGCCTTATGAATCCCTGTTAAAGACAAAGTCAGGAAATAGCAGGGCTGGATCTAAAATAAACACCATCTCTTAACTGTAGTCTACTCCAGAATTCTGCTATCAAGACCTGTGTTTGGATTTTCCAGTAATGGTGACACAACTGCATTGAGCCTTTCCCCCTTTCCTCTTTATAACATCCTTGGTATGTAGAGGAGGGCAGGGGTGGCTGTGGAATAAATTCTGTTTTTTTTTTTTTTTTAATTTAAGAAAGGATTAATTGACAAAACCATAGGATAGGAGGGGTACAACTCCACACAATTCCCACCGCCCAATCTCCATATCCTACCCCCTCCCCCGATAGCTTTCCCATTCTCCATCCCTCTGGGAGCATGGACCCAGGGTCATTGTGGGTTGCAGAAGGTGGAGGGTCTGGCTTCTGTAATTGCTTCCCCGCTGAACATGGGCGTTGACTGGTCGGTTCATACTCCCAGTCTGCCTCTCTCTTTCCCTAGTAGGGTGGGTCTCTGGGGAAGCGGAGCTCCAGGACATATTGGTGGGGTCTTCAATCCAGGGAAGTCTGGCCGGCATCCTGATGACACCTGGAACCTGGTGACTGAAAAGAGAGTTAACATACAAAGCCAAACAAATTGTTGAGCAATCATGGACCCAAAGCTTGGAAAAGTGGAGAGGAAGTATTAGGGAGGTACTCACTGCAAACTCTAGTGTACTTCTGCTTTCTTACTTTGGTGCCATACTCCAAACTCAGTCAATTTCTGCTTTGCGTTTCTACTTCTTTCTTTCTTTCTTTTTTTTTTTACATGCATAACATTCCCCAGATTCCCATTTAACAATACAACCCCCACTATTTCATTCATCATTTTTCATGGACCTGTATTCTCCCCACCCACCCACCCACCCACTCTTTTACTTTGGTGTAATACTCCAATTCCATTTCAGGTTCGACTTGTGTTTTCTTTTCTAATCTTGTTTTTCAACTTCGGCCTGAGAGTGAGATCATCCCCTATTCATCCTTCTGTTTCTGACTTATTTCACTCAACATGATTTTTTCAAGGTCCATCCAAGATCAGCTGAAAACGGTGAAGTCACCATTTTTTACAGCTGAGTAGTATTCCATTGTGTATATAGATCACAACTTGCTCAGCCACTCATCTGTTGTTGGACACCTGGGTTGCTTCCAGGTTTTGGCTATTACAAATTGTGCTGCCAAGAACATATGTGTACACAGATCTTTTTGGATGGATGTGTTGGGTTGCTTAGGATATATCCCCAGGAGGGGAATTGCAGGGTCATAGGGTAGGTCCATTTCTAGCCTTCTGAGAGTTCTCCAGACTGTTCTCCACAGAGGTTGGACCAATTGACATTCCCACCAGCAGTGCAGGAGGGTTCCTTTGACCCCACACCCTCTCCAGCATTTGCTGCTGTTACCTTTTCTGATGTGTGACATTCTCACAGGAGTGAAGTGATATCTCATTGTTGTCTTGATTTGCATTTCTCTGACAATCAGAGACTTGGAGCATTTTTTCATGTGTTTCTCGGCCTTTTGGATCTCTTCTGTGGTGAATATTCTGTCCAAGTCCTCCCCCCATTTTTGGATGGGGTTATTTGTTGTCTTGTTGTTGAGTCTGGCAAGCTCTTTATATATGTTGGTTATTAAACTCTTATCTGATATATGACATGTAAAGATCTTCTCCCATTCTGTGAGGGGTCTCTTGATATGGGTAGCGGTTTCTTTTGCTGTGAAGAAGCTTTTTAATTTGATGTAGTCCCATAGGTTTATACTTGCCTTAGTCTTCCTTGTAATTGGATTCGTTTCATTGAAAATGTCTTTAAAATTTATGCGGAAAAAAGTTCTTCCAATATTTTCCTCTAAGTATCTGATAGTTTCTGGTCTAACATCCAAGTCCTTGATCCACTTGGAATTTACTTTTGTATTTGGTGAAATACAGTGATTCAGCTTCATTCTTCTGCATGTTTCAACCCATTGTTTCCAACACCATTTGTTGAAGAGACTCTGCTTCCCCCATATAATAGTCTGGGCCCCTTTGTCAAAGATTAGATGTCCATAGGTGTGGGGCCTCATTTCTGGGCTCTCAATTCTATTCCACTGGTCAGTGTGTCTGTTCATGTTCCAGTACCAAGCAGTTTTGATGACAATGGCCCTATAATATAGTTTGAGATCTGGCAGTGTGATGCCTCCAGTTCTGTTCTTTTTTCTCAAGATTGTTTTGGCAATTCTAGGTCTTTTCTGGTTCCAGATAAACATTTGTAGCATTTGTTCTATTCTCCTAAAAAATGTGCTTGGGATCTTGATGGGGATAGCATTAAATTTGTAGATGGCTCTGGGTAATATATTCATTTTGATGATGTTAATTCTTCCAACCCATGAACATGGAATATCTTTCCACTTCTTTGTGTCTTTTTCAATTTCTTTATTGAGTAGTGACTCATAATTTTCAGTATACAAGTCTTTCACTTCTTTGGTTAGGTTTATTCCTAGATATTTTATTGTTTTTGTTGCTATAGAAAAAGGAACTGATTTCTGGATTTCAATTTCTTCTAACTTAGTGTTTGCATAGAGGAACGCCACTGACTTTTGAATGTTAATTTTATAGCCTGACACATTACTGTATTGCCTGATGATTTCCAAAAGCTTCTTGCTGGATTCCTTAGGTTTTTCCATGTATACTATCATGTCATCTGCAAATAAGGACAGTTTGACTTCTTCTCTTCCAATCTGTATCCCTTTAATTCCTTGCTCCTGCCTGATTGCTATGGCAAGAACTTCCAACACTATGTTGAATAGTAATGGTGATAGTGGGCAGCCCTGTCTAGTACCTGATCTGAGTGGAAATGCTTCCAGTTTTTCACCATTGAGTATGATGTTGGCTGTAGGTTTGCTATATATAGACTCCACTATCTTCAGGAATTTTCCATCTATTCCTATTTTTTGTAGTGTTTTGATCATAAAGGGATGTTGTATTTTGTCAAAGGCTTTCTCTGCATCTATTGATATGACCATGTGGTTTTTGGTCTTGCTTTTGTTGATGTGGTGGATCACATTGATTGATTTACGTATATTAAACCAACCTTGCATGCCTGGGATAAACCCCACTTGGCCATGATGAACAATTTTTTTGATATACTGCTGTATCCGGTTGGCTAGAATTTTGTTCAATATTTTCGCATCTATGTTCATCAGAGATCAATATCTGTAGTTTTCTTTTTCTTTTTGTGTCCCTGTCTGCTTTTGGTATCAGGGTGATGTTGGCTTCATAGAAGCTGGCAGGGAGTATTCCAGTGTCTTCAATCTTCTGGAAGACTTTTAAAAGTAGAGGTATTAGTTCTTCTTTGAAAGTTTTGTAGAATTCATTTGTAAAACCATCTGGTCCAGGACTTTTATTTTTGGGGAGATTTTTGATAACTGTTTCAATTTCATTAGCTGTGATGGGCCTGTTCACGTTATCCACTTCCTCTTTACTTAGTTTTGGAAGTTGGTAGGTATCTAGGAAATCATTCATTTCTTCCAGGTTCTCTAGCTTGGTGGCATATAGTTGTTCATAGAAGCCTCGCATGATATGTTGAATTTCTGCAGTGTCTGTTGTGATTTCTCCTCTTTCATTTACTATCCGATTTATTTGGGTCTTCTCCCTTTTTTGTTTTGTGAGTCTGGCTAAAGGTTTGTCGATTTTGTTTACTCTTTCGAAGAACCAACATTTACTTTCATTGATCTTTTGTATGGTTTTCCTATTCTCAATGTTATTTATTTCTGCCCTAACTTTAGTGATTTCTGTCCTTCTGGTTGCTTTAGGATTCCTTTGTTGTTCTTCTTCTAGGTCTTTAAGATGTGCAATCAGGCTGTTTATTTGTGCCTTTTCTTGTTTCCTAATGTGTGCTTGTATAGCTATGAACTTCCCTCTTAGGACTGCTTTAGCTGTGTCCCAAATATTTTGATAGCTTGTGTCTTCATTTTCATTGAACTCTCGAAACATTTTGATTTCTTCCTTGATTTCCTCTTTGACCCAGAAGTTGTTAAGAAGTGTACTGTTGAGCTTCCACATTTTGGCACTGTTACTAATCTTTTGTTGATTGTTAAGTGTTAGTTTAATTCCACTGTGGTCTGAGAAGATGCTTGGGATGATTTCAGTGCTCTTGAATAGGCTGATGCTGTCTTTGTGGCCTAACATATGGTCTATCCTTGAGAATGATTCATGTGGATTTGAGTAAAATGTGTATTCCAGTTTCTTGGGATGAATGACTCTGAAAATGTCCAATAGTTCTAGTTTATCTGTCTCTTCATTTAGCTCCCTTATGTCTTTACTGATTTTCTGCCTGGATGATCTGTCAAGTTGAGATAGTGGAGTATTGAAGTCCCCTACTATGATTGTGTTACTGTTAATATATTGCTGTAGCTCTTTCAGTAGAAGTTGGATGTATTTAGATGGCTTCTCATTGGGTGCATAGATATTAATAATTGTTAAGTCCTCTTGATTGACTGATCCTCTGAGCATTAAGTGGTGTCCATTCCTATCTTTTTTAATCTTATGTATTTTAAAGTCTATCATGTCAGATATGAGAATAGCTGTTCCTGCCCTTTTTTGTGGGCCATTGGCTTGAATGATAGTTTTCCATCCTTTCACTTTAAGTCTGTGTTTGTCTTGTTGAGTTAGGTGAGTTTCCTGTAGACAACATATTGTTGGGTTGTGTTTTCTGATCCATTTTCCTACTCTGTGTCTTTTAATAGGTGAATTCAGGCCATTGACATTTATTGATATCAAAGATTGAAGATATTTTAACGCCATTTTTGTAGAGTTTTAGAGTGTTTTGATATATGTCCTATTTGTGGTGGTCTGGTTGTTTATAGGAGACCTTTCAGAACTTCTTTCAGGGCAGGCTTGGTGATGGTTGCTTCCTTCAACTGTTGCTTGTCTGAGAAGGTTTTGATGCTTCCATCTAGTCTGAATGACAATCTAGCAGGATATAGTATTCTTGGCTGAAAGCCTTTCTCATTGAGCACTCGATAGATATCTTGCCATTCTCTTCTGGCCTGTAATGTTTGTATGGAGAAGTCTGCTGCTAATCTTATGGGTTTTCCTTTGTAGGTGACTCTTTGTTTTTCTCTTGCAGCCTTGAGGATCCTTTCTTTATCCTTATTCCTTTCCATTCTAAGTATGACATGTCTTGGTGTCTTTAGGTCTGGGTTAATTCTGTTTGGGACCCTCTGGGCTTCTTGAATCTTTATGTCTTTGGTGTTGTCTAGACTAGAGAAATTTTCAGCTATTATGGCCTGGAGAACGCTTTCTTCCTCCTCTTCTCTTTCTTCCTCTGGTAAGCCAATAATGCGTATATTGTTTCTTTTGAAGTCATCCCATAGGACTCTGTTGTTGTTTTCAGCATCTCTTAATCTCTTTTTGACATCTCTTACCTCTTTTTTAGTTGTCTCTAATTCATCCTCAATCTTGCTAATTCTGTCTTCAGCCTCATTGATTCTATTCTCTCTGCCCTCTACTGCTTTCTGGAGTTCATCTATTTTGTTGCCCTGCTCTGATACTGTTTTAGCTTGTTCAGCTAGTTGCCTTCTTAGCTCAGCGATTTCAGCTTTCAGCTCTCTAATAACCATGAGATTATTAGAATTTTCTTCCATATTCTCATTTGTTGTTCCTGCATTTCTGATTACAATTTTTTCAAATTCTTTACTCACTCCTGTTATTATTTCCTTAGCTAATGTTTGGATGTTGAACTCATTGTTTTGTGCTTCACCCTCTGGAGGACTTTTAGCTGGACTCTTGTCCTGGTTCGAGTCTCCAATATTTTTTCTTGTTGTTTTAACCATTTTATATAAGTTAACAGTTTTTTCAATCCCTGAGTTGGAGTTCAGTGGTGTAAAAGCCTTTTTTTTTTTCCCCCCTGTAGGCTATGGGAGCCTGAGGGCTTTTAAACTATCAATAGCCTCTTAGCATAATCACTGACTCCTGACCAAGAGATAAAGCAGGGTGTGGCAGAGATAATCCAGTGGTTATGCAAAGAGACTTTCACAGCCCCTCAGCTATGCCACCGAGTTATAGGTCTTCTCCTGAGTTTCCCGGTTAGATCTCTGTACCCTGGTGTCCCTCCCTGTTGCTGCTCCAGATTCTGAGGGTAGTAGCATTGGAGACTCAGAGTTGCACTTGGTGAGTCTCTGGGGAGTCCTTTCCTCCCTTCAGCTGTCCCCTTGTTGGTGGAGCAGACTGGAGGTGGTGTCTCCACTGACAAACTGTCGAACTGTTAGCAGTCACTTAATCTCTCCTTAGGCCCCTCTCTCCTCTCTGTCACCAGCCACTCGTGTTTGTACTCACGGGTGATTTACTGGGTTTCTGTGGTCATTCTAGTCCTGTCTTGTTTCGGTCCCGGGTGGTCTCCTTTGGTATTCCTAGTTGATCCGGGAGAGGAGAGGAGAGGAGAGAAAGCGATCTGCTGCTCATAGCTCCGCCTCCGGAAGTCCGAAAAAATCAAATTCTGTTTTTCTGTGTACTATATGACAACAAGCTATATGAACTTCTCAGTGCTACCTATCACTAGTTTCATGAAAAGCAGATGCTTTGGTTCATTTCTAAGTTTTGATAAACTTGCCGAAAGATACACTTTTTTTGAGACATGCTTTGGATATTTTTAAGAATGTCTGTTGTACCCTCTCCTAGAGGGAGGAAGCTGGATGACCACTTGGGAACTCTGCAACATGAGGACACCCATTGTATTGTGTGTGTTCAATACTTTTTAATCCATTTATTTCCATGATGACTAAGATGCTACTTTGATGGATGTTAATGTGAAAGGACCATTTGGTCTTCTAACCCTTTTCCTCTAGGTGAGATGATTATATACCTTTAAAGACACACTCCTATCTTGGATTCTCCCCTCCCCCCTTTTTAATTTAATTTTATTTTATTGGCACCAAAATGATAGCTGGGGTTTGGTGTTACAAATCCACCACTCCCAGTGGCCATTATTTCCTTCCCCCCACCTTTTTGTGATATTTGATAAGAGAGAGAGAAATTGAGAAGGGGAAGGGGAGATAGAAAGGTAGATATCTGCAGACATGCTTCACTGCTTTTGAAGCTTCTCCCTGCAGGTGGAGAGCCCTTGGAATGGGGGATGCTTCACAAGCCATAAAGCAGGTCTGCACGTATCTTTCTCCCCCTCCTATCTCTGTCCTATACAATAAAATGGAAAAAAAAAAAAAAAGGCCCCTAGGAGCAGTGCATTTGTAGTGCCAGCACCGAGCCCCACCTTGGAGGCAAAAAAGAAAAAGAAAAAAAAAAAGTAAAGAAACTGAGAGGGAAGGGGAAGATAGGGTGAGAGAGAGAGATACCTGCAGCACTGCTTCACCAGTCATGAAGCTTTCCCCTGCAGGCAGAGAACAGGGGCTTAAACCTGTGCCCTCATATACTGTTACATGGGGGATCCTTACACAGGTCCTTGTGCTTTGCGTCATATGCGTTTAACCTGCTGCGCTACCGCCTGGCTCCCTCTTTTCTACCTCTTTGTCTCCTGCAATAAGTTGCTTTCCTCTCCAGCTCCATGGAGATATACAACAGCCAGTCACTAGGTAGCACTCTGCAGTCCCATGACTTTGGACAAGTGCCTCAAATGTGTTTGAACAGTCACCTCATTCCTATTTGTTTCTAGAACAAAGTCTGCCTTTGTCAAGAAGTGTGTGTGTGCTGTACTCTGTTCCCACCCTCTTTCCCAGATGCCATTTTCCTCACAGCTAAATTTAAGGAAGACATCTCTAGCCTGAGTAATTTTTGCAACAAGTTTTTATTACATAAAAAAACCCATATAAGACATTTAAAAAGAAAATATCCTGAAAATGAACATGGGCACACTGGACAACACAATGATAGAAGGCACTACCATCAGTCATACCCACCTTGGGGAGGGGAGAGATACTTTCCACACACACTTCAGAGGCTCAAGTCCTCTGTGTGGCTTTAGGGTCTAACTAATTTAGATAAAATCTGAATTTCCCCATAATTTTCTTATTAAATAAACATCCCACCTCTTTATATATAGCACTATGCCTTTATGTATATTTGTACATGGATTTCTTTCTCAAAAATAAAATAGCCATCCCCATCAGCAGGAGATTCTCAGCAGCATTCACAGCAGTTGCAGCAGGAGCTGTACCTTCTATTCATGTTAAAGACATGCAGCATGAAGGGAAAAGAACTCTCTATCCACTCCTTGTAATATACAGCAGGAGGAGAGAAACTTTTTTTTTTTTTCTGATGGAAGTGATAAGGCTGAGTATGAAATGAGATATCCAGAGCTTTTTGTGGTTTCAAAAAACCTTCTAAACCTGCTAGCTTATCTTGCTTTTGCAACTCTAAGGACAGTACGTAGCTCACGTGGGATCGAACCTCCTTAGGTGGTAGGGACTTAGCAAAGGTCAGCGAGGGAACGTCAGAGGATACACAAAGAAACTTGGGCTTGAAGCAACCCTAGTGGAACTTGGCAAGGCAAAGGACAGCAAAGAAATGGTTTCTCAGAGGCTGGATTGGAAAACCAGTCCTTGTCCCTCTGCACTGGAATGTTTTTGCAGCCTGGCTACTTGAGTTATATGATTTTTTTATTCTTTGAAGTTTAAGAACCTAACCAAGAAGGCAGTACAAATGTAGAGTGGGAGGGGCCAGGTGGTGGTGCACCTGGTTGAGTGCATACATTACAAATGTAGAGCGGGAAATCTGATCTTCCCTGTCAATATTGTTTGAATTCATTTCTTGAAGTCAAAGCCTAGGAACTCAGTGATGGAGGGCTCTCCTGGTCTTGTCCCCCACCCACACTGCTGCTGTCCATTTCCTGATAGCAAGCCAGCAATAGGGCTTCAAGCAATCACACCCTACTCCTTTCTCGGAAAACAAAAAGGCACTGAAGTCAGTGGAGAGGCCAGGCTTGAAAGCTCACTGAGCCTATAGCATCATGGCCTGTGCTCACTGAGCCTATAGCATCATGGCCTGTGCTTCTTATAGAAAAGTCTCTGGGTTGGCTGAGTGGAAGATTGCCCCTCTGTAACCAAGGCAATTCCTCTGGCAGCATCTGGGGATGAATTCTGGAATCCCAGTGGGAAAAGAGAGGCAGTGCAGGAGGGCAAGGGGGAAACCAAGTCAGGCAGACCCTCTCTTATTTTCCAGTGTGTGGGGGGAAGCTGGAGACAGCCTGGGCATAGTTCTCAGCAGTGCTTTTGGGCTCCCACTGACAATCTGATTTCCATGCTTGTCATTTAACATAAATGGCTGGTTTCCCTTTGATGGGAACACATGAGAATGATGTTAATATTAAATTTAATCTGGTAACTTAAACAGTTGCCTAGTACCACACAGATGCAGATGCAGATGCCTTTGGGTTTACATAAGCACAGACTCTTGGGTGATGAGGCCAGGGCAGGCTGCAGCTTTTCTGGAAATGTCTGGGCTGACTTCAGCTTTGGTGCTCCTTACCTGAGCATCGTGGCCATTGTCTTTATGACCTTCTCTTAAGCATGAATAATGAGCACCTTGAGACAGAGGGGCAATCCTTTTTATGAGCACTATTCTGCTTCTCAGGGCTTAGTTCAGACCTGCTGAGGAATACACTATAACTTCTGACTTATAAATAAAGGTACTGTGGTGGCAAAGTGAGAACTGAAGAATGAAAACCAGTAAAAGAACACAGAGCTCTGAAACCTTTTCTCTCTCTTTTTTCAGCTAGTGTGAACAGTTCCAGTTTGGTAATGAGAGAGACAACTATTTGGTTTGTGAAAGGCTTGCAGATGGCACGAGGATGACTGAAGGTCTTGCTGCTTCGTGGCAGTGTGCAGAAGGGCACAATCCCTCACAAGCATGTGGCCACCAGAGTCTGGCTGGCTGGGCACAAATGTACCTACCAGAGGTGTCCTGAGAAAAAGTGTCTGTTGCAAAATAATTAATAGTAAAAATAAATCCATGGGCATGGGGAGAGGAAGAAAGACCGGTTAGCCAGGCTTGCCCTGGGATTCTCTTAAGGCTTCTTCTAGTTTCTTCCTAAACTTGTCATACTTCTTCTGCACTTGTTGAATTTTGTCTTGCTCCTCTTTTTCCAGGATTGTTAGGAAGTTCTGGAGCTCAGGGATGGAGAAGGCATCCCACTATCAGGTGAGAGGAAGGCAGGGGAGAGAAATAGGAGACTAGTTACAAACTGAATAATAACCTGAGAGCCCATATCTAGCTTCAGTTTGTACATAGGCATAGGTTTCGCATGTAACACCAGCAGTGGAATTTCTGACTAAGAGTTTCTGATTCCATAAGACTTACTTGCTCGTTTTGAGAATAAATAACCTTACATTTTCTCTACAGCAGCCAAACTTATAATGGTGATATTGGACAGGGTCCCTGCTGACCTGCTCTGGGCCCCTGCTTTGGGCAGTTCAGTCCTGGCTCCCAGCATGGTGCAAATGAAGGAGAAATGAAGTGCATTTGAGCTTTACTCAAGCCATGTGACACTGGGCACATCAGCTACTCTCCTCAGCCTGTTTTCTCATTTGCTGTCAGGCAATGCAGACTCAACTTGTCACGTGCAAAGTGCTGCAGAGCCTGTTGGCCAGAACCTGAAGAGGGGTCTTTACTTCTCAGGGCAAAAGGCAAGTCTGACTTCTCTTAGACTAACTCATGGGTGGAGGTCATGTTGAGTCTAGGGATTTGTGCTCCTATGCATTTTGAGCAAGAAAGATTTATGTGAAAACATCAAGATTATATGTGAAAACATCATATCTGCTTTAATCCCCACATGGGACACAGAAACAAACTGAAATCCATAGAGGGAAGGTGGTGTAGCCACAATCAGAGCTGTGTCAGAAGAACTTGAACCATGGTCTCTGAACAGCCAGACCTATGACTTTCTACTAGGTCTGCACTGTTTAAACACTTTTTTTTTTGGAAGGGGTACTTTTTTTCTACAAACAGTATCTTTCACACTCCAGTGTATAACAGACAGAAGCAGAGATGCCTGACTCTAGTGAGAAAAGGGACTGAACCAAACTACAATGATCCCCTAAGTTCTCCAGTGGACCCCTCGCCCCAGGGTAGCTTCCCTAAATGCAGGCTGGCAAACTGTGAGATGCTCCTTTGTTCTTGGCCACCCCTTCCTGAGTGTCGCCAGCCACAGGGACCAGAAGCCTAGTTCCATCCCATTTCATACCAACATGCTGGGCTCTGGTCAATTTTTAAGAACCAGGGAGAGGCAAATGGCTTCAAAATATCTACATTCATTGGAGCACAAAGATAGCACTTAGGCCTCAGGCTACTTGGAATAAAGGACACCTGGGCTTGAGCACTGGGAATGTTTCAGAGCTCCATCACATGAAATCTGTTCTCTCCATAGGCCAGGCTAGGTGCACTCAGGTCCTGGCTTGCTACCCCAGGGAACTTATAGCCCTTGCTGGAACAGGGAGCCCTGACCATCTTAACTGCAGGACCCCCACTTACACAGGGAATTGAGAGTGAGGGCAACACATCTGCATATACTTCTGTGCCTGAGGGCTAGTTTGGAGCCAAAGCAACAGTTGTGGCACCTACCTCCACCTCTCCAGTTTCATTCTCCTTTAACACAAAGCTGAGGACATCAGTGTCAGGCCCTGCAAGTAAGCGCAGGTAAAGGGGACAGTCGGCCACAGAGAGCTTCTGGAAAAGCACTGTAAATCAAAAGAGAGGGTTGGGACCTCATTTCAGAAAAGAAGTACATGGACTCAGTCCACTGGGATAGCACAGGAAATGCAGAAGTAGGGAGGGGGTAAGACTGAAAAGGAGCTTGAGGGCTGGGCAGCACCTGGCTAAGTGCACACATCACCACATGCAAGGACCCTGGTTTGAGTGGGAAAGACCTGCTCAAGAACCTGAGGGACCTGCAGGGAGCACACTTCACAAGTGGTGAAGCAGGTCTGCAGATGTCTGTCTTTTTCCCTATCTTCCCTCCCCTCTCAATTCCTCTCTGTCCTGTCAAATAGAAGAAAAAAAAATGGGGAAAATGGCCAATGGGAGAAATAGTGCTGCATCAAATCCCAGCAGCAATATCTATGGTGGCAAAAAAAAATAATAATAAAGACTGAAAGGGACTAGTAAGGCAAAGAGGTTAGTCATCTTCTATCTTTGGTGACAGCTTGGCTTGAAGCCTGTTTCCATTCACGTCATCTCCCCATAGATTAGGAGTGGTGGGGTGGATTTACTCTCACTCCAAAGATCAGGAAGGGGTGCCCAGGGTGTGGTTTCCCTGAAGTCACATATGGAATCTTGGGGGTCTTGTCAGCGGGCCTGGGCTCCCATGAAACTGCCCAGAATGCAGGTCTGGCAGGGACTCAGCAAGTGAGCTGAGGCAAGAGTTGGGAAAGGCCAGTCCCAGCTGGGAGCTGCCTCTCTCTTACCTTGACCGTCCTTGTGTATCCGCTTAAAAAGGGCAAACTTCTGGGGATTGTCCATAACCATGAACTTCTTGAGCAGCCCCTGGATAACTTCACTGACTGTGGTGGTGCTGCTGATGTGCAGCTGCTTGATGGCATCAAGTGGCAGGTAGAAGGACGTCCGCTTGTCCGTGGTAGCTGCCAGGTTCACTTCCTTGATGGCGTCATAGATGGACTGGGGCCGGATTCCGGCAGGGACTGTCACCGGCCGCCGAAGTTTCAGGTGCACTTTGATGAAACCCGTGTAGGTGCCATCTTCGCTCTGCCAGAGGGGGATGTCAGCTGGGTTCATGAACTGTCTTGCCCCGGGAACTGCAGAGGCCTCTCTTAACAGCAGTGCTGTCCAGGATGTCCCCTACCTGTTTCCTTGAGTTCCTTCCTGTCTCTACTGACTTAGTGCTATTTGGCAGATACCCCATTTCCCCCCCAGTGGGCCAGGAGGAGGGCACAGGGGTTGCTGTGGCTTTCCCTCCAGGAGGCTGGGCTGCCTGTCCTAACCCCCTTACCACTTGGCAATGCTGACTGCCTTTGCTGAGGCAGGGTAGTTTGCCCTTCAAACCAGGGAGCAGAATGCTTCTGTAATAAGGTCTCTAGAGAAGCAGCCTTCTGGGTTTCCTCCTCTCTTTCCAAAGATCCCACTGTCTACCACTAGGGAAAGAGAGAGGCAGACTGGGAGTATGGATCGACCTGTCAATGCCCATGTTCAGTGGGGAAGCAATTACAGAAGCCAGACCTTCCTTCTACCTTCTGCATCCCACAGTGACCTTGGGTCCATACTCCCAGAGGGTTAAAGAATAGGAAAAGCTATCAGGGGAGGGAATGGGATACAGAGTTCTGGTGGTGGGAATTGTGTGGAGTTGTACCCCTCTTATTCTATGGTTTTGTCAATGTTTCCTTTTTATTTAAACAAACAAACAAACAAACAAACAAACAAACAACCCTGACATCTACAATTGGGTTTGGAGGAGTTCTAATCTGGCTAAAGCCCTACAGAACCGTTGCTGGCAGTTACCAGCAGGGGGCAGGGCTCTTCTATTGTTCCTCCTCTTCCAATCTTTCCAGACTTAGCACAAAGTGGGTGCTTTCCCATAAGGTTGTCCCCAGACAGCACCAAAACCCAAGATGGGAAAGAAGAGATGCTGTAAACTCCCTTTGGGGAAGAGGACTTTCAGGCACCAAGCAAAGCTTTATACAACTCCCACAAGAGCTTGTTGGTCATTTGACATGGAAGCTTACAGAAATTAAAGCTTTCTAAGTCACAAGCAAGGTAGCAGAAGAACAGAAATTGGATTTAGTTCTTTTTTCTTTATTTTATTTTATTTTGTTTTTTATTTATAAAAAGGAAACATTGATTAGCTCTTTTTCTAAAGCTCATTCTATTTCCCTAAATATGTGGAAGCCCTCAGCAGCCCAGGCAGATAAGCAGAGGCCCAGGAAGAAAGACAAGGGAGCTCAGGAAGCAGCCCCAGAGTCAATAGGGAAGATGAGCAGGAGGGCAGGCAGGTGTGGGGGCGGCCACTCACCAGCTTCATGCCCAGGCAGTTCTTCTCCCGGCTGTTGTAGCTCTCAATCTTCTGCTTGATCTCCTGTAGTGTGGGCAGGTGCTGTGTCTCCTCCACAGTTTTACAGACATTCTGGACAGACACAGAAAGGGGGAGGGAGGGAGGTTAGGTAGGTGGGTGAGTGATGGTTCTCAAGATGGGAAGAGGCATGACAACCCCCCCCCCCCAAGGCTGCTGATCAAGAAGACTCAGTGCATAGGAAGTGCCTAGATATGCACAAGTCCAACCCCAGCAGTACCACAGCCCTGGGGAGATACTGTGCATCTCTAGCCCTCAGTCTCCTCAACTGTGAAATGGGAACAATGTCCATCTGCCAGACTTGTGAGGCCAGTATGGCAACACTATGGACATCATTGGCCATAGTGCTCTGCACATGCTAACTAGCAAATATCCAGGAGCAAGTGAGCAGGTAGAGGGGGCTATGGCCCTCTATGATAACTGAGTTGATAAGCCTTTTCTGCTGGAAGTCTAGAGACAACCAGATGTACTCAGCACTGTGCTGAGTACTGGGAAACACCCCCTCATTTAGTCCTCATAAATCAGCCAAGCCTCAACTAGGTTGCCTCTCGCCTGCATTTCATAGGCAAGACAAGTGACAACAAGAGGAGTTTAGAAACTCATCCAAAGTCCTGTGGTTCACATGTACAGAACTAAATTATGGACTGCTCTGTGTGTTCTTCCCACGACATCATGATTCCTTGGTGTCTCCCAGGAAGCACAGAGAAAAGACTGAAGCTTGGGAGCTCGAGGCCAATGTCTGCTACACTGTGGGATTTCAAGGGGCAGGTCTGGGGTTTGAACAACTCAAACCCAAGTCAGTTCCCTGGATTTTCTCAACTTCTGCCACTCACTTCCCAATTTTGTTTTCATGTATCATGTGTGGCTGGGAGGACAGGAACCATAGTTAGGGGATAAGGATGGACAGGTTGACCAAACTTCACCAAAAATTTCGCTAGATCTTACCAATCTAGCAGACTTGTGTGTAGTTGGGGGTGGGAGTGGGAGTCATAATTCTCCTTTGGCAAATAAAAGGACTTAAGTCCAGAGAGGTGAGACAATTATGGGTTGTTTTCTTGACAACCCTAACCCCATCTATGTGAATCTGGTTTGGTTGGGGAATTTACAGTTGGTCTGATAACATACTACCCAGCTGAAGATCACAGGACCTATAGGAGAGCCTGCCCTGGCCTCTCTCCCTTCAGCCTGCCTGTGCATGGGAGATCACTACCACTTCCTCCTCCCACTCTCTAGTCCCAAAAGCACTGCGAAAACAGCAGGCTCTGTGGTTGTCAAGGGAAGCCAGTGTGGCCCCCACCCCAGCTTCCTCTGTCATAGAATTTTCCCTGGCCTGTACATGTCCTTCCTTTGGTGCTGAGCTCACCAGCACTGGGCTAGGTGACATCACACCCCTTTCTCTTATATCCACCATATACATTCCACAGTTAGCAGACCTAGTACTGGAGACATGGAAGTCTGAGCTCAAGGTTCTTCCCAAGTCACCACATGTCCACCCAGAGATGGATGGGCACTTCTGTTGAAAGTCACACCTTCCACTCAGAATTCTATGCTACCAGGGCAGGGCTGAGCAGCTGCTAAATGAAGGCCTATAAACATTAGCTGTGAAACATCCATCCAGGTTTGATGGGCCAGAAGCCAGGGCACCAGTCTCCTGAGAAGATGGCAGGGAGGGACTTCTAGCCTGTGGTTGAGAAGTAGCTTACAGGGCAGGCCTCATTCTACATAGCCACTCAGGTCTCTGGACCTGGATCTTGCTTCCATCTGAGACATCTGAATAGAAGTGTTCCCTGAGAACTCTTCCACCTCCTTGCATTGAGTGGCAAGTAATATCAGGCTGTCCTCATTTACTGTGGATTCATTAGCCCAAGGCCACTGGATATGGAAGCCCTAAGTTACATCCTGGAGGTCATAGTCATCACCCCCACCCAGCTTGGTACACAAACATGCTGTTTGGTCTTCCTGCCTGCTGTGTGGGAGTTTCCTATCTGAAGAACTGTCAGGTGACTAATCTGTACACTACTCTATCAATCTCTGAAGCTCACAGACTCCTCAGGAGTTAATAGCTTTCAGATACAAATCTACAAAAAGAGTCAAACAATGGAAAGAAAATTCTAGAAACTCCTAAGAGACCTCTCATAGCATTTTTTAAAATTAATTATCTTTTATTGACACTAGGGTTATCACTAGGGCTTGGTTTGCCTGCACTATGAATCCACCACTTTAGGTGGCCATTGTTTTCCTTTTTTTTTTTTTCCTAATTTTTACTAGATAGGACAGTGAGAAATTGAGAGTGGTTGGGGAGATAGAGAGAGAGAGAGAAAAAGACACCTACAGACATGCTTCACCACTTGTGAAATGGACCCTCTGCAGGTAGGGAGCAGGGGTTTGAACCCAGGTCCTTGTGCTTGGTAATATGCACGCTTAAGTGGGTGCACCACCGCCCAGTCCCAGAGATCTCTCATGGTTTCCTGTTGTACTACAGTCATTTCCTGGTAAGAAATGGTAACTGTGTGTTAAGCTACATGTGGCTTTCAAAGGCCAGTGCTCTAGGCCTGGTTTTGAATACAACAAGAGTTGCAGATGCCGTGTTGTCACAGAACACCCAAGGTTTCTTCTTCCTGTTCCCCTTTTCTACAGCAGATAAACCCACCTATTCTCTTGTTCCCACCACAAACCTGGAGGAAGTGACACAAGCAACCCTGGGCACCCCCACCTTCACCTTTAAGGGCCTACAGCAGAGGATAGAGCTCTTGCCCCACCCACCCTGTCAAACTTCACACCCTGGAATGTCAGCACCCCAGGCTGAGATGGCTGCTGCCCACACCGGATCTGGCAAACAAGATCAGATCTGTGGACTGAATGAATCACTTCCCAAAATGGGCCAGTCACCAGCCAGCCAACCACAGCCTCTAGAGTCCAGTAATCCTTTCCCAGACATGAGATGATATAGAATCTAGAGCAGTGTTCAAACCCCTCCCCGCTTTCCCTTTATTTTTGTTGTCAGCAGGGCTTCTTTGTTCCAGGACCACTTTTCCATATAGGGACAAATGGAAAGACACCACATCACTGAGGCTTCTTCCATCGCAGTGATGGCCAAATCTGGACTGTGTACATGATAATGTAGGAGCACTATCCAGGTGAGATTTCCTGCTGGCCTTAGAGCAGTAACTTTTTAACTTGGTTGCACATGGACTCCTCTGAGGATCTTTGGAAACAATGCACTCTGGCTCCACCCAGAGAGATTCTGATTTAATTGGTCTGGGTTTCAGGATGGACAGAGGGATTTTATTTCTTGAAATCTAAAGATTATTCTAATGTGCAGCAATGTTTAAAAATTGTAGGCAATTTCAAACATCAAGGGTTCCCATCCAGCTGCACAGCTAATACTCTGGTGCTCACAGATAATCCACTGCACCAAACACTTAGTAAAAAGGCATTATCTGAGGTGTGAATAAGTAATCATCAGGGGAAAAAGCAAAACCCCCATTCTCATTCACCTTACAGATGCTCAAGTCTTTAAAGTGAAAGAGCTATATCCATCCATGGGTACAGTGCTAGAGACCAGGCAGACAATTTTGTCTCCTGGGATGACCCATGACGGAAACAGAAGGGAGAATTCATTGAGCTATAATTTAAGAGATAGAGGCATTGATTGCTTGTGAGGTATCTTCCCTAGAGGTTACATGTCCAATTCATTGAGTGTGGAATGCATCTGGTCTGATGAGGCCCCTGGTATAGGTGGCAGATGGTTTAGTAGTTCCCAGTATATGCAGAATGTCTGCAGCACCAGTGGAAAACAGATTTGTGCTCACACACCCTGAGTCCTGGAAAGGGGAAGGCTGTGCCATCTCTTAGCTCTGGAGCTTTTTTTTTTTTTTTTTCCCTTTTGGGGGGCAACCAAGTGAAGAGGCTGGGTGCTAGAGGCCAGAGCCCTCTGAGAAAATGATCCTAAAATTTTCCTACTGAAATGCCCTTAAACAAATAAACAAAAAAAGATATTCATCCCATACCCTTGTGTCTGGGTCTATCTCTGAACAGATTGGATTTTACATTTTCTTTTTTTAAAAAAAAGAAAAAAAAACTGACTAATTTCTCATTCTTATCCATAACATATGTAAAGTTTTCATTTTGACTTAGTGGTCTTAGAGGAATGACTTAGTGATTGAGAAGAGATTCAAAATGAATCCTGTGGCATCCAATCTCCCCACGTGGTCACAAGGCAGTCCAAGAAAGCTCAAATATGAAGTGATTTCTTGCATGGGTGGCAAGTGGGTCAGGGAGAATGAATGTTCCAGCCTCAGTGCTGGAGCCATCAGATACATTTTTCTTTCCTTTTTTTTTTTAATATTTATTTATTTATTCCCTTTTGTTGCCCTTGTCATAGTTATTATTGTTGTTGTTACTGATGTCACCATTGTTGGATAGGACAGAGAGAAATGGAGAGAGGAGAAGAAGGCAGAGAGGGGGAGAGAAAGATAGACACACCTGCAGACATGCTGTGTGAAGCGACTCCCCTGCAGGTTGGGAGCTGAGGGCTCGAACCGGGATCCTTAAGCCGGCCCCTGCGCTTTGCAGCATCTGCACTTAACCTGTTACGCTACTGCCTGACTCCCCTACACTTTTCTTGATTAAATCACAAAAACCTTACTTTCTTTCAAATTTCACATGTCTTCTTTTCAGACTTATCATTTTCCTCCTCCCACACACTACTTTTGTTATATCCTTCCTGTCTGTCCATCCGAAATCTGTCCAGTCCTCTCTGACCAACCCAGCCCTAAATAATGGTGACAAGGATTTATACTTTCCTTACTAGCTAACCACATGCAGACACTGGTCTTTCTAGTTAGTTAGCATCCATTAGGTAATTTTGTCCTCCCAAATTTGCTCCTTTTCAATGATGAGACTATCAAACCCCAAGTAAGGTAAAGCTGACCTACATCTGAAGCTGACACTGCTATTCAGTACTCAAATGAACATCTACTTACATAAGCCTCCAGGTAGGCTGTCTACCTAGGCTTTCCTTCCTAACTAGGTTGTACATCCTTAATGTCTTACAACTACTCTAGTTATTTTCTTTCTCAGTGCCTGTGGTACAGGTATTTGTTTATTATGAATCAGATAACAAATACTTGCTCAAGAACCTGCAATGGCCCACCACTGAGTGCAGGGAGAAAAAGAAGATTTTACTTCTGCCTATGAGTTACAGTTGCAGTAAGACTTGGACTTCCATTTGTTCTGGGTTCTCTGAGTCCAGTATCTATGCCTATCTAGCACATCATGGCATTTCAGAGTCTTTTTCCAGCTTGACATATAGTAGAGACTTAGGAAATACCTGCAGGGTGAACATAAAAATGTGTTTGGCTTCTGGCCCCCATTACTAAAATAATGGTGAGAATGTAAAAAAAAAAAAAATTCTTTCAGGGCCTGAGTGGTGGCGCACCTTATTGAGCACACATGTTACAATGCACAAGGACCCAAGTTCAAGCCCTCAGTCCCCACCCACAGGGGGAAAGCCTGGCGAGTGGTGAAGCAGTGCTGTAGATGTCTCTCTGTCTCTCTTCTACTCTATTTCCTCTGCCCCTCTTGATTTTTGATGGTCTTCATCCAATAAATAAAGATAATAAACATAAAAAAATCTTTAAGTCTCAGTTTCTTTCTTTTTTTTATATTTATTTATTTTCCCTTTTTTTGTTGCCCTTGTTTTTCATTGTTATTGTAGTTATTGTTGTTGTTATTGATGTCATCGTTGTTGGATAAGACAGAAGAAATGGAGAAAGGAGGGGAGACAGAGAGGGGGAGAGAATGATAGACACCTACAGACCTGCTTCACCGCCTATGAAGTGACTCACCTGCAGGTGGGGAGCCGGGGACTCGAACCGGGATTCTTCACCAGTCCTTGCACTTTGCGCCACATGCGCTTAACCCACTGCACTACCGCCCGACTCCCTTAAGTCTCAGTTTCTTCATGTATAAATATGGGGTTAAAAATCCTTTATTGGGAGTTGGGCAGTGGCGCAGCAGGTTAAGCACACGTGGCACGAAGCGCAAGGACCGGCATAAGGATCCTGGTTTGAGCCCCTGGCTCCCCACCTGCAGGGGAGTCACTTCACAAGTGGTGAAGCAGATCTTCAGGTGTCTGTCTTTCTCTCCCCCTCTGTCTCCCCTTCTCTCTCCATTTCTCTCTGTCCTATGGAACAATGACGACATCAATAACAAAAGCAAAAGGAAAGTTCAAAAGAGGTGGAGCAATGCTGCAGGTGCCTCTTCTATTTCTCCCTGTCTCTCTCCCTTTATCAATGTTTTTTTTTTTTTAAGACTATCTTTATTTATTGTATAGAGATTTGACAGAACCTGAGAGGGAAGGGGGTGGTAGAGAGGGATAGAAACAGAGAGATACCTGCAACACTGCTTCACCACTCGCAAAGCTATACCCCTGAAGGTGGGGGCTGGGGGCTCGAACCTAGGTCCTTGTGCATTGTAACATATGCACTCAAATAGCTGCGCCACCACTTACCCCCCCTTTTAATGATCACAGGGAAATGTGGAGTCACGCAAATACTGACTCCCAGGGACAAACCTAGTGGAAAAGAAAGAAGGAATAGAAGAGAGGAAGAAAGAAAGGAAGGGAGGAAGGAAAGAAGAAAGGAGGGAAGGATGGAAGGAAGAAAAAAGGAAGGAAGGGAGAAAGAAAAAAGAAAGGGAGAAAGAAAAAAGAAAAAAAGAAAATAAGGAAGAAAGGAAGGAAGGAAAGGAGAAACAGTTTGGGAAAATATCAAATTCATCTAAGGCAGACATCACTAACAACAGACACCCAAAGCCTCAGAGCCAAACATGTCTCAGTTTTCTTCAGCACTTATTCTGGTCTGGCCCACAGGCCAGAATGCTTGTTCATTCCTCCTGCATTTGTATTTCACAAACTTCTCTAGTGAAGGGCTAGGTAGTAACTATTTTAAACTTTGTAGACTATACAGTCTCTGTTTCAACAGGATGAGTGTGGTGATATTTCAATAACACTTCATGGAATCTGTCCCATGGGCATCAGCACACTAACCTTGGCTCCACACTGATGTTTGCAATTTCTCCTGCCCCATCTCCATCTTCTCTATGGAGTTTCTGGATGCAATTTCTCTGACCTATACTGAGTCCTCATTCTCTGCTCTCCTGATATTTCAATTTCCAATTGGGCAGGTGGTGGTGGTGGTGGTGGTGGTGGTGTCTACAGGTTTTTATAAGCCTCTACCTGTCTCATGAATCATCTCCTATCAGGAGTCACTTGTTTCCTGTTATTTCCTTACACCACCAGTAGTTGGCCTTTAGTAACTCCACTCTCAATTATGTATACTTTTCATGACTACACAGAACATTGTCACTTCCCTGGAGTGACACTCTCCTTGTTCTCCAAAGAGGAGGCAACACACTACCTTAGAGGAATGTGGGACAGGCAGCTAGCTGAACTCACTCACAGGCTCGGGGGCTCACTTCTGAACATTTGTCCCCAAATCACAGTAAAGATTCAGATTCTTGTCACAGCAAAACTTCAGATTTCCACATGCCATGGAGTCCTGCAGCTGCCTGCTAATATAAAACCTACTATTTCAAGGGACCATTGAAGGAGATGTCATAGCCTGTATGACTACAATCAGTATCTGATATATGCTGCCTTTTATTGTTTAATTATTATTTTCCAGGTGTGATTCCATCTCCCCTATTAGATATCCCCTAAAGGGAAACAGAGACTGATGTCTGAAGGTTACCCCCAGTCCCACCCTACTATACACATGGAGCCCCTGGGGAACATGAGGCTGACTTTCAAGATCACATCAGATAGCACCTGCTAATTGGATAGGCAGGCAGAGGGCAAAACATCTCACAGCCTGATGCTGGACACCAGGAACACTTCACCAACCCACACCCCAAAGGGGTTAAGCTAAGAAGGTACAGGCTGTAAGATGTTGCAAGCTTTGGCTACAGCCAATACTATGGCTCAGTGTTTCAGTTTTCAGGTGACAACCAATGCAAAGACCATCAAATGACCTGTGACCTCTAGTGAGTCACTTCTTCTCTCAGAGCTTCAGTTACCTCATCTGTGAAACCATGAAGTGAGAACATAAATGCTCTATGGACTCTTGGCAGTGCTTGGATTTTGCATACAAGCTAGGGTGGTATCTTGCACCACTGCTTCCTCTTCTGTTTTAGAGAAGTAGGTGTGGGCTAGGGTCTCCTGGAGGAGATCTGGGCTTGTCTGAATTTCAGTAGTTATAAGTGGTCTCAAACACTTTTAACTTCCAAAATTTGATTGTTCTCATTCCTCTTGCTTTGTTCATCTGTATGTCCCCATGGTAGCAAAGTTCAAATAGTTCTAGACTTTCTTAATACATATAATTGAAGAAAACAAAACAAAAACTACCCGGAAGCCACTTGCCATATGCCTTTGCCACATTTCCTCTTTCTTAGCTCTTAGCAAATCTTTCCCCAGTTAAATCTTATGCCCCCTGGGTGGAAACCATGCCCAGGCCTGCATCAGAAAGGAGAGCATCAGGCACTTACCACATGAGAAGAATCATCTGTAGACAACTCCTACTCCCACCTGCTCCCTCATAGCAAGGCTGACTGTGAGGTCTCTTCTAAACGGGAACCTCTGAAGGGGAGGGGCAGGGACTGTTCTGGCTGGGTTTGGGACTCCCTGCTCTATGTGGAGAATGCCCAGACCACATTCAAGATGCACTGGTCCCTTTGTATTGCCTCAACTAGATGGAAAAGAGGAACCCCTGGGGCCTCACTACAGGGATCCTCCCTGACTCAGATGGCTCCCCAGCAGCATCCAGAATGAAAGGGTTGATCCCCAGAGACCCCTCTATGGAGCTGCCCAGTGTCTCAGGGAGAAAAGGGCTGTACTCCCAATAAGTTATTTTCTGTAAAGGAAAGAAGACACGGAGCCATATCTATGTGCAGATCTAGGGAACTGTTGAGCAGTTTTGCAGAGATGTAGATGGGGAGCACAGAGAAGGGGATATGTGTATCTGAGAAACTGGGAGGAAAATGGAGTTCCCAAAGGTGAACTTGTAGAGCAGATGGTCAATGCAAACAGTCAGCAGTGATGATTGCCCGTGGGTTGAGGACTGTGAAAGGCACCTTGGGACATGAAATCAGTGGGGTGTGGCCCCTGTCCTTGGGAGCTCACAGGTTATCTGAAGAGGGAAGGCAGAGACATATACACTATGACTGTATGAGACACCAGGACAAATACAGCACCACCAGGGACAGAGCCTGCGCAGCAGTGTGTATGTGGTGTGATGAACTTCACACTAACTGATGCTCTGACCTGCCACAAGTTCTAGAGCCTGACACTTGTTTCTAACTTTCAGACAACCATCTCTATAATTGGGAACAGGTGACTGGTGTAGTAAAAAAGGAAGCTGGGAGAGTGCTGTAGCCTGGGGGCAACAGCAACCTAGGTTCAAAGTTTATAGAACTTCATCATTAGTAAAACAAGTCACCATCTGAGGACTTCACAGACACAATCTCATTCATCCCCTGAAAGGATGCTTCCAGGAGGGCCTAGTGGGGGTTGAACTGTTATGTGGAAAGCTGGAAAATGTTACACATGTACAAACTATTGTATTTTATTGTTGACTGTAAACCATTAATCCCTCAATAAAGAAACTTAAAAAAACAAAAACAAAAAACAAAAAAACGAATGCTTCTTCACCACTAGACCACACTGTCCTGCACACTCAGCCACATACAGCCTTTATGATCTGTGCCAAGTTGGGAGACTTAGATTTCTTTGTCTGTGAAATACAGATAGAACACTTACAATGTTGTGTAATGTTTATAAATATATTGGGGAGGTGAATTTGGAAGTACACAGCCCAGTTTAAACACGCAGGAAGCACTCAAAAATGGCAGCAGATGTCACCATCAGAACCACCGTCATCCACAGTGGCTGTTTGTGAGGTTTGGTATGTGGAAATTAACCCACATAAGAGTCCCATTGTCTTTACCCTTAAACCTGATGATCCTTTCAGCCAGGACCACACTCTCACTCTTGTGGCCCCTAAGCTCTTCTGCCTTTGGGGTAACAGGATTCTCTCTTCATTAAAAACTACTAGAAATGGTATTTTAGTGGCCAGGTGGTAGTGTACATATTACAATGCTCAAGAACCCAGATTTGAGTTCCTGGTCCCTTTCTGTAACATGTGCACTCAACCAGGTGCATCACCCAGCCCTTTCTATACCCTTTCTGCAGCAGGGAAGCTTCCCAGATGGTGAAGCAGTGCTGCAAGTGTCTCTCTGCCTTTTTCCCCTCTCTATCTCCCCATTCCCTCTTGTTTTCTCTGTTTCTAGTCAATAAATATATAAGTAAAATATATTTAAAATGCTATTTTATAACATTAATAGGAAGTCATATTTAGTAATATAATATATTATATATAATACTCTCAACCCAAAAGCTCTTTTTTCCTTCTGATTTTAAAAGAAATTAAAACACTAGTGTGGGCCCTAAAGTACTGTGGTACAATTTACCTCACAGATAAATTGGCAATGCTTTCAGCTCTTGAGTCCCAGGTAAGGTGACCAGTTGTCTCAGCTTGCCTGGGATGGAGAATTTCCTAGGGTGAAAAAATGAGGACAGTCCTAGACAAACCAGAACATTTGGTGACCCCAGGAATCCCTCTCCTTCCTCTCTATTGCAGGTCCCAGGGGCACTTCCTGTTTTTATCTCTGAAGCTGAACTCATGTACTCTTTCCTGGAGCTTTTCCTGAAAATCCTAGCTTCCTGCCTAGCAATAGCTGTCTCTGAAATTCACCACACATCCCTATATCCTTGCAAAAGAACTACAGAATGTAAGCTTCCCAAGGCATGGCCTATCTTTTTCACCAGTGCAGCTCCCACAACAGTGCCTGATATACAGGAGGGGCTTATTAAACATTTGGTTCATGAACTGAATATAGCACAAAGAAGTAGTAACACACACACACACACACACACACACACACACACACACACACACACACACACACACACACACACACACCTACCTCAAGTATAGGGAAGTTAAAAAGACTCCAGGCTTGTATGAAGTTCATTTCTGGTCCATGGTACTTATATCTACTCCCTAGACTAACTGGAAATCAGAGGAGACTTCTACTCTCTGACTATTTCTGAGGGTAAACATTGCAAATTCCTCTTCCTGGGCCTACTAGAAGTCCAGGGTTTTTTTTGGCTCAAAGGTCTAAAGTGTGAGTTTATGCAAAATAGGGGTTATACATTTTGCTGAGATGGTAATAGGTATTTTCTCCTAGAATATTTTCTTATATCCTATATAATTTCTAGGGTATTTTTTCAGGTTAGAATTCCATCTAGGTCTCTTCAGACCCCATCACCTCTACTACTTAGTCTGACTATTTTGCCCGAGAATTCCTCCTCAAGACAGTTGGCCTCTGTCCATCTCAGATTGGGAGATACCTTCCTCAATCCCCACTTCTAACCAGAATCAATGGATTTATGCCTCAGTTATTTATCATCTAATTTAATCTATTTTTTTACAAGCCTGTCTCTCCTGTGACCAATCCCAAACTAGGGGCTATACCTTTTCCATATTTGTATTCCCAGAGCACTGTGGAATGGATTATAGTGGAAGGGGTGGTGAGAGGGTTCCAATACCTTCTCATACTTCTGTCACTCCATCTCTCCTAGGGTTGAATTTGACTCATTCAGAACAAACTTAAAGAGGATCCCATGCAGATCAAATGTCTGGTAGGAAACCAATATCTACAATTCCAATATTCAGAACTCCTATAACAAAAACATTAAAGAATTCCTACAACTCTCCCTCTCCTCTCTGTCTCTCATCTTCTACCTAAAGGAAAGAAAATAATGAGTGTCAGGGATAGCTGAGTCATACAGGCACCAAGCTCCAGTGCAATAAATAAATTAATAAATAAACTTACTGGCAGATGATGAATGAATAAATAAAACATGACATGCATAAACAAAATATTCATCAAAAAAAGGGGAGGTAATTATGGGAACGCTATAATACTGATGTACCTTGAAAACACTTTACCAAGTGAAATAAAGCCAGGCACAAAAAGATAAAACCAAAAGGTTTAACAGTGGTTTCCAAGGGGCAGTGGGGAGGGGGGAATGAGGAGTTATTATCCAATGGGTAACAGAATTTCAGTTTGGGATGATGAAAAAGTTCTGGAGATAGATGATAGCTGAACAATTTGCATATACTTAATATTACAGCAATACAACACACACAAAGATGGTTAAAAGTTGTTTTTTAAAAAAATATTTATTTATTTATCAATGAGAGGGATAGGAAGAGAGAGAGAAAGAACCAAATATCACTCTGGTATATGAGCTGCTAGGGATTGAACTCAGGATCTCATGCTTGAGAGTCCAATGCTTTATCCACTGCGCCACCTCCTGGACCATGGTTAAAAGTTTTATAAATGGGGAGGGCGGTAGCACAGTGGATTAAGCGCACATGGCACAAAGCACAAGAACCAGAGTAAGGATCCTGGTTCAAGCCCCCGGCTCCACACCTGAAGGGGGTTGCTTCACAAGCAGTGAAGCAGGTCTGTAGGTATCTATCTTTCTCTCCCCCCTCCTCTCTCGATTTCTCTCTGCCCTATACAACAACAACAACAACAACAACAGCTATAACAACAATAATAAGGGCAACAAAAATGTGAAAAATAGCCTCCAGGAGCAGTGGGTTGTAGTGCAGGCACCAAGCCCCAGCAATAACCATGGATGCAAAAAAAAAAAAAAGGTTTATAAATAAATAGTCAAAGGCAGGGGGACCTGAAAGCCATGGTTTCACCTGGTTCCTACAAAGTTGAAGCAGTCAATACTATTTTTTTGTGTGTGTGAAATCACTTTTTTATTCTTTTAAAAAAATTTTTATTTATAAAAAGGAAACACTGACAAAAACCATAGGATAAGAGGGGTACAACTCCACACAATTCCCGCCACCAGAACTCTGTATCCCATCCCTTCCCCTGATAGCTTTCCTATTCTTTAGTACTACTTCTAAGTAAGTTGCCCCCATCTCCATCCCAAGATTTCCATGAATTGGTTCTTTTCCTGGCCCAGACCATTCTCCTGCTCCATACTCTATGAAATGGCTGAACACTAGGCATGGTCTAGATGGCCCAGCTCAAAGGAGCTGCTGTCCTGGACAATTGGAGTTGCTTCCCAGGCATTTTTTTTTTTTTAGTGATTTAATAATTACTGACAAGAGTATAGGATAAGAGGGGTATGATTCCCATCCTCTCCACTGAAAAGTTCCTTATTCTTTATCTCTCTGGGAGTATGGACCAAAAAGCTTTATGGGGTACAGAAGGTGGAAGGTCTGGCTTCTGTAATTGCTTCACCAATGAACATGGACATTGGCCTGTCCATACCACCCAGTCCCAGGCAATTCTCAAGGTAGTTCAAGTACTAAGGCTGGACTCAGAGCTGGAAGGAACCTTAAGAAGAACTGGTCCATTCACCTATATTCTGAAGCAACCTAAGTCATTAGTTGATCCATGACCAAGCAGCAACGCCTAGCCTTCCTAGCTCCCACACCCTTACAGAAGTGGGCATAACACTGAAAGATCTGGGGACTCTCAGCACTGGGTCTCACTTCTGTAGACCATAAAGTCCCAATATGGTCTTGAATTCATGAGCTGAGAGTTGGGTATTGGTTCGCTGCTACAGCTGTCTCCATGTCTCACTCTCACAAAGTGGACATTCCCACACAAGAGTGCTTTCAAAAGAGTTCCTCAGTTTCATGCAGGATCCCACAACTCTGAGAGGGAAGTGCACAGGATCACAGGACTAGGGAGAAAGCTGGAATCTAGCTGTGTGTTCTTTTTTTAAATGTAATGTTGATGAAAGAACCTAGGGCGTCTCCTATAGATGATACCACTGAACTACCTCCTTGGTCAAAATTCTTTTTTTTTTTTCTGTGAGAGAGGAGGGAGAGGAGAGACAGAGTGACATAAAAGATGCTACAGTACAGCTCTACCATCTATGGAGCTCCCCCAGTAATGTACTTCCATATGATGCTGGGACTTGAACCCTGGACTTCATATACAAAAAGATGTGTGCTCTACCAGATGAGCTATCTTCTAGTCCTATCACGTGTTCTATCTATAGACCTGTTCCCTGGCTGAAAAGGATGATGGCACCTTGACTGCTGGGAACACTTGCCCACTACATGTTGGATCCGGTCTAGCTGGAGTCCCTGCAGGGTGGGCATTCAGCAGCATGATGATTTGGATTTCAAAGGTGCTGGGTAAGGTTACTGCCAGGAGTCAAAAGCCTCTTCACCAGTGATATCACATCCAGTGATAAGAGTTAAATGCTGACTTCCCTGCTCACCCCACCCCACCCTGGTGCTGGGGCTCATGTGTGATACTTATAAATGGCTTAACTTGTTATTAAGTATCTCTGAATCTTTTAGATGTGTGTCTTCCATGTCACAAATGCTCAAGAGCAGGGGCATTTAACTTCTTGTGGACAGGCAAAGGGTACTATCCTCAGGGACCCTGAGATGAATGATGCTGACATGAGTCTGCATTTATGGGCATTTTTTGGCCTCACTTTAGGGTTTCATTTACTGTCACAATTCTTGAGAGAGCTATTAGACAGCAATAGGAATCATATTTTAGGAATTCTGACATGATACCTATATCCTAGATATATCCCTTAATATGCTGTGCCACTTGTCTTATCAGTTACTGCCCTTCTGTTAGAAACAACCTGTGGTTGTTGTGAGACATGAGGTGATGCATGTACAGGGCCAGACAAACACAAAGGTCCAGTGATTTATTGTTATTATGATATTTTCTAGTCATTTCCCACAAATCTTAGCTCCTGCCCTTTATCTCTTCTGTACACAGAACACCAATCCTGAACCCTACCCTCCTACATCAAACTCAACACCCATCTGGACTTCTGAAAAAGGCCTGTTATCCCAGTTCTGGATGTCCTCTCATAGGCTCTCATTAATAAATTTTGTGCTTTCATTTGGCATTTGCTGTATATTGGAGGGACACATCTTCTCAATTAATTGAAGGAGAGAGATAGGTGAGCAAGCTTGCTAATGTCACAAAGTGAATGCTTGCTACCTGGGTTCTCATGTCTAGAGTCAGACAATGTTGAGAATCTGTGGCAAATGCTTACTCTACCTGGGCAGACAGAGAATGTTCAGACTCCTGGGGTGGCTGACTGGGATTTTTACTTGATCTGAATGATACTGGGAATGTTAAATAAATGAGAACTGTATTGACTTTTCCCACTACAACCTGCCACTCCCATGGCAGAAAGGCAGTAGCAGAAATCCAGTCTGCCACTTCCTCACATGAGTCCCTCACCTTCTGAAAGGCCCCACTTGAGGAAGGACTGCCCCACTCCTGTCAGCAGGTGTCAGGGCTTGGTTGCTTAGTGACCCAGCCCCACCTGCCCTTGTGCTCCAGGACAAACAGCTGAGCAATCACAGAAGGGGTGGAGGGGCTGTTCTGTGTTTGGGGAGTGGTCCTTGCATTTTCTGTGCACTCAGTGAGATTTTTTTTGGGGGGGGGAGTTACTGAAAAAAATGCATTGATTCCACTTCCCAAATGTTCACAAGCTTCCTCTAAAATAGCTTTAAGAGCAGCTTACACAAAGCTCACTCTAAAATGCTTCTGCATGGACTCTGGGAGCCCCACCTGTCTCTCTCTGTATGCTCTCTGACTGAAAAAGAAGTACCAGACCACTTCTTTATGAAATTTACATCAAGCACCAACTATGTGTGACACAACGATAAACAAAATTTGATCCCTTGTTGAGAAGATTGCACCCATCAAGAGGAAGGTCAGGAGAGAAGGAGGTTGTGGTGCTTGGGAGTATCCAAGCTGCAACTGGGAATGTCCTCCAAAAGCCCATCATTCTCCTCACAAACCCACACTTCCCAACTAAGCATGAATGTGGGGATTACGTGCTTATTCCTTCTCTATTGTGTTATGCCAAGGAAAAGGCTCCATCTTACTTTCCCACTACTAAGGCCAGTCTACGGAGAATCAGTTCTTGCTGGTTTCCCTTGTCAAGGCTGGGGGCAGGTCCAAGTGCTGTGCCACTCTTCACCTTGGGGGAGAGCCAGAAAAGGAGAGTAATTGAGGGGCTCATGCACTGGAGGTTGATGAACAGAATATGGTGAACCAGATGTTCCCATATTAAGGGAAGAAAAGCCTGGATTTCAGCAACAGGAATTGACTGAGTGACAAGAACAGCTCTTTCCAACAGGTCACTCAAATTTGAGACAGGTGATTCGAGATTACTGACAGCTTTTCAGAACTTGGCTCTTCCCCCAACATACCATGCATGCAACAGAAGGAGCATGTGCTAGGGAATCAGATTAAGCACAGGGTGCAGGTCCTGCCCTCTAGAAAGCCCCTTTCACATATTACTTTGCCTAGACAGCTATAGACATCTGCTCCAATGGCCTATCCTGCCTGCATAAAGGCCAACACCACCCCCAGACCTTTTCCCTCTGGAATTTCAGTGTTGCTTGTCCAGGGACCCAACCACCCTAAATCATTCTGTACACCCTGGACAAGGAAGGGCTGTTGGGGGCGGGTATAAGGGATGCTTGTCATGAGTACAGTTCCCCCTCCACACACACACAGTGGGTTATATGCAGGCCTGACTGGGCACAAGGACATGGCTGTAATGACCCCTGACAGTCTCCTCCAGGTCCAGGATCCTCAACTTCTCAGAGGGGAAGCTAACCTTTCCAGCCTATCCCTGTGGCTACTACCACTTTATCACTACTGGTTTGCTGTCAGCATTCCCTGATAAAATCAGGTGGATGCTGAGTTTTCTGCTGGAATGTCCCTCTGCCTAGGGGCTCTGTTCATGAACTTCTTAAGTAAGTAAGGGAAGCAATCTGGTCTGCTGCACAACCAGGTTGGTGGTCATAAGGTCTTTTTAAAAATGATTTATTCAGTTGACTAAATTTGAAGGGGGGAAGAGAGATTCACGTGACAAAAAAATAGAGAACTCAGAGCATCACTCTGATACATGCAGTGCTGGGGATTGAGCTGCTAGCCTCAGGTATGTAAGTCCAGTTCTCTGATGGTTGAGCCATCTCCCAAGTTTTTTTTCCCCCACAAAAGCCATAAGGTCTTTAAGTGAAAAGACAATGTTAGATTGAGCCTGGACACTAAGGATTTGGGGTGCTGTATAAAGAGCAGAAACCAGGTGTTGGCTTTGTTTTAAAAGCTAAGGGGACTCTATGAAGGCTCGGGATGCTAGAGTGACCTGTCCCTGCCAGTCACACGCAAAGGACACAGAAAATTCAAGAAAACCCTGGAAGTCAATTGGGCAGCCAACAAGGGCTATCTAGAGAAGAGATGATAAGCACTACATAGAGAGGAATGGGGACAAGAAGGAGAGGCCAGACTGCAGCACTGAAGAGGCAGATTTCCAGTGGCAGACTGTATGAAAGTGAGGAGGAACACCCCTGACATTTCAAAGATGAGGCAGAGACCAGGAGAGAAATCATTTAAGAGCAAAGGCCAGGTCTTGATATACCAAAATTTAGGTATCGAAGGGGCATGCAAACCCTCTGATATGTGAGTAAGATCTGGGATTCTGGTTTGATACTGATATATTATCTCTTTCTCCCTAAATAGTCTGGGTGGGTGGATGCTGTATGTACAAACTATCTGGATAAGCCAGATGATTTATGATAAATGGTCTAAACTTGTGAAGAAGGTAAGTAAGACCCAGGTAGTCCTACAAGAGGCTTTTATATCAGCTATTTATGTTCTCTTTGGAAGTTGCTACAGATTACAGAATGTAGCCATCAGTACAGAAGTCCTAAATAGTCCCATGAGAAACTGGTGAGAAGAATTTGCTCCTGTGAAAAAGAGGTGAGGGACACATTGAAGGGGAAGTAATGCCAGGCCAACTTTAGCTCTTGCTGAAAGAAAGGATGGAACAATGAAATATGAAGGGGTGAAGGATCTTATCTCACTCAGTTTGCTTGAGGTGGGTAGGTATGAGAAGCAGGACTTGGTTCATAGCTCTGTGCTGCTTCCATTAGATCATGGGTCAGTCGAGAGTTCAGTGGATTGTCACCCAACAGCTTTGTCCAGTATGGTGTAGTGACATTAGGGGACTTGTTTGAGCAAGAATGCAGGACCCATAAGTCCTCCATTCTGCTTCTATTTACTGGTATTATCAGAAGTAAATCTTTTTTTTTTTTTTTTTTTTACCACCTGAGCTTCAATTTTCAGCCTAGGAAGCTTTCTGGAATCTGTGATGCATGTCTTGCATTCCAGTCAAAGAAACTACTCAATCACTAGATATAATTAAGTGATTCTTAGATGTCATTATATTTAACATATGAGAAATAATAAGGAATAGTACTTAATAAGCACATGTATGGGTCCTATTGCCAAAATTCAGGAACCAATAAGTCTGGGGTGGAACCCAGAATATCTATTTTCAAAAAATGAACCAAAGTGATTCTGGAGAACTAAGGAGGTAGCTCAGCAAGTAGTGCACAGGACTTTCATATGTGATGCCCCAGGTTTGATTCCTAGAACTGACTATCCCAGAGGAGTGTTATGCTCTGCTCATCCTATAAACTAACTAAATATTAAGAGAGTGACTCTGGTGCAGGTGAGTGGGGCCACCTGTGAGTGGTGCTGCAGCTTTAGTGCTACAGAGGAACCAGGGAACATGGAGCAAAGAAAATATTTGTCCTCAGAGAATTTCTGGTATAGCTGGAGAAGGCAGGAACCCATCCTAGGACTCGGACATTCAGGTGACACACAGAGAGGAGAGTTAAAAGACCAAAGAGAAAGCAGAGCAGAGCTTTCAAAGGTACGAGGAGGTACGAGGAGGTACGAGGAGGTACGAGGTACGAGGTACGAGGAGGTACGAGGTACGAGGTACGAGGAGGTACGAGGTACGAGGTACGAGGAGGTACGAGGTACGAGGAGGTACGAGGTACGAGGAGGTACGAGGAGGTACGAGGAAGGACATCTGTCAGAGACAGCTTAGTGTTGGCCACAGCCTTCTTTCTCTTCATTTGGGCTCACAGCTGGACTCTGTTTCCCATCCTTGTGGTTAGGTGGGGTCATAGAATTGAGTTTTATGGCAAATGGGTGAAAAAACACACCATTTCCAGGCCTATGGCTTCCCCAAAATGCCGATGTAAGTTTGCTTAGAAGGGAATAAAACTTCCTATGGTCAGTGACTAAAAAACAGGGGCTATTTGTCCTATCATTAAGTCCATCTGGGTTGTCCAGGAAGCAAGAATAAAGATGTAACAACTACGCCCCACTGGCATCAGTACTTTTGTAACCAGTACTGGTTGTTGTATTGGACATGTAAGGTGTGTAAATTCTGATCCTACAGAGAGCTTCCCATCTTTGTAGAGGGCAGCCACTCTGGGAAGGGCTGAGAAGACCACCAAAAGTGTGCTCCTTGGGAGGGGAGCGCACGCTACAGCCTGAAGGGAAAGTCTTTCCCAAGAGGGAAAGTCTTCTGAGGTTCATCTTGGGCTGTGTAGGCACACAGAAAACTGTTAAATGCTCCAACAGCTCTAAAGGCTTTTTATTTTTATTGTTCACATTTGGAATTTTTTTTTTTTTTTTTTTAGTATCTTTTCATGCCAAGAAGGGCAGGTGATGTGCCTGAGGTTGCTGGCAGAGAGACAGGGATTTCTCTGCCTAGTCCGAGGACTCTCAGGCTTGGCTGATGTCCCTGGAGTGCCATAGAGATCCCATCCAGGAAGGGGCTATTGGAAGTCAGAAGCAGATGTTACAGTGCAGGATGGGGACCAGGAGAGGTGGGTTGCTCTGAGACTCCTTTCTTTTCTTTTTTTAAAAAAATTATCTTTATTTATTTATTGGACAGAGACTGTCAAAAATTGATAAGGAAGAGGAAGATAGAGAAGAGAGGAAGAGAGACAGAGAGACACCTGAAGCCCTGCTTCACCACTTGCAAAGCTTTTTTCTGCAGGTGGGGACCAGGAGCTCTAACCTGAGTCTTTGTGCACTGTAACATGGGCATTCAGCCACCACCCCGCCCCATGAAACCCCTTTCTTATTTGATTTTCCTTGAAGTCCTCTCTCTCTCTCTCCCTTTCTTTCTTATTGTCACCAGGGTTATCACTGGAGCTCAGTACCAGCACTATGAAACCACTGCCATGTTTTTTTTTTAATTCTATTTTGATAGGACATAGAGAAATTGAGAGGAGAGGAGGAGTGATAGAGAAAGAAAGACACCTGAAGACCTGCTTCACCACTTGTGAGGTATCTCCCCTGCAGGTGTGGAGTGGGGGCTAGAACTGGAGTTCTTGTTCATAGTAATATGTGTGCTTAACTTAGCAGTGCTCAGGTTGGTTCATCCTCAAGCCATCCATGACCCAGGGAAACACAGCCTAATCATCCCCAGCCGAGGGGGAAAGCACCTGCAGAGTGCTACTTCAGCCTCCTGAAACTGCCTGGTGTGACTCAAAGCTGGATCCTCTCAGAGGAGGCCCCAGCAGCACAGAAAGCTGCCATTTTCTGAGATGGCTCAGGGTCTGCTCCTGCTTTTTCTGGAGCTGGGTCTCTCATCTCTAGGGGCCTCTTGCCTGTGAAGAGGCAGGTTTTCCTAATTCTCCTACCTCCTGCTAAGAAGGTGGGAGAGATTTCTCTGGAACTTTTTGGAGGCCTGGCTGGTAACTCCCCACTGGAGGCAGGGGAACATCAGGGAGGGCCTCCCACAACACTGCTCAGGCCAGGCACATGCCAGCCTAGCAGCAGATACAGGTTGCTCTGACAAAGCTATTTATAGAAGTCATCTTGGCCTTTCCCCAAGGGGGGTCTCAGTCTCTCAGAGACCAGGAAATGCATGCATGCTTTTCCTTGGAGACAGAAAAGAGAAATTTTCTAAGGAGCTCAGAAGTGATCTGTCTTTGGGGTCAGAATGGAGTTGGAATAAAGCAGATCACTTCGAAACCCTTTCAAGAAGAGACTCCAAGAAGAGAGAGCTGAAAATGTTATTAGAGGTAGAAGAACACTTGAAGGATGAAAGACAAACATCTGAATGAAGCTTCCCCAGCTCCCAAGTTACACACCCTGTGACAGCCTGATTTTTCTGTGGCCAGTGAAGAACCCAGGAGAGGTGGCTATGTGCATCCCAGGAGGATGCTGCATTGCAGGCAGGTCAGGGAGGAGGAAAACTGTCCTTACTGACAGTTTTTTTTTTTTTTAATTTAAAATTTTTTTTCCCTTTTGTTTCCTTTTAGTGACAGTTCTGAGTGTCAGTCAAGACTTCTGTCAGGCTGTAACTGGGCAGAAGCCAGAGATAAAGGAGACCTAGACTTTTTCTTTCTGAAAAGTGTTATCCCATGGCCCTGTCTGGAGTTTCATAAAAGGAATTCCTGTCCTCTAAGGGCTTGGGACTTGGACAAATCAAGTAGGGAGATATACAGAGATGTCAGTAAAGAGGTTTCTGTTAATGCTAAATCAAAGGTGTGTTTTCTTTTTCTTTTCTTATTTTCAAAGGTGTGTTTTCATGGGCTATGCTAGGAATGAGAACTGGGGGAGAATGAAGGAAGAAAGATTGCTTGAGTGAAGGAATACCCACAGCCCCACCCCAGAATATTTTCTTGTGGGATATATATTTTTACTCTTCCCAGGAAACATCAGAAGTAGCTACCACTTGCCAAGGAAAAGAAGTCAATGCTTTCAGTGCTTCCTCCACCTGGCCATGCTAAAAACCCACCTTCTGGGCCTCAACCTGGCTCTAGTCACCATACTAGCTAACTTTGTTTCTAAAACAGGAACCATTTCCTTCCCAGTCACAGCAAAAAACCTCAGAGCAATGGTTCACAATTGTAGCTGCATATCTCGGAAGTACCTGGGGAGCTTTTCAAAATTCTGGTGCCAGGCTGCCCCTTACGCTAATTAAACCAGATTCTCCTGCCAGTGAGACCCAAGTACCCATATAATAAGACAGCTCCCTGGGTAATAATAACTCCAGTGTGCAGCTAAGATTGAGAACCACTGGAGACCACAGGCAGCTGGAGTGCCTGGTAAGTGTATGGGTTCCACACAATGAGGTGAGAATCCCAAGAGAGTGAGACATGTCTCCCTGCAGCCACGCTGTTCTGCACAAGTCCTACCTATACCCTACCTATCCCTACGCCTAACTTTCTGGAATAGGCTTGAGAAAACAGGTGCTGGTTCAGTGGCCTATTTTATTTTATTTTTTTTGTCTCCAGGGTTATTGCTGGGGCTGGTGCCTGCACTACAAATCCACTGCTCCTGGAGGCCATTTTCCTCATTTTGTTGCCCTTGTTGTAGTTGTTATTATTGTCATAGCTATTGTTATTGTTGGATAGGACAGAGGGAAATGGAGAGAGGAGGGGAAGACAGAGAGGAGGAGAGAAAGATACACCTGCAGACCTGCTTTATGGCTTGCAAAGCAACCCCCTGCAGGTGGGGAGCTGGGGGCTTGAACTGGGATTTTTAAGCTGGCCCTTGCACTTTGCGCCATGTGTGCTTAACCTGCTTTGCTACTGCCTGGTTCCCTCAGTAGTCTATTTTAATTGATGCCTTCAAACACTAAAATCAAAAACTTTCCAGTGGTCCTTAGGCATGTTCTCACAACTGAAAGGTCTAGAACATCTTTTTGAAGTCAGGAAACAGCACATGCAGGGCTTACAGGCAAGATGAATTATTAACCAGCATCAGACCTGAGAAGTGTGGGTTTAATCCTAGAAGATGTAGAACTACTAAAATCATAGTAAGTCTGCCATACATCTGGGAAATCCAGCAGTTTACTTTTGTCCCCAAACAGCCCAGCCCCACTCCAGTACCCTGTCCAGGAACATGGCTTAGAGGTCTCTCATCTAAACAACAAAATAAACAAACACACACTGGAGTGGTTTCAAGTCAAATCTTCAAATCTTTCATCATTTTTTTTTTCCCCAAATAAACAGAACTCTGTCACCACATGCCTCAGGCTACAGGATCCACAGGGAGGATGCAGTGTCCCCACTCATGTCCCCATTAGGGACATACATGTGTTATACCTTTAGGTTACTTCAACCAACCTGGCAAGTTGAGATGGCAACAGGACAAAAAGCTAGTGGAGAAGTTTTAGTTTGCTTCTAACAACACCTCCTGGACTTCTGCAAACTTGTTAAACAGTGCTTTAAGATGGTTTCTGGCGACTCACAATACGGAAGTCTCAACCAATAGAGGCTTATCCTACTGAGGGGCTGGGGGCCACTAGAACCTCAAAACTTGTATTTTGGTGATGATCGTGTGTGTGTGTGTGTGTGTGTGTGTGTGTGTGTGTGTGAGAGAGAGAGAGAGAGAAACCCTGGCACATATGAGCATGCAACCAAACTGTGAGCCAATTGCTGTCCCCAAATACTGGAGAGCCATTTTGAGACCAGACAGGAAATGCTGAAGAGAACGTTAACAAGAAAATAGTGTTGGCTGGTAGTTCAGGAGGTCCAGATCCTGCCTTCTTCTGTTTGACCAACAAGGCACTAGGGCAGTGGGGTGAAGCAGGCTCACTTTCCAGAGGGAAGTTTCTGACTCAGACCTCACAGTTTACTCCCCCACACATACCCCAAGAAAGACTTTTGTGTTAGATTTTGTTTACCTTCGCTAGACGTTTGCTCTGCGCATTCTTGAAAAAGGTGGTCTTAGCAGTGAAGAAGCAATCCTCTAGTTCCTCCTCCAGGCTGCAGTACCCACTGCTCATGCTGCTGTCCACTGTCATCTAGCCCACAGCCCCAGGGAGGCAGCCCCGCGTCTACCGGGACCTGATGCTTAGAGGGAAAAGGGGTGGGGGCTCTGCCCTGCAGAGCCTAGAAGCGCCGAGCCGCGCGGGAACTGGGGTCTCTCACGGCGGGCCCGCGTGGCGCGGGTGCTGGGGGACCTGTCCCCGCGCGCGCAGCCTGGGACCCAGGCGCCCGCCTCGTGCCTCCGCCGGGCCCAGCATCTGCGGTTTGGGCTGCTGGCGCCGCTCACACCACCGCACGTCTCCCAGCCTCCCCGCCTCCCACTGCTTACTCGAAGCCACTTCCTCTCGTAGGGCTCCTCCAAGCCTGCTCGGCCCCTCCCCCTCCCGCCTTTAGCGCTTCTCTGCCCTTGGGTGTAAGTACTCCCGGCAGGTGGCCCTAGGCCCTGTTAACCAGATGAGGGGTACAGAGAGGGAGCAGCCTGGTATGGCCAGGGGAGCAGAGTCCTCCTGTCTTTCTTGCACCCTCTGGGAACCGCTCCCTCACTGGTCAGGAAGGCTCAGGTTTGCCCAGAGGGATGAGCTCTTATAAGGTCAACTACTGGGTCCTTCCTCCTCCACCCACCCCCATCTCTGAGATTGAGCCAAGTCCATCTGGGCAGTTAAAGAAGTAACCAGAGAAGAGGAAAATCAATAGCTGCTCTTCCTGGAGAAGTGGCAATATTTTAAGTTGGAAATGCCAAGAGAAACTGCGGGTGCACAGGAACATGCAAATCAGATGCAAAGTTATGGCAACCTGGAGGGCGAGCCTGCCATGCCCTCAACATAGGCATTGGGCCACAGGAAGTGGCCCACTGGGTGTCTAGGGTGCTTGCAGCCACCACTCAGATGGCTGGTGCATTTTCCTGACAGTCTGCCCCATCTCAGAATGCCTGTCAAGGTCACTACATTCACATTTCCCCCTTCAGAAACACCTCCCTTCACCAGGACTGAATCTTCCAGGGCAGCCCCTCTCCCCACCCTCACCCGCACCCCCATCTCTCTCTCACACACACACATACACACACACACACACACACACATACACACACACACCTCAACAGTGGTTGCATTTTCAAGTGCACAAACAGTTGTGTATGTATGTCCAGTGATTTGCAGTCTGTCATTAACTTTCCAATCGTCTTGACTTAGGAATTGCTGTCCCCATTATATAGATGAGGAACCTGTGGTTCAGAATTCATCTGAGTAGCTCTTAGCCATGGTGAAACATAAGCTCTCAGCAGAGATGTCTGTTCTGGTGTACTCTTGATTTATTTTGTTGTATACAGTCAGGGCCTCATGCAAGGGTAATTTCACTGCTCTGGTTAAGTTTTTCATTCAGAGAGAGAGAGAAACAGAGAGTAAGAGACACCACACTACCAGAGCTTCCTCCAGTGCCATAGCACCTCCCATGTGGTGCCAGAAATGGAACCTAGACCACATGTAAGGTAAGGCAAGTGCCCCACCTAGTGAGCTTTTCCTTTAGCTGCCACCTTTCAACACAGTGATGCCTGAAGTTCCAGGAAAACACTGTCTCCTGGAGTTCCAGAACATGGATGCTGGGGCCCCATACTAAAGGAATCTGATGACTATGGACCTGTGGCCCTGGAGAGTGGCTGAGGGATGGCCAGGACCCTCTTCTGTTCAAGGTGGCTTTCCTGAAGTTCTGAAAGAACCCAGTCCTGGGGAAGCATGGCTGGGTGCAGCCCCCTGACACCAAGCTGCCAGTTCCATTTTAAGGCCTGGTCATGTTTATGAGGAACCCCCTTCCCACCCCCAGCATTGCCAAATCTGTCTATGCTCAGGAGGGTTTCAAACTGCAGCCCAATTTGGCTCTATCCTCCCACATAGTCTTCTTCCCAGAAGTCCTCAAGTGCCTGTCAGGCATAAACTCTAGCTTACTGAGAGCAGCACCCCAGATGCTGGTATCTGTGGCCCAGAAGAATGGTCAACACCAGCAACAGCCCCTTTTTCAGGGACAGAATTAGTGGAGGTGGACAGCTGGGGTGGGGATGGATAAGTAATGGAGTATTGGCAAGGGGAGGGATCATATAAATGGGAGTGAATGTAAGTTTTGGCTTTCTCTAAAGCAATCTTCTCTTTAAATGAGTATTTTATAAACTGTTCCCTTTTAGGGGGTGGGTAGAATTCTCTGAGCTACTGGTTCAAGCTGAGGAAGTTGGTACTGGCTCACTGGTAACTTCCAAATCCAATGCCAGAAGGAAGAAAGCTGCATAAAAAAAGGTTCTACATGGTACCAGGGCCATCAGCAGCCCACCTGCTTTGATTAGCCAGCAAACACACACACTCTTCTTTATAAAGTGAACCTCCTGCATCAGTGGGGATCAAGAAAAGAAAAACAGGTCCCAGATTTTGTGGCCACACTGTCCTTGAAGTTGTTCAGGAGCCTCTGTAAAGAAACTGCAGTGCTAAGTATTCCAACTGTACACTCTTAAACTATAGCTAACAGCAGCTTTTTAAAACACCAAGCCAAAGTACCCCAGGATTCTTCCCTGTGAGCAGTACACTGGATGACAGGCCTGCATTGGTAAAATTCTCAGTGACACTGTTCTCCCAGGGTGTTGTTCCAGACCATTCCAAATAGTATGACAACTTGAGATCTAAAATAGAGCTTTTCAAAGCCTTTGTTCCACTTATTATTTGACTTTGATTGTTCCCATTATACAGATGAGCAAGCTGAGAGAAGTAGCATGCTCCATCACAGCTCATTACATTCACAGCCTCTTAACTCCTAGTTAGTGTCACTTTCTCCACCCCACCTACTGATGAAACTAAGCTTTGAAAGGAGTAGTGTATAAGAAATCACATAGGATGCCACTAGGGAAAGATAGAAACAGATTGGGGCTATGGATTGACCTACCAATATCCATGTTCAGCAGAGAAGCAATTACAGAAGCCAGACATTCTACCATTTGCACCTCCATAAAAAATTTTGGGGGATTCAACTTCCGGAGGCGGAGCTACGAGCAGCAGATCGCTTTCTCTCCTCTCCTCTCCTCTCCCGGATCAACTAGGAATACCAAAGGAGACCACCCGGACCGAAAACAAGACAGGACTAGAATGACCACAGGAACCCAGTAAATCACCCGTGAGTACAAACACGCGTGGCTGGTGATAGAGAGGAGAGAGGGGCCTAAGGAGAGATTAAGTGACTGCTAACAGTTCGACAGTTTGTCAGTGGAGACACCACCTCCAGTCTGCTCCACCAATAAGGGGACAGCTGAAGGGAGGAAAGGACTCCCCAGAGACTCACCAAGTACAACTCTGAGTCTCCATTGCTACTACCCTCAGAATCTGGAGCAGCAACAGGGAGGGACACCAGGGCACAGAGATCTAACCGGGAAACTCAGGAGAAGACCTATACCTCGGTGGCATAGCTGAAGGGCTGTGAAAGTCTCTTTGCATAACCACTGGATTATCTCTGCCACACCCTGCTTTATCTCTTGGTCAGGAGTCATTGATTAAGCCAAGCAGCCTATTGATAGTTTAAAAGCCCTCAGGCTACCATAGCCTACAGGGGGAAAAAAAAAAGGCTTTTACACCACTGAACTCCAACTCAGGGATTGAAAAAACTGTTAACTTATATAAAATGGTTAAAACAACAAGAAAAAATAATGGAGACTCGAACCAGGACAAGAGTCCAGCTAAAAGTCCTCCAGAGGGCGAAGCACAAAACAACGAGTTCAACATCCAAACATTAGCTAAGGAAATAATAACAGGAGTGAGTAAAGAATTTGAAAAAATTGTAATCAGAAATGCAGGAACAACAAATGAGAATATGGAAGAAAATTCTAATAATCTCATGGTTATTAGAGAGCTGAAAGCTGAAATTGCTGAGCTAAGAAGGCAACTAGCTGAACAAGCTAAAACAGTATCAGAGCAGGGCAACAAAATAGATGAACTCCAGAAAGCAGTAGAGGGCAGAGAGAATAGAATCAATGAGGCTGAAGACAGAATTAGCAAGATTGAGGATGAATTAGAGACAACTAAAAAAGAAGTAAGAGATCTCAAAAAGAGATTAAGAGATGCTGAAAACAACAACAGAGTCCTATGGGATGACTTCAAAAGAAACAATATACGCATTATTGGCTTACCAGAGGAAGAAAGAGAAGGGGAGGAAGAAAGCGTTCTCCAGGCCATAATAGCTGAAAATTTCTCTAGTCTAGACAACACCAAAGACATAAAGATTCAAGAAGCCCAGAGGGTCCCAAACAGAATTAACCCAGACCTAAAGACACCAAGACATGTCATACTTAGATTGGAAAGGAATAAGGATAAAGAAAGGATCCTCAAGGCTGCAAGAGAAAAACAAAGAGTCACCTACAAAGGAAAACCCATAAGATTAGCAGCAGACTTCTCCATACAAACACTACAGGCCAGAAGAGAATGGCAAGATATCTATCGAGTGCTCAATGAGAAAGGCTTTCAGCCAAGAATACTATATCCTGCTAGATTGTCATTCAGACTAGATGGAAGCATCAAAACCTTCTCAGACAAGCAACAGTTGAAGGAAGCAACCATCACCAAGCCTGCCTTGAAAGAAGTTCTGAAAGGTTTCGTATAAACAACCAGACCACCACAAATAGAACATATATCAAAACACTCTAAAACTCTACAAGAATGGTGTTAAAATATCTTCAATCTTTGATATCAATAAATGTGAATGGCCTGAATTCACCTATTAAAAGACACAGAGTAGGAAGATGGATCAGAAAACACAACCCAACAATATGTTGTCTACAGGAAACTCACCTAACGCAACAAGACAAACACAGACTTAAAGTGAAAGGATGGAAAACTATCATTCAAGCCAATGGCCCACAAAAAAGGGCAGGAACAGCTATTCTCATATCTGACATGATAGACTTTAAAATACATAAGATTAAAAAAGATAGGAATGGACACTACTTAATGCTCAGAGGATCAGTCAATCAAGAGGACTTGACAATTATCAACATCTATGCACCCAATGAGAAGCCATCTAAATATATCAAACTTCTACTGAAAGAGCTACAGCAATATATTAACAGTAACACAATCATAGTAGGGGACTTCAACACCCCACTATCTCAACTTGACAGATCATCCAGGAAGAAAATCAGTAAAGACTTAAGGGAGCTAAATGAAGAGATAGATAAACTAGAACTATTGGACATTTTCAGAGTCATTCATCCCAAGAAATTGGAATACACATTTTACTCAAATCCACATGGATCATTCTCAAGGATAGACCATATGTTAGGCCACAAAGACAGCATCAGCCTATTCAAGAGCACTGAAATCATCCCAAGCATCTTCTCAGACCACAGTGGAATTAAACTAACACTTAACAATCAACAAAAGATTAGTAACAGTGCCAAAATGTGGAAGCTCAACAGTACACTTCTTAACAACTTCTGGGTCAAAGAGGAAATCAAAGAAGAAATCAAAATGTTTCGAGAGTTCAATGAAAATGAAGACACAAGCTATCAAAATATTTGGGACACAGCTAAAGCAGTCCTAAGAGGGAAGTTCATAGCTATACAAGCACACATTAGGAAACAAGAAAAGGCACAAATAAACAGCCTGATTGCACATCTTAAAGACCTAGAAGAAGAACAACAAAGGAACCCTAAAGCAACCAGAAGGACAGAAATTACTAAAGTTAGGGCAGAAATAAATAACACTGAGAATAGGAAAACCATACAAAAGATCAATGAAAGTAAATGTTGGTTCTTCGAAAGAGTAAACAAAATCAACAAACCTTTAGCCAGACTCACAAAACAAAAAAGGGAGAAGACCCAAATAAATCGGATAGTAAATGAAAGAGGAGATATCACAACAGACACTGCAGAAATTCAACATATCATGCGAGGCTTCTGTGAACAACTATATGCCACCAAGTTAGAGAACCTGGAAGAAATGAATGATTTCCTAGATACCTACCAACTTCCAAAACTAAGTAAAGAGGAAGTGGATAATATGAACAGGCCCATCACAGCTAATGAAATTGAAACAGTTATCAAAAATCTCCCCAAAAATAAAAGTCCTGGACCAGATGGTTTTACAAATGAATTCTACAAAACTTTCAAAGAAGAACTAATACCTCTACTTTTAAAAGTCTTCCAGAAGATTGAAGACACTGGAATACTCCCTGCCAGTTTCTATGAAGCCAACATCACCCTGATACCAAAAGCAGACAGGGACACAACCAAAAAAGAAAACTACAGACCAATATCTCTGATGAACATAGATGCGAAAATATTGAACAAAATTCTAGCCAACCGGATACAGCAGTATATCAAAAAGATTGTTCATCATGACCAAGTGGGGTTTATCCCAGGCATGCAAGGTTGGTTTAATATACGTAAATCAATCAATGTGATCCACCACATCAACAAAAGCAAGACCAAAAACCACATGGTCATATCAATAGATGCAGAGAAAGCCTTTGACAAAATACAACATCCCTTTATGATCAAAACACTACAAAAAATAGGAATAGATGGAAAATTCCTGAAGATAGTGGAGTCTATATATAGCAAACCTACACTACAACCAACATCATACTCAATGGTGAAAAACTGGAAGCATTTCCCCTCAGATCAGGTACTAGACAGGGCTGCCCACTATCACCATTACTATTCAACATAGTGTTGGAAGTTCTTGCCATAGCAATCAGGCAGGAGCAAGGAATTAAAGGAATACAGATTGGAAGAGAAGAAGTCAAACTCTCCTTATTTGCAGATGACATGATAGTATACATGGAAAAACCTAAGGAATCCAGCAAGAAGCTTTTGGAAATCATCAGGCAATACAGTAATGTGTCAGGCTATAAAATTAACATTCAAAAGTCAGTGGCATTCCTCTATGCAAACACTAAGTTAGAAGAAATTGAAATCCAGAAATCAGTTCCTTTTTCTATAGCAACAAAAACAATAAAATATCTAGGAATAAACCTAACCAAAGAAGTGAAAGACTTGTATACTGAAAATTATGAGTCACTACTCAAAGAAATTGAAAAAGACACAAAGAAGTGGAAAGATATTCCATGCTCATGGGTTGGAAGAATTAACACCATCAAAATGAATATATTACCCAGAGCCATCTACAAATTTAATGCTATCCCCATCAAGATCCCAAGCACATTTTTTAGGAGAATAGAACAAATGCTACAAATGTTTATCTGGAACCAGAAAAGACCTACAATTGCCAAAACAATCTTGAGAAAAAAGAACAGAACCGGAGGCATCACACTGCCAGATCTCAAACTATATTATAGGGCCATTGTCATCAAAACTGCTTGGTACTGGAACATGAACAGACACACTGACCAGTGGAATAGAATTGAGAGCCCAGAAATGAGGCCCCACACCTATGGACATCTAATCTTTGACAAAGGGGCCCAGACTATTACATGGGGAAAGCAGAGTCTCTTCAACAAATGGTGTTGGAAACAATGGGTTGAAACATGCAGAAGAATGAAGCTGAATCACTGTATTTCACCAAATACAAAAGTAAATTCCAAGTGGATCAAGGACTTGGATGTTAGACCAGAAACTATCAGATACTTAGAGGAAAATATTGGAAGAACTTTTTTCCGCATAAATTTTAAAGACATTTTCAATGAAACGAGTCCAATTACAAGGAAGACTAAGGCAAGTATAAACCTATGGGACTACATCAAATTAAAAAGCTTCTTCACAGCAAAAGAAACCACTACCCAAATCAAGAGACCCCTCACAGAATGGGAGAAGATCTTTACATGCCATACATCAGATAAGAGTTTAATAACCAACATATATAAAGAGCTTACCAGACTCAACAACAAGACAACAAATAATCCCATCCAAAAATGGGGGGAGGAATTGGACAGAATATTCACCACAGAAGAGATCCAAAAGGCCGAGAAACACATGAAAAAAATGCTCCAAGTCTCTGATTGTCAGAGAAATGCAAATAAAGACAACAATGAGATCTCACTTCACTCCTGTGAGAATGTCACACATCAGAAAAGGTAACAGCAGCAAATGCTGGAGAGGGTGTGGGGTCAAAGGAACCCTCCTGCACTGCTGGTGGGAATGTCAATTGGTCCAACCTCTGTGGAGAACAGTCTGGAGAACTCTCAGAAGGCTAGAAATGGACCTACCCTATGACCCTGCAATTCCCCTCCTGGGGATATATCCTAAGCAACCCAACACATCCATCCAAAAAGATCTGTGTACACATATGTTCTTGGCAGCACAATTTGTAATAGCCAAAACCTGGAAGCAACCCAGGTGTCCAACAACAGATGAGTGGCTGAGCAAGTTGTGGTATATATACACAATGGAATACTACTCAGCTGTAAAAAATGGTGACTTCACCGTTTTCAGCCGATCTTGGATGGACCTTGAAAAAATCATGTTGAGTGAAATAAGTCAGAAACAGAAGGATGAATAGGGGATGATCTCACTCTCAGGCCGAAGTTGAAAAACAAGATTAGAAAAGAAAACACAAGTCGAACCTGAAATGGAATTGGAGTATTACACCAAAGTAAAAGACTCTGGGGTGGGTGGGTGGGTGGGTGGGGAGAATACAGGTCCATGAAAAATGATGAATGAAATAGTGGGGGTTGTATTGCTAAATGGGAATCTGGGGAATGTTATGCATGTAAAAAAAAAAAAAGAAGTAGAAACGCAAAGCAGAAATTGACTGAGTTTGGAGTATGGCACCAAAGTAAGAAAGCAGAAGTATACTAGAGTTTGCAGTGAGTACCTCCCTAATACTTCCTCTCCACTTTTCCAAGCTTTGGGTCCATGATTGCTCAACAATTTGTTTGGCTTTGTATGTTAACTCTCTTTTCAGTCACCAGGTTCCAGGTGTCATCAGGATGCCGGCCAGACTTCCCTGGATTGAAGAAACCATCAATGTGTCCTGGAGCTCAGCTTCCCCAGAGACCCATCCTACTAGGGAAAGAGAGAGGCAGACTGGGAGTATGGACCGACCAGTCAACGCCCATGTTCAGCGAGGAAGCAATTACAGAAGCCAGACCTTCTACCTTCTGCAACCCTCAATGACCCTGGGTCCATGCTCCCAGAGGGATAGAGAATGGGAAAGCTATCGGGGGAGGGGGTGGGATATGGAGATTGGGCGGTGGGAATTGTGTGGAGTTGTACCCCTCCTACCCTATGGTTTTGTTAATTAATCCTTTCTTAAATAAAAAAAAAAAAAAAAAAAAGAAATCACATAGGCTCCTAAGCTGAATATGGGCCCCAGATCACATCAAATCGATTGGGGTTTACAGTCAACAATATTTATACACCTTCCCCATACTTGGGGGCTACTCTCTTCCTTGACTCAGCTTTCTGGTCCTTCTTTTAGCCATGACATCATTTCCCCAGACAATAACTTGGATCCACCTGTATATCAGATTTCAGGCTCAGGGGAAAAAACAAACAAATAAACAACAACAACAACAAAACCTAGTATAGCCACAGGCCCTTTGGAATATAACTAAAATATGCCTACTAGCTATCTACAGAACAGAGACCCCCCCCCCCAACTCTTCATCTGCACTACTCCAGCCTTTAGGTTCATGATTAGTCAATAATTTGTTTGGCTTTATATGTTAACTCTCTTTTCAGCCACTAGGTTCCACATGCTAGTAAGATGCCAACCAGACTTCCCTGGACAGACAACCCCACCAATGTGTCCTGGAGCTCTGATTCCCCAGAACCCCACCCCACTAGGGAAAGAGAGAGGCAAGCTGGGAATATAGATTGACCTGTCAGTGCCCATGTTCAGCGGGGAAGCAATTACCGGGGAAGCCAGACCTTCCATCTTCTGCACGCCACAATGACCTTGGGCCCATACTCCCAGAGGGTTAAAGAATAGGAAAGCTATCAAGGGAGAGGATGGGATATGGAGTTCTGGTGGTGGGAATTGTGTGGAGTTGTACCCCTCTTATCCTATGGTTTTGTCAGTGTTTCCTTTTTATAAGTAAAATAAAAATTTAAAAAAATACAAAAACAAGTTAGCAAAACAGAGACTATTCTAGGAAGGACCCTGGAACCAGAAGAAAATCACAGAGATCATATATAATCTAATAAATTGGCCAGCTTCCAGAAAGACACATACAGACTGAAGCTCCAGGGTTCCCAAAGAAGATTCCCTTCAATATCTGTGGCCTGGGATGAACCTCTTCCTAATGAATAGTGAACAGCAGTGACATCCTGACTGGAGGGGAGTATGAAGAGCTGGATAAACAGCCCTTTAAGCCTCTGAAATTGGACTTTTGTTCTGTCCCTGGGCCCAGAAGGAGGAGGAGTCTGGACTTTTGGCCACTAAACCAGCAGCCTTAAATCCATGGCATGGTGATAGGGGTTCAGGAAGTCCCACTAGGAATCTGCTTTCTCAAAATGTCAAATGCTGAAAGATACTGTTTTATTCCTTTCTCAATGTCATCCTGAATGTGGCTAGATCTCCTTGTTAGATCCACACTGTGATTCTGCATGTTCCAGAAAAGTTGTGATACAAGATGGGAAATCAAGCTGCGATTCTCATGCCAGCTCTATCTTAGCTTGATATGGTAACCTGAGTAATTTGGGGCCTCCTCATCTCTCCAGTGAAAGGGAATTAGGGGTGACAGCCAGATTTAGGGCCTTATGACCTACCAACTAAAAAACAGGGTGAAGTGTCATTCCACCCAGAAACATATTTTGAAATCACTATTTACCACCAATGTGCAAGCACTACACTGATCAGTTTATGTGCATCATTTCATTTAATCCCTACAACAACTGGATGTGGAAGTTGCAGTGACTACTTCTGTTTTAAAGAGATAAAAAGGTGATTCAGTAACTTGCACGAGTACAACTGACTGGTTTGATTTTAGAATCCCTGGCATACTCTGTCAACAGATGGAACCTTGTGACTGCTCTCACAATAGCCATGCTACCTAAAACTGCAATCCACCACAGATGTGCTCCCCCAAGTGCTTAGTGTTATCTGTACCAATGGCACAGATGATGAAATCTTGTCTCAAAATGTCCCCTCCTTTAACCCCAGAGGTGTGCACCCTCAATAGCTCACTGGGACCCCTCCCCAATTAGAGCCTCCCTCTTACAGATTGGAAGAGTGAGATTCTACCCACCTTCTACCTTCAATTCCCTCCTCCAGCATTTTCTGCCTCTTTTGGTAATTTCTGATTCCTATCCTTGCCTTCTCCCACACTCCCCACACCCTGTGACCAAAGTTACCCTAGTAGTTCTCTGTCCTGAAATCGCCTATTTAGAGTTCTAGTAATAATTACCAAATAATTACTATGCAGCAAACTCTATTGTTTATGTTTTATTCATCCCCTGAACACACCTCCATGCCACGTATCAAACACAATGTTTAAATTCAAGCATTAATAAAATAATCCCTGCCTCATGGAAACAGGCAATCTAGTGATGACAACACAAGATCAGTTATACTAAAGTTGCATTTCATTACTTCACTTAATCCTCATTGCCCTGCAAGAAGACATTTTACAACTGAGTAAACTGAGGCTAGGAATGGTTAATGAGCCCAAGATCACAGAGCAAAGGTAAGGGAGAATCAGATTTCAAGACCATAGCACTGGTGTCTGGCAATTTCCCATTTTCATTGTTGTCCTTTTGCCAAGGATGCTCCAGCACTTACACAAAGCTCCAAATTCTGGAGGGGGCCCTTAGGCCCTTATAACACTCACATCACAACACATGCCAGTCAGTACTCCACACCCATCTGCAGCTGCCACTCAGCTGTCAGGACTACACAGTTTGTTTCACATCCCCAGAAGCCACCCTTCCCTCTTGTGATTCTTTCTCCCTGTCCAACTCCGCTCCTGTCTGGAAAGATAGTTCACTAAATAGGACATGCGCCTTGTCATGTGCATAGTCCAGGTTCAAGCCCTGCGACCAGGTAGGAGGTATTGTGGTAGCAAAGGAAGATCCTGTATTATGGTCTGTCTTGCTTGGTTTCTCACTGTCTGGTTTTCTTAATGAAAAAGTGACCCAGATTGGTGCAGTTGTACATGCATGAGACACTGACTCTAGAGAAAAAAAAAAAAAAAGAGGAGAGAGAAAGAAAGAAAGAAAGAAAGAAAGACAGAAAGAGAGGAAGAAAGAAAGAAGAGTTACCTTCCTATGTCCTCCCAGTTTCCTGACACCTACTTGCCAGTAATGATGACACCTCCACAACTTCCCTGGTGGGCCTCTTGAGAGCACCCTTTCCCAGCAGTTTCTCTGGGCTGAGTCTGAAACAAACCCCACCCCCTCTATGGGAGACTATAAGTTTACAAAAATAACCAGCTGTGCACAGCAAAAGGCTCTGCCCCTCACCCCCACACACACTTCCTGTTGTGAGGGCTAAGCAACTGCACACCATTAGGTGATATGTAAGCATAGGAGGTTCACTTTCTCAGGGTTTCTAGATCCACACCATGCTACTCTTATTTGGCCTCTAGGATAACAGTTTTGATAAGACTCCTGATGCTTCACACCACTGAAAACAGTTAAATGAACCCATGGAGAAGCCCTGAGGGCCTTAGACACAGGGTCTGATTGCCCTTGTTTAAGGAGACAACCACAGAAGATGTTTCCTGTCAACTAATCCTGTGCCTCATAAGCCCTCTACAGGTAGGGCCTCTCCCCCAGTAGCAGGTAGCTAGTAGCAGGCTACCAGAGTGAGGTGTGCACAGCTCTTGTATCACCACACCTAGCCTGGAGGTGCTCAGAGCCTCAGGACTGACCTGAAGCAGGCAGAAATCTCCCCAGGTAGCTCACTGCTGCTAAGGTAGAAGTGGGACTGTAAGGAGAACAGAAAACAAAAATGTCTCCGGTGCCTAAAGATTTCTAGAGACATCAATAGTATTTTTCCTCCTTCAAACCAGAATGTCAGATATGTTGTGTTGGGAAATTGTTCAGCTCTGTTTGATCAGAAGCAAGCTCTCGTGGATTGGCCTAAACTGGTCAGACAGGCCTAGGGACAGCTCCCGTGAGAAGCTGCTATCTAGTGGAATCTGATCACTGATGGTTTGGACAGTGCTTCTGGCACTTACAGAGTGGCGGGCATGGAGGAGGGGATGACTCTGTGAAGGGGCCATGAGTCCCAGGTGTAGCCAGAGTGGAGGAAGGTGTAAGCTCCTTTCTTTTGGCTCATGTCATGGGCTGGCAACAAATGAAATTGAATGGAACCATAACACATATTCAATTACTCTAAAGGAAATAAGGACCAAAGAGCTGATAGGAAAAACAGAAAATAAATCTAATTATGGCAATAATTACATTAAATGAAAATGATCTAAATAACTAGAGGGCAGAAATTATCTATCCGGATACACATGCATGGACTAGGAGACAGCTCACCTAATAAATTACATACTCACCATGTGCCAAGCCCTAGGTTCATGCCCTAGCACCAATGGGAGCATCATGTATGACTGAGTGTCTCTCTTCTCTTTTGTGTGTGTGTATATGTGTGTCTTCTCTCTTTCTCCCTCTTTCTAAATAAGAGTTTGTTTGTTTTTTCCCAACTGGGTTACAAAAGATCTATATTCTGTCTATAGGAACTGACTTTCAGAAGGCCAGGAGGTGACATAGCCAGTTAAGCACACATGTTACCATGCACAAGGACCCGGGTTCCAGCCCCTATCCCCCACCCACAGAGGGACACTTCACGAGTGATGAAGTAGGTCTGCAGATGTTTCTCTTTCTCTCTTCCTCTTTATCTCCCCTGCCCCTCTCAATTTCACTCTGTCCCGTCCAATAAAATAGAAAAAAAAAAAAAAAAGGAAAGATGGCTGCCGGGAGTGGTGAATTCAAGTGTTGGCATGGAGCCTCTGCAATAAGCCTGGTGGCAAAATAAAAAATAAATAACAAAATTTTTTTTTAAAGAAATGACTTGAAACTATAGACACAAATAGCTTAAATATACAAATAATGGATATAGAAACTCCATGCTAATGATAATCAAAAGGGTGTACCTTGGAGAACACTCATGCTACCACGTGAGGACCCCAGTTCAAGTCCCCTATCCCTAATTGCAAGGAGGAAGCTTCACAGTGTCACTCTTTTTCTCCTTCTCTATATCTATATTTGTCTCTATCAGAAAAAGAAAGAAAAAGAAATGCCATGGGGGAGCAGTGGAGGAATCAGCACCAAACCCAATCAATAACCTTAGTGACAACAACAGGAAAATGGAATATCTATGTTTGTACCAAAGTACATTTCAGAGTAAAGAATATTCCTATGTATAAAGATAGTTATTTCATGATAAAGGGGTTAGTTAGTCAAAAGAACAAAAAATCCTAAATGTTTACACATCAAATAGTAGAGCTTAAAAATACAGGAAAGTTGGGGGCTGAGTGGTGGCACACTTGGCTGAGCACACACATTACAATGTGCAGGGACCCAGGTTTAAGCCCCCAGTCTCCACCTGTGGGGGAAGGGGGGAAGCTGCAGGTCTCTTTCTCCCTCTCCCTCTCTCTCTCTATTTCTCTCTGTTGCTACCCAAGATAAATAAATAATTTAATGTTTTTTAAGATACAGGAAAATAAAACTGGATCAGAAATAGGAAAATCCACATATAATTGGAGATTCCAACACACCTCTCTTAATGAATAAAACAAATAGAACATGTAGTATACTGTTATCTACTATTGTCAGTAATCACAATTCAATTTTTAAAAAAAATTTTAATATTTATTTATTTATTCCCTTTTGTTGCCCTTGTTTTATTGTTGTAGTTATTACTGTTGTTGTTATTGATGTCTTCGTTGTTGGATAGGACAGAGAGAAATGGAGAGAGGAGGGGAAGACAGAGAGGGGGAAAGAAAGATAGACACCTGCAGACCTGCTTCACCACTTGTGAAGCGACTCCCTTGCAGGTGGGGAGCCGGGGGCTCAAACCGGGATCCTTAAGCCGGTCCTTGCGCTTTGTGCCACCTTCGTTTAACCCACTGCACTATCGCCTGACTCCCACAATTCAATTTTATAAGCCTTGATCAAGCATTTCACAAGAGACTAAAAAGTGTGCCCTAAGAAGTGTGCCAGTTGTAATGAGAGTTTTTGTTAAGGAGCACAGGGTCCCTATGTAGGGTAGACCTACAACCTGGTGCTCAACTTCTTGCTCCATGGCTCCTCTGTGTGGTAGTGCCAGGTTCAGCAGATACTGTAGGGTTGAGGGTTGGGGCAGGACTAGCCACAGGCACTTCCTCCCCTGAAGAGTTCTTTTTGGAAAGGCAGAGCCCATGTGGGGTTGGTGACTGCCAAAGGAGCACAGGAAAAGCTATCAAGGAGCCAGGAAACTCAGCTCTCCATGCCAGCAGAGTCACAGCTGGGTGGTGTAGGGGCTCTGCTAAGGAATAACAGCTGTGGAGTGAGGTGGTAGAGGGAAGCAGCAGGAAATCATCTGTCCCTTTGGTGAATGGGGATAGGATCTTGGTCCTTTCATCCATAGAATTTTTGTCATAGAAGGGTTAGTCCTAAACCTTTTAGTAAAAAGAACCAAGTGCCACAACTCTCACCCCTACCATGGTCAAATCTTTTCCAATACTTAGCAAGGCATCTTGTAGACCCTTGCTTTGCATTTACACATACTTAATAAATGGGCCTGTCTTGTTGGGTGATTTGACATCATGCCACACTATTCCCTATTGGTCAGTATGTGAGATCCATCTCTCCTTTGGAAGAGCACGTTGATACTGGTGCAAATGACTGGCATTTCCTTGCCAGTTGCCCCAGCTTTCACCACTGTTTTCAGTACCCCTTGGACACTCACTGAATCCAATGTCCCACTGGCTAGGCACCAAGTAAGCAGAGAACAGCCTCTACATGCAGAATTTCTCTCTGATAGACTCTGGAAGGATTCTAGAACAGTGACCAGCCCAATAAATATTGTGGAGAGAATCTGAAACAGCACTTAAACACTATTTTTTTTTTGATTAAGCATTAAGTTATTATGTGTTGGGAAATTATAAGGACATCAGTGAAGGAAGGATTTAAGTTTTGTAAAATATATATTTAAATAAAAATATTAAATGAATAGCAGGCCTGATGGGAATGACCAGGATTCTAGGTGTGGCAATACTGGCCTTAGGGGACTCTGCAGCTGTGCACCTGGAAGCCCAGGCTCAGAGTAAGGCCCCTGTTCTGGAAGACCATGAAGAGTGAAGGGAAGGGATCCAGGCCTGTTGGAGATAAGAAGATCCAATCCCTGAGTAAAAGGAAGAAAAAAAAATCTGTGCATCCTTTGATTCAATATCATTTTATATACCAAGAAACACGACACCACAGCAAGAGGGACAGCTGCTAGTGTCCCTCTGGGCTGTAGCAGGTTATGATGAGAATCATCAGGGGCTCCCTTTCTTGGGGTTTGCTTCCCAAAGGCTAAGACATGGCTACACCAAACTAGAGGGTACTGGGGAGCCTCTGAGGGATTTTCCATTACAGGGGTGACATGGCAAAAACACCTTTAAAACTACCTAAATTATTGTCTGGGGAGATGGTTTCATAGTTGGAAAAAGGACTAGAAAGCTGGATCATGGAAGAAAGTAGCTTCCAAATATGGGAAAAGTATATAAATATTGTTAACTGTAAACCCCATTGATTTTATCTGGGACCCATATTCTGGACAGGAGTCTATGTAACCTCTGTTACATCCCTGTGGGTCTGAGCTCACATTCTGTAGTATCATTTCCCCAGACTATAACTTGAGTCCACCTGAATATTAGATGTCAGGCTTAGGCAAAAACTAGTAAAGTCATGGTCCCTTGGCACATACCTAAAATAGACCTACTAGCTTTTTTCCAAAATGGAGACCCCCAAATCTTCATCTGCAATATTCTTGCCTTTAGGTTCATGATTATTCAACACTTTGTTCTGCTTTATATCTTAACTCTTTTCTAGCCACCAGGCTTCAGATGCTACCATGATGCCAACCTGACTTCCCTCAGTAGATGACCCCACTAATGTGTCCTGAAGCCCTGCCTCCCCAGATCCCTACCCTATTAGGGAATGAGAAAGACAGGCTGGGGATATGGATCAACCTGCCAATGCCCATGTTCAGTGGGGAAGCAATTATAGAAGCCAGACCTTCCCCATATGCACCCCATAGTGATCCTGGGTCCATACTCACAGAAGGATATAGAATAGGAAAGCTATCAAGGGAGAAGATGGGATAGGCAAAAAAATAAAATAAAAACTAAAACTAAAACTAAAAAAACAACAATAACAAAAGGCAAAAAAAAAAAAGACTACCTAAAGTATAATGTCTTTGGGGCATGCACCCCCCCCCCCAACTAAAGGAATTTCATCAGACTGGGCAATTTGTAGTGGATTTCAGCCAGTTGTAGAGGTGTTCTCTAGGAGGGAGGATTATGTTGAAGAAGGGGTCTGGATGAACCCAAGACCCAAGAGAGGCTGACCTGGTCCAACAGTCCAAGCGGAAATTCCTGAGGTTCAGTAATGCTGCCTCTGTTTGGCCCCCATGACCTTGAGAATTTACCAGAGAAGGTCTCTGAGCCCATCCCTGCCCTGTGCACTCCCACCATCATCACATCCATTCTGGCATGACAGAAGAAGATAGCCAGAATGGAGGGGGGTGCTTTTCAAAGACTGAGAACAATCCAAAAGGTGGTCTCAGTCATGTTTAGAAAAATGTGTGTACACACAGGAAGAAAATAGTGATACTAACAACATTTCTCTCTGGATGAAATAAAATTGATGGCTTTATTTTTTTCTTTTCTTTCTCTCTTCCCCATTTCTTTCTCTTTCTTTCTCTATTTCTTCCTTTCTTTCATAGAAACAGAAAGAAAGAGAAAGAGTGAGAGACCACAGCACCAAAGCTTTCTTCAGTGCACTAGGACTTAAACCTTGGTTGCACACATGGCAACACAGCACATTACCCAAGTGCATTATTTCACCAGCCTGATTCTTCTTAAAGAGCAAAGAGAAACACCACCAAGCCTCCTAGCAGCCAGCTGCTCCTGAACCTGACAAGCTCAGCCACAGACCCCAACCACAGTAACCCCGCCCCTCCCAAAAGTGAACCAGAGATCATCAGTCCAGGTCACCAAGTCAAGGTGAAAGAGAGCTGCAGCCTCACATAGAACAGAAAAAGGAGCCATGGTAGAAGCCATCCCAAACAAACCTTTTAGAAAAGGTGAGTAAGTCTAGAGCAGGTCCAGGTTTTATTGACAGAAGGCTAGGTCCTACCCAGTTGTGCAGAATTCTGAGGACTAGCTTGTCTGAAACAAACCAAGCAGCTGGGCCCAGTGGCCAGAGAAAACCCCTCCCTGTCTTCTGGCCAGCACTGCTAGTACCCATGCTAGACTCCTGGTCTTTCTTTGTGGATCTTCTGCAGACACAACACTGATTTAGCTTGCCAGAGCATTCCAAGGTTTGACTACTTTCCCCAGCACAGGAAGGATGTCACTCCACCTCTAGATGGAGTCAGACCTGGAAGCATCTGTTTGCTGTTGACATTCTGAGTATGAAATCATGTACATAGCTGGACCCAACTAATCCTGGGGTCTTTTGTCCACAGCTCTTGGGAACTGATTTCATGGCTTCAAGGCAGGGCTCCTGGCACTGCTGATATCCTGGGTCTGATAGCTCTGTCGTGAGGTCTTTGCTGTGTAGTAGCTGGTTTTTTTTTTTTTTTTTTCATTTTTCATACTTTTATTAAGTCTTATGCATGGAGTTTCATAAATTCTGAAGATTTTTTTCTCTTGTTCCCAAACGAGTATATCCCTAACAGCATATTCCTTTCCTATGCCAAATCTTTATTGGTTCCCAACACTTTGAAATCTATTATATCTTGATTTGTTTTATCTTTTTTCTATTATTTATTTATAAAAAAGAAACACGAACAAAAACCATAGGATAAGATAGGTACAACTCCACACAATTCCCATCACCAGAATTCTGTATCCCATCCTCTCCCTTGAAAGCTTTCCTATTCTTTAACCCTCTGGGAGTATGGACCCAACTAAGGTCATTGTGGGGTGCAGAAGGTAGAAGGTCTGGCTTCTGTAATTGCTGAATTGCAGTGGGGACTGAACATAGGCACTGATAGGTCCATCGATACTCCCAACCTGCCTCTCTCTTTCCCTAGTGGGGTGAGGTTCTGGGGAATCAGAGCTCCAGGAAACATTGGTGGGGTTGTCTGTCCAGGAAAGTCTGGTTGGCATCATGCTAGCATCTGGAACCTGGTGGCTGGAAAGAGAGTTAACATAAAAAGCCAAACAAGTTGTTGACTAATCATGAACCTAAAGGCTGGAGTAGTGCAGATAAAGAGTTGGAGGGGTGGTGTCTCCATTCTGTAGATAGCTAGTAAATATATTTTAGTTATATTCCAAAGGGCCAGTGGCTATACTAGTGGCTGTTTTTTAGCAGCAGCCCAAGTCTCCTTCCACTAGATGTCAATAGTACTACTCTAGATGTGATAGCAAATGTATCTGCAGGACTGTCAAATGTTGGGGGAGGGGAAGGAGACTCATCCCCTTTAGGGTCTACTGTGCCTCCAGAGGAATAAATAGAGACCCAAGAAATTCGGGGAGCAGTGAGGGAGCAGATTTCAGGCACAGTGTGAGGTAGAATTCAGAGTAATAGAAAGATCTGAGAGCTCCTACATGGAAAAGAAAAATGAGAAAACAGAGTTCAATAAAAAAATTGGAGGCCCCCACACCTACAGATATATAATCTTTGACAAAGGTGTCCAGGCTAGTAAATAGGGGAAGGGGAATCTCTTTAAAAAACAGTGTTGGAAAAATTGAGTTAAAACAAGTCATACCAAATGATATTGCATCTGCCAATTCCAACCTAATCAATGCAACAAGTACCGCCTCAGCATGCTTCACCTCAGACTGTGTACAGAGATGTTAGGCATGGAATGCCAACCCTTCACCCTCAACACTCGGGTGAGACCTTTCCTTTCATGGTATTCTCTAATTCCATTCCAGGAGGTTCACTTCCTAACAAAGTCCCAAAACCTAGATATAGGCCAGATCCCGTTAGATAGAGATCATATGTTCACATATATCCATAAATTAGGGCAAAATATATACCTGAAAGCAAAAATACACAATAGTCTGTAGTGAGTCAGTATCAAGTTCATAATGAAATAACATCCACTTAGACTTAGATACCCTCCTCATCTACCTCCTATTACAGTTCTCTCACTCACTCCAAAGCTAACTTATCAAAGTAAAGACTTCAAAAGCTGAATAAGGGCAAGAGACTGGCATACTTTAAAGATGACTCTTTAGTCACTGTCAGGCCATTCCACCAGTTGGGGCCCTAATTGGGGAATCCTGAAATTCCCAAACAGATTTGATGGGCCTAGAACTCAAATAAATCCCTCTCTCCATTGATACCAATCATTTCTATCAGAACAACAAAATAGATCCCTTTGTGGGGCCCCATAGGACCTTGCCCTCAACTTGGATCAACAATGGTATAGAATATTCCATCCTCTGAAGGGACGATGGAGAACATACTCTATGCTACACCTGAGGAAGATGGGTCGATACTGAGGCAGCATGGAATGTTCCTACTCATGACCACAGAATGTGAGTTCAGATCTAGAAGGATGCAGAGTTCACACAGGCTACTAAGCTAATTATGGACCCCAGATCACATCAAATCGATGGGGTTTACAATCAACAACATTTATACTCCTTTCCCATATTAGAGAGCTACTCTCTTCCCTGATCCAGCTTTCTGGTCCTTTTCCCAGCCATGACATCATCTCTCCAGACAATAACTTGGATCCACCTGTATATCAGATTTCAGGATCAGGCAAAAAAAAAAAAAAAAACTAGTATAACTACAAGGCCCTTTGTAATATAACTAAAATATGCCTACTAGCCATTGACAAAATAGAGGATGCCCCAACACTTCATCTGCAGTAGTCCAACCTTTAGGTCCATGATTGTTCAACAATTTGTTTGGCTTCATATGTTAACTCTCTTTTCAGCCACCAGGTTCCAGATGCTAGCAGGATTTGACCAGACTTCCCCGGACAGACAACCCCACCAATGTGCCTTGGAGCTCTGCTTCCCCAGAGCCCTTCCCCACTAGGGAAAGAGAGAGACAGGCTGGGAGTATGGATTGACCTGTCAACACTCATGTTCAGCAGGGAAGCAATTACAGAAGCCAGACCTTCAACCTTCTGCATCCCACAATGATCTTGGGTCCATACTCCCAGAGGGTTAAGGAATAGGAAAGCTATCAGGGGGAGGGGATGGGATATGGAGGTCTGGTGGTGGGAATTGTGAGAAGTTGCACCCCTCTTATCCTATGACTTTGTCAATGTTTCCTTTTTATAAATAAAAAATTTAAAAAAAACATGCAGAAGAATGAAACTGAATTTCACTACATTTCACCAGACACAAAAGTAAATTCCAAATGGATCAAGGACTTGGATGTTAGACCAGATGTTGGATTTTAGACTATCCAATACTTAGAGGGAAATATTGGCAGAACTCCTTTCCATCTAAAGGTATTTTCAATGAAACAAATCTAATTACAAAGAAGACTAAAATGAAAAAGCTTCTGCACAGCAAAAGAAACCACCACCCAAACAAAGAGACCCATTACAGAATGGGAGAAGAGTTTTACATGCCATACATCAGACAATAGGCTAAAAACCAAATATATAAAGAGCTCACCAAACTCAACAAGAAAATAAATGACCTTGTCCATAAAATGGGGGGAGGATATGAACAGAATATTCATCACAGAAGAGATCCGAAAGGACAACAAACATATGAAAAAATGCTCCAAGTCATTAACTGTCAGAGAAATGCAAATAAAGACAACCATGAGATACTACTTCACACCTTTGAGAATGTCATACATCAGAAAAGGTAACAGCAACAAATGCTGGAGAGGTCGCGGAGACAAAAGGAACCCTCCTGCACTTCTGTGGGAATGTCAATTGGTCCATGCCCTGTGGAGAGCAGTCTGGAGAACTCTCAGAAGGCTAGAAGTGGACCTATCCTATGACCCTGCAATTCCTCTCCTGGGGATATATCCTAAGGAACCAAACACATCCATCCCAAAAAATTTGTGTATACCTATGTTCATAGCAGCACTATTTGTAATAGCCAAAACCTAGAAGTGACCCAGATGTCCAACAACAGATGAATGGCTGAGAGAGTTGTGGTCTATACACACATGGTATATATACACAATACTACTCAGCCATAGAGATCTTTGGTCCATACTCCCAGAGGGATAAAGAGTAGGGAAGCTGAGCTGGGCGGTAGTGCAGCGGGTTAAGTGCACGTGGCACAAAGCGCAAGGACCAATGTGAGAATCCCGATTCGAGGCCCCGGCTCCCCACCTGCAGGGGAGTCACTTCACAGGCGGTAAAGCAAGTCTGCAGGTGTCTATCTTTCTCTCCCCCTCTCTGTCTCCCCCTCCTCTCCCCATTTTTCTCTGTCCTCTCTAACAATGATGACATCAATAACAACAAGAATAACAACAACAATAAAAAACAACAAGGGTAATAAAAGGGAAAATAAATAAATATATATATATATAAAGAATAGGGGAGCTTCCAGTGGAGGGAATAGAATATGGCACTCTGGTGATGGGAACTGCATGAATTGTACCCCTCTTATCCCACAATCTTGTTGATCATTATGTAATCACTAATAATAAAAAAGAAGTTGAAAAATAAGAAAGCACAAAGCAGAATTTAGACTGGGTTTAGTGTATTGCACCAAAGTAAAATTCTTGGAGTGGGAGTGGGGGGTGTTCAGGTCCTGAAACATGATGGCAGAGGAGAACCAAGAGGGGGTTGAAAAGTTATGTGGAAAACTGAGAAATGTTACACATGTATAAACTATTATATTTTACTGTTGACTGTAAACCATTAATCACCCCAATAAAGAAAAAAAAGGTGGGGGGTCGGGCGGTGGCGCAGTGGGTTAAGCGCATGTGGCGCAAAGCGCAGGGACCGGCGTAAGGATCCCGGTTCGAGCCCCCGGTTCCCCACCTGCAGGGGAGTTGCTTCACAGGCGGTGAAGCAGGTCTGCAGGTGTCTATCTTTCTCTCCCCTTCTCTGCCTTCCCCTCCTCTCTCCATTTCTCTCTGTCCTATCCAACAACGAATTGCGTCAACAAGGGCAATAATAATAACCACAATGAAGCTACAACAAGGGCAACAAAAGGGGGAAAAAAAAAAAGGCCTCCAGGAGCGGTGGATTCATGGTGCAGGCACCGAGCCCAACAATAACCCTGGAGGAGGGAAAAAAAAAAAAAAAAAAGGTGTAGAAAATGCTAAGTAGTTTCACATATGAGAAGAGGAATTAGGGAAATGGTAGTCAAAAGATGGCAGTTTGATTTGGGAAGAATACAGGTTCCTTGGTTATCTTGGAAAGATAATGGAATGAAAGTGTTAGAAGCCTGACCTAAAAAGCCTGACTACAAGAACTTAAATAGTTGACATAAAAATGGTCAAACATGGTAGCACAGTCAAAAACTTTGAAATAGGATAAGGCAGAGACTGATTTGGGGCCCTATAGTGAGCAGTAATCTTTATTTTAAATTAATTTATTTATAAAATGGAGGTATTGACAAGACCATAGGATAAGAGGGGTACAATTCCATATAATTCCCACCACCAGAACTCTAATCCAATACCCTTCCTTGAAAGCTTTCCTATTCTTTGCCCCTCTGGGAGTATGTATCCAGGATCATTATCGGGTACAGAAGGTGGGAGGTCTGGCTTCTGTAATTTCTTCCCCACTGAATATGGGCATTGACAGGTCAATCCATACTCCCAGCCTCTCTCCCTCTTTCCCTAGTGAGGTAAGGTTCTGGGGAGGTGGGGCTCCAGGACACCTTGGTGGGGTAGTGGGCAGTAATTTTAAGAGGCAACTGGAAAGCTATGAAATACCTTGTTCAAGTAATATGTTCACAACCTACCTTCATTCAAATAAACTCATAATCAATAAACAGATTTAGCTCTCTGGAGAGGTAAACTTTGGTGTGGGGGAAGATGCAACTAAGTGAACATAAGAGAACAAATCAGAATTATAATAAAAGTAAAACCTTGAAGCTGGGTGGTGGTGCACCTGGTTGGGCACACTTGTTAACAATGTGCAAGGGACCCAGGTTCAAGTTCCCAATACCCACCTGCAGGGAGAAAGCTTCACAAGTGGTGAGGCAGTGCTGCAGGTGTCTCTCTGCCTCTCTCTCTTGATCTCCCCCTACCCTCTCAATTTCTTGCTCTCTTTATCTAATAAGTAAAGATAATAAAAATATTTTTAAAAGAAGTAAAACCTTGCCAGGCACAGTGAAATATGAGAAACTGATCTTGAATCAGAGATCAAAAGGATAAAGGGCTATAGTATTGCATCAAAGCAGAAAACTCTGGAGGAGGAGGATAGATTTTCAGCCCCTCTGTGGGGGGTGGGAGTAGGAGCACAGACCCTGGGTAGTGGGAATGGTGTTAATAATTACTCTTATTAACTTATAATCATATAAATCTCTAATTAATATGAGAGGGGGGAAAAGAAATTGATTGTCTCAAGCTTTTTAATGCATAGACTAGTTCTGAGTATACATTCCTTCAATCTTAAGAATTCAAATTAGTAAATTGACTGAATTTCAACAGTGGGCTCAAATTATTAATGTATTTTTAATAACAACTTTTTTGAAATATTAAAATACCTATAATATTAGACTAGGGGGAACCAGAAGCAACCAGTCTTGTCAGTATATAAGATATAATTATTTGTAAATAGCATTAATTGACATAAATAATGGTAAGGTCTTATATGGAACCTCTGAGACTTTGCTTTTATTCCTTCATGCTTCTTTTGATCTATACCATTTGATACTACATCTACTGATCTCAACAAAATCAATGAAACTGGTTCCACCTCAACATGTTTCACTTTGGACTGTGTCCAGAAATGCCAGGTCTAGGATGTCAACCCTCCAGCTCTAATTCTCGGGTAAGACCATTCCTTGCCCATAGAATTCCTAAGTTCTGGGTCAGGTGCTATGCACCTGGCTGAGCTGAGTGCACATGTTACAATGCACTCCCAAGTTCCATTTCAAGTGGAACCTAGATATAGGCCAAGACACATGAAATAGGGCATATGCACACATTTAGGCATAAGTTAGGGGGAAAATAAATACCTTAACATAAAAGTATGCAATAGTCTACAGTGACTCATAAGTGCAGTAAACAAGTAGAAATACCTAAAAAAAAGACAACATAAAGTACTTAATCAAAGGTTTTCTACTTAGACCTAGATATCCTCCTCACCTACTTCCTATTTCACTTCCCTCAATCACTCTAATCCTAGCTCTGCCAGATAAAATAAGAACAAAAGCTGGATAAGTGCAAGAGACACCTTAATGTTGGCCCTTTTGGTCACTACCAGGCCATCCCAACATTCAGGGCCCTAGTCAAGGAATCCTGGCATTCCCACACAAATATGATGGGTCTAGACCTCTAACATCACTCTCTCCACCATCACTGGTCATCTCCAACAAGAACGATATCATAAATGCTCTTGTGGGCCTCTACAGGACTTTGCCCTCAGTGTAGAACAACAATAGTAGAAACTGCCCCACTCTCAGAAGGGAAGCTGGATCAACATACTTTGCAACTTGAGGAAGACTTGTCCTGAAATGAGTATAGCCTAGAATGTTCCTGGATATGACCATGGAATGCAAGTTCAAACCAGCAGGGATACAGAGGTTGCACAAGCTCATGTGCTAAATATGGATAGACATGGGTCCTAGGTCAGATTGATAGGGTTTACAGTATTTATATACTTTCCCCATATTTGGGAGCTACTCTCTGTCCTGATCCAGCTTTCTAGTCCTATTTCCAACTATGATACCATCTCCCTAGACAATACTTTCAGTTCACCTGCATGTTAGCTATCGGGCTCAGGTAAAAATTAGTGAAGTCATAGGACCCCTGGAATATACCTGTAATAGACTTCCTAGCTTCTTCCAACATGGAGACCCCAAATCTCATCTGCTATATTCTTACTTTTAGGCTCTGCTTTATATCTTAATGATTTTCAGCCACCAAGTTGCAGATGCTACCATGACACCAACCTGACTTCCCTGGGCTGATGACCTCAACAATGAATCCTGGAACTCTACCTCCCCAGGACCCTATCCCAGTACAGAAAAATAGAAACAAGCTGGGGATATGAATCGACCTATCAACACCCATGTCCAGTGGAGAAGCAATTACAGAAGCCAGACCTTCCACCTTCTGTACCTCATGAACTCCCAGAGGGATAAAGAATAGGGAAGCTTCCAATGGGGGCATGGGATGTGAAACTCTGGTGGTGAGAACTGTGTGGAATTGTACCCCTTTTATCCCATAATCTTGTTGAACATTATTAAATCACTAATAAAATAAAAATAAAATAAAACAGATACCCCCCCCCAAAAAAGGGTAAAGGATTATGAGGACAGAGGCAAGTATAAAGGGTCAGGACAGAGATGATAAAGTGATTTCTGCTGCCTTGTCTTGATGTTTCTAACTTTTGAGAAACATAGCCTCTAGATAATTAGTATCTAGAGAGCATGGAGGATAGAGGCAAATGGCAACAGACAATTCTAAAACTTAGACTTAAACAAACAAACAAAGATTTTGGGGCAGCTGTGAGGTGCAGTGGATAAAGTGCTGGACTCTCAAACAAGATGTCCCAGTGTGATCTCTGGCATTATTTATGCCAGAGTGATGCTCCAGCTTGTTTCTCTCTCTCTTTCTCCCTGTCTCATGTGAAATTCTGTCTTATATTCAACATATAATAATATATCTAAAAAGAAAGATTTAGGGGCAGGCTAGGAGGTGGCATAGTGGTAGATTACAGGACTTGCAAGAATGAGGTTCAAATCCCCAACTGAATATGTCATAGTAATGTTCTGGTTCTCTCTCTCTCTCTCCCTCCCCCCTTCACCTCTCTTTAATATACACACATTAATAAATATATAAAAAGATTCTGAAGAACTGTTACATGTGTTAAACTAGAGAAACTTCTTTGCATTTTTATGGAAACCTTTCAGCAAAAATCTGTATAATTTTCAAGGGCTTTGTGGGTCAGATTTGTCCCCCTCCTTTTCTTGATACCCCATCTGGGTGGGCAAGTTCTAATTCAGAGGTGAGGCCATCCCAGTAGGCTGGATTTGCTTTAAGCTAACTACAAGTAGTTACTATCCCAAGTGTGTAGAAGGTGTGCAGAATTTAACTCTGTGTGTGTGTGTGTGTGTGTGTGTGTGTGTGTGTGTGTGTGTGTGTGTGTGTGGAGAGAGAGAGAGAGAGAGAGAAGGAGCGAGAAGGAGAGAGAGAATGGGACAGGAAGGTTAAAAGAGGGTGGGAGGCAGATAGAAGGGGGGAAGAAAGGCTGGAAGAAGGTAGGAAGGAAAGAGAAAGAGAGACTATGTCCATATTTCCTGATGTTTCTTCTCTCTGACTGCTTCTTGTCATACTGCCTCTTTGACCTCAACTAAATCAATGCTATCAGTGCTGCCATGCCATTTTATGCTGCTACTAACTTGTTACTGCGGATTGTCACCAGATACCAAGACTGAGACATCAACTCCCTAACTTCTCTAATCTGGTGAAATCTTTCCTAACACATGGGAACCTAGTTCCATTTCACATGGCACACTATCTAACACAGTTACAGGTACCAGATATAGGCTAGGGTTTCAGGTTCTGGCTACAGGTGTACATGTATCCACAAGCAAGGGGCAATTATATACCTCAAAGTAAAAGTACCCCAAAAAAGCATCATAAATTTTATTGGTTAATAAGCATGGAAATCTACTAGAAAGGCCCAAAGAAGACAGACCCCATAAACCTAATACTGGTTGGACTCCAAAAATGTACTCAATGATTTAACAACTGGGACAAAGTCTAAACTTATCAGATAGAAAACTGCAAAAACTGAATAAGGGCAAGAGACTGGCTCACTTTAATAATGGCCTTTTTGGTCAATACCAGGCCATGCCATCATCTGGTGCCCTAATTAGGGAATTCTTGGATTTCTACAAAAATATGATAGGCCTAGACCCCTAACTGATCCCCCTCTCCCACCACTGGTCACTTCCATCAGGAACATCAGCATAAGCTCTTCTGTGGGCCTCTCAAGGACCTTACCATCACTATAAAGTAGCAATGGTAGGGACTACCCCACTATTTGAAAAGAGGCTGATAGCTCAGCTGGTAGAGTGGAGGATTGTAGGTGGGGTTCTGTGAAAAGGAGGCTGGATCATCCTACCCTGCCACTCAAGGAATACTGGTATAGAAATAAGTGCAGCCTAGAATGTTCCCAGCTGTGACCATGAACTGTGAGCTCAGACTAACAGGGACTCAGAGGTTAGCAGGCTCCTGTGATAAATATAAACTATATATATATATATATATATATATATATATATATATATATATATATATATACCCCGGGTCAGGTGGATGGGGTAAACAGTTAATTTTATTTATAGATTTTCTTCAAGACTGAGAGATACTCTCTTCCCTAGTCCAACTTTCTAGCCCTATTGTCAACTTTGACACCCTCTTCTCAGACAATATATATATTTTTTTATTTAAGAAAGGATTAATTAACAAAACCATAGGGTAGGAGGGGTACAATTCCACACAATTCCCACCACCCAATCTCCATATCCCATCCCCTCCCCTGATAGCTTTCCCATTCTCTATCCCTCTGGGAGCATAGATCCAGGGTCACTGTGGGTTGCAGAAGGTAGAAGGTCTGGCTTCTGTAATTACTTCCCTGCTGAACATGGGCGTTGACTGGTCGGTCCATACTCCCAGTCTGCCTTTCTCTTTCCCTAGTAGGGTGGGTCTCTGGGGAAGCGGAGCTCCAGGACATCAGACAATATTTTTGTTCAACTCCATATTAGCTCTCAAACTCAAGCAAAAACTACAAGCCATAGGCACCTAGGAACACACCTAAAATAGACTTCCTCACTTCTTTCTGCCCATAAGATCCCTGTTCTCATCTGCTTTATTCCTACTTTTTGGTTCCTATTCATTAATTATTTTGTCCTGCTTTATATCTTAACTTCCTTTCAGCCACCAAGTTGCAGGCATTACCATGATTCCATCCTGAACTCCCTGGGCAGATGACCTCACCAATGTAGCATGGAACCTCACCTCTGCAGAGCTTTACCCCACTTGGGAAATATGGAAACAAGCTGGGGGTATGGGTCAATCTGCCAATACCCATGTCCAGCAGAGAAACAATTACAGAAGCCAGAACTCCCACCTTCTGCACCCCAAAAAGAATTTTGGTCCATACTCCCAGCATGGGAGAAATAATAGGGGGAAGATGAACAGAGTGCTCTGAACTCCAACTCTCTCAGGACTCAGAGAGAGAAGAGGAAAAAAGGAAGAGTATTTGGAAGTAGTGATAGGTGACTTGAAGAGAAGATGGGATCACAGGAAAAAAATGGGCAAATATATACAAATATAGACAGATTGTTGTAGAAATAATAGGGGAGTCGGGCAGTAGCATAGCAGGTTAAGGGCAGGTGGTGCAAAGTGCAAGTTATTAACAATAAGTACAACAATAAAACAACAAGGGCAACAAAAGGGAATAAATAAATATATAAATATTAAAAAAATAAATAATAGTTAGCTTATATCTGTAACCTTAGGAGAACTGTTGTAGATTCCAGCGGAGGGAATGGGGGAATACAGAACTCTGGAGGTGGGAACGGTACAAAATTATACCCCATTATCTTATAATTTTGTAAATAAATATTAAATCACATATAAAGTTAAAGAGAGAGATAGGGAGACCTTCCTTCAACTTGGTGGAGGCTGTTCTCACATGGGAAAGCGGTGCACTATCAAATTAGCTATTTTATTGGCCTTACATATTAAAACAAGTTCAATATTCTTAAGAAACATGCATCAAACCTGTTTTCTAGTAGTGTTTTTTCAGTGGTAGAGATAGGCATTGGGGGAGGGGTGCTGGGCAGATCAGATCTGCTGAATGCACATCACTGCCCATGTGCACTGTGACCAAGAGCAAGCATGTTAAGGACTTGGGGCTCACAGGTCCCCTCACATTCTCTTCAAGAATTAACCATTCACTCAGCATCTGTATAGACTCACAGCCCTGAGATTTTCCCCTCATAGACCCAGAGTTTATTTGTTTTAGTCTAACACTCCGTGCTCTATGGTTCCCTTCTTCACTAAGTCCCTGGCATCTGAATATTGAATGGGCAACATTCTAACCATATTTGTTAAGTAAATAAATAGGTGATGTCCTAAGCACTCCTTAGTTCCTTGACTAGTAATCTTTTGATTCATACTTTAAAGCTCAAACCAAATGTCACTCCCTCTGGGAAGTCCTCCCTGACTTCTTTTAGCAGAAGCAATAGCACTGTATATAGTCAAGACATCTGATTCATACTCTTATTGCAACATGCATCCCAGCATATATCATTTTGTTTGTTTTTGCCTTCCCTGTCACAATGTAAGCTTCCTGATATTAAAAACTATAATATATCATTTCTATTATTCCCACCACTCAATAAATGTTTGTTCAATACAAGATCAGAAAATGCTCTCCTGTGGTCCAGGAGGTGGCACCATGGATACTGTTGGGCTCTCAACCATGAGGTCCTGAGTTCAATCCCTGGCAACACATGTACCAGAGTGATACCTGATTCTTTCTCTTCTCCTATCTCTCTTATGAATAAATAAATTCTTTAAAAAAAAAAAAAGAAGAAGAAAGAGAATGCTCTCCTGTTTCCATTTCAAATGTTAGATAACCTGGTTCAAGCATCTTGGCAAAATCTAGAACCAAGAGCTGATCTGGACATCATCTGTCCTGGTCCTTTACCAAAGGAAAGATGATGTGGCCAGGCTGACTGAGGAGTGAGGGAGGGGGAGGGTAGTCAGCATGCTATGGAAGCAGCTCCAGTACTCCCTCTGCCCCTAGACAGTGAGACCTCCAGCAAACTTCCCCCATCCCCACCCATCCCCACAACTCTGGCTCAGAGGCCTAAACAGACACTGAACATGGGGACTTTCCTATTATTGCCAGGCCATCATGGCTTCAGACCAACTTTCTCATAAAAAGAGAGACACAAAAACAGATGAAAAATACCACAGCACCAAAGTGTTGCCCAGTGTCTTGGACATCACACACTGTCTTGCTGGACATATATTTGGGAACTTCTAATAAAGTTAAAAGTCTGGGACTCAGGTTAAGCTGCGAGTTAAGCACACATGGCATGAAGTGCAAGGACCAACCTAAGGATCCCAGTTCAAGCCCCCGGCTCCCCACCTGCAGGGGAGTCACTTCACAGGCGGTGAAGCAGGTCTGCAGGTGTCTATCTTTCTCTCCCCCTCTCTGTCTTCCCCTCCCCTCTCCATTTCTCTCTGTCCTATCCAACAATGATGACATCAATAACAATTCTTCTTCTAGCGTTTGCCCTTCTTCCGTAGCCAGTCAACAGTGTCAGGTTGAGCCTGATGTAAAGTTTCGAGACCTCCTTTGAATCTGGAGAGGTGGCAGTCGTTGACTATGTGGGTCATAGTCTGTCTGTAGCCGCAGGGGCAGTTCGGGTCGTCTCTGGCTCCCCAGCGATGGAACATAACAATAATAATAACAATAATAATAACTACAACAACAATAAAACAACAACAAGGGTGACAAAAGGGAAAATAAATTAATTTTAAAAAGATTTAAATACTTACATGTCTAAGTCTTCCTTCTTTCCTTCTCTCCCTTTTCTTTCCCCCTCTCTCTCCCACTCCCCCCCCCCCCCCCCCGAGCACTACTCAGCTTTGGTTTATGGTGGCACTGTGGATTGAACCTGGGATCTTGGAGCTTCAGGCATGCAAATCTTTTGCATAAGCATTATGCCGTCTCCCTACTTCTGAATCACAGTTTTTACCCTATTTGTCCAGTACCTTGGAAAGTGTATTTGACATTGTGGTTTATTATAAAATATATGGTCTTTCCCCCTGCTTTCCCCCCTACAGAGCTCCTAAAAGCCCTTGGCAGAGGATAGCTTTGGACCCCACCTAGGGTGAGGGTTGGCTATCAGAAGAACCAGTCATGTAATTAGTGGGATGGGACTTTCAGCCCTCACTCTAGAGAGGGGCTAGTGGTTCAATCAGTACTAGTGTGGTTGGTAACCCTGATGTAAGGTAGAGAGAACTGTGTTCTGGAGAGATGATGGAAACTCCACACCTCTCCCCACACCTTGCTACTCTCTCCCAGTGCCTCTTCCACCTGGCTTCCCTGAGTTATATATTTTTTATCACAAGCTGGTAATCTAACAAGTCAAATGCTCCTGAGTTCTGTGAGCCAGCCCGACAAGTGAACTGGACCCAAGTAGGAGATCCTGAAACTCTTCTATCTAAAACTGGGGGGGGGGGGGGGAATCAGAAGTACAACTTGAAATTGGCACCTGAAGTGGGGCAAGTGTCAGAACAGAGATGAACTGGTTTCAGATAACTGTTTTGATGCTAAGGGCAAAACATTTATACATATGGGTACAGAAACCGAGTGTGCATCTGTGGGCCCTGATGTACAGCATATGTAGAGTCTTCAAGCCACCTTTTGTCTGCCCAAGCTCTTGGGAGAGAATGTGGGGCCCAGGGCACCAGCAGAAGCTCTCTCCAGCCCAGGCTGTGAGCTCTGCTGCCTACCTGGTGGAAGGTGGTAGTGAGGGTGTTTTCTGGAGAGGGTCTGTCTCTCGATGTGTCTCCTTGCTGACTGCAGTCCAGCTGGATCAGGCAGCGGCACTCTGGATGGCAGGTGAATTTGCAGTCTGGAGGGAGAGGATCACAGAGAAATTAGTGCCAGGCAGGATTCTACCTAAGTCCACACAGGGGTATCTCCTGTGAGGCTCACCCAGCTCCCGGAAGACAAGAGCCAGCAGGAGAGAAGTGGAGTGGGGCACTGCTGTGGCAATGATGCTTGGTCCAGTGGGTAAAGCTAGCGCATTGGCAAACTGCTTCCACCTCCATTGTCTCATGTGACCATGCAAATATCATCATCATTTTGATACTAGGGTTATTGCTGGGGCTTATTGTTTGCACAACTCCACCAGTATTGGTGGACATTTTTTTTTTTTCTCTTTTAGTTAGGTAATAAGACGGTGAGGGAGAGAGAGGACAGACAGAGAGAAAAGGAGAGACACTACAGCCTGTTCTACCACTCATTAGACTTCCCTCACTGCAGGCTCTTCCCATGTGTTGGGGGTACGATTGAGCCCATGTTCTCGGGCATGACTCTATCAAGTCATCATTTCTGCCCTCTGCACACTCACCCCCACCCCACACACATTATTAATGCCACTTTGTAGATAGGGGACTAGAACCACAGGGGCTTTCTCAAGCTCTAATCATAAAGCTTCAGGCATGTGCTCTTCCTACTAATTTACATTAATCTCCAGGAGTCATGGATCCCCAGCACACTGGCTTTGCCAATCTGTCAAGTATAAGTAATAACTGCTCTACTTGGTGCACAAGGGTGTTTATAGTTACAGAGAGGACAGGCATTAACATCTCCAAAGAGCCCCCAGGACAAAGCCTTATAACCAGGAATGGCTACAGCCTGCCTCTCACCCAACCTAGCCAGAATGTGGGTCAGCCTCTGACACAACTGAAACAGTTCCCAAACCAGGTGCTTCAGGGGAAAAGCACACAGTTCACAGATAGTGCTCACGTCCGTGAAAGCAGGACATAACAGGCAAAAATGAAGAAAGCCTTCAAGACAGGGAAACTGAGGCTCAGAGAGGTAAAGGTAAGTGCTTGCTCAGAGGCAGAGCCAGGACTGCTAGCAGCTTTTCATGGGGGCTCTCTCTAGAGCCTCCTTGGCAGAAGGGAAATGAATTTCAGGGGGCAGGGATGCTTAGGTGAGGAGAGGGGAGTGCACATGGAGGAAGAAGGTGAAGAGAAGTTGGGAAATTAGTTCAGTCTAGTAACAGCAGAAAACTGGGAGACATTGAGGACTGGCTGGGAGACTTTGAGGACCGGCTAGGAGACCCCAGAGCAGGCTAGGAGACCTCAGGACAGACTGGGAGGCCCACCTGATTGTGGCCAGGCAAACAGGGGCTGAGTGGAGTAGGAAGGACTTATGTAGGCAACTCCCAAGGCTGGCTGTTGACAGTCTGAGGACTATGGAGCCTCTGGCAATCCTTTCGTTCCTTTTTACAAGCTTCAAAAAATGCAGCCCATTGGACTCTCTGAAGCTGCCCTGCCACACTCTGTCTCTGCAGAGTTTTAAAGTAAGGCCTCTAGTCTCCCCAAACCTTCTTCATGCCCCCAAAGAAGGTGTATATTCCTTGCACAGGTTTCAGACTCATATTTGCAAGGAAGCAGTCTGACAAATGTGGGGACACGTGGCAACCCCAGAATCCCAGTCTCTGACTCAGTGTTTTCAAGCTCCCCACCTCCCTTCTGGGAAAGCAGGTAAATACTCTAGGGCTCCTCCTGGTCATGCATGAATGTGAGCCAACCCATATCCCCTCCTCCCCAGAGGCCTCCCTGACTCCTCCCTCTGTGGAACCTGCCTTCTCACCTAGATGGCAGGGTGGTGCCAGTGTTCTAAGGTATGTACCACACCTGTGAGAAGCCACAAGCACTACTGGGCCCTCTGTTGGGAGCTCTGCCTGACACAGGAATAGCTTTGCCCCTGGCAGGGTGCAAGGCACAGAGGCCAGGTTTCCCTTTCCACACTGCCCAGAAGCCCAGGTTTTGATAAGGGAGGTCAAGCCCACACAGAGCAGCTTTGTTCTGGGCACTGATCTCGAGACACACCTGTGTGCTCTGGCCCCCATTCTGAGCAATGAAGAATGCTGTGGGGATGCCAAGAATGGAAACAAGGAAGAGGAGAACTGGAAGCTTTCCTGACTCTACAAAGCACAAGAGCTTCTACCAGTCCACAGTGGGAAGGAGCCTGGGTGAGGACTTCCTCCCAGCCTCTTCTAGCTCCTGTGCTATAATACTGGAACTCAGTTTCCATCCTTTTTTTGTCTACACACACACACACACACACACACACAAACACACACACACACACACACACTGGAGATAGTATCAAAACCTCAGGAAATACATATATGTATATTTCCTGAATATATATATTCTCGCCTGAAGCATCCCTGCTGCAGGTGGGAAGTGGGGTCTCAAACCTGGGTCCTTGCACAGGTCCTTGTACATGGCACTGTGTACACTTAACTGGGTGTACCACCACCTAGATCCCACCAACAACAACTCCAATGCTTTCAGCATGGACTTCCTGGTGCCCTGTGGTCATCTGAAGGAGACACAAACTTGGGGTCTTGGTTCCTACAAGACTCTACTGTTTCCTTTCTCATTTTTTAATAGAGAATAGGAGATATAGAGTAGGAGAGAGAGACACAGAGAAGGAAAATACCCACACTACTGCTCTGCTGCTTCTGAAGCTTCCCCTCTGCAGGTGGGATCTGGGGGGTTAAATCCAGTTTATTGGGCTTAATGACATATATGCTCTACTGCGTGAACTGTTTACCTGGCCTCCTTTCCTTCTCTCTCTCTCTCAATTTTTTTGGATGGCTTTAGGGCAATATTTGGCATCCCTTGGCTTAAAACTACATGATGTGGTGTCTGGGCAGTGGCATACCGGGTTAAGTGCACACAGTATGAAGTGCAAGGATCCTAGTTTCGAGCCCCTGGCTCCCCACCTGCAGTTAAAGCAGGAATTCAGGTAAAGCTGGTTTTCAGGTGTCTATCTGTCTTCCCCTCTTTCTCTTCCTCTCCCCTCTCAATTTCTCTCTGTCCTAGCCAATGTAAAAAATATGGAAAAATGGCCACCTGGAGCAGTGAGTCCACTGCTGGCACCAAGATCAGAAATAACCCTGGAGGCTAAAGAAAATCCCTATATGATATCAGTAATTGGAGCTGAATTGTGCTTCTCTCAAAAAAGTAAAAAGTAAAAGCACAGGCTGCAGTTGTAAGCCTCAGCTCCTTAGAAAGTCTTTATTCTTAATTTAAATAGCTTCACCATCAGTCACATTGACTTAGGAGACCTCCCCACTCTAGTGTGAACTCCCTTAACTAATTATATCTATAACCACTGACACTATTTCCAAATAAGGCCACATTCCAAGGAACAGGGGGTTAGGATGTCAGCATTTTTTTTGAGGGAGGCATAATTCAATCCACAAAAGTGGACCCCTAGGAACTAGACCATGAACCCCAGAGGTAACTCTCCCCTGGCCCCCCGCCCCCAGTCCTAAACAGAAGATGATGATGATGATGATGACAAAGAGAAACTGTCACAGAATGAGGTGATAGAGGGAGAGATACCTGCAGACCTACTTAATCACTTGTGAAGCAGACCACCTGCAAGTGGGGGATAGGGGCTTGAACCCGGGTCCTTATACTTCATAATATGTTCATTTATGGGTGCACCACCAACTGACCATCCCCCTTTTCTTTAATAACAAAAGGAGTTTCTAATGGGCACTATCTGCAGAAATCAGCAGCAGACCATGGGGGAAAGAGACTAGAGAGTGCTGAGCTAAGACTAGGACCACCAGCCTACTCCTAACCTTCACAATCCCTGGAGGTCACCACCTTAAATGAGGAAGTCAGGCCCAGAGCCATGGAAACTAGAGATGAGATTCCTTCACCATTTCAGCTTAGAGGAGGTGAATACAAGGTGGAACTATGTCAAAGTGCAGAAGATATACCCCCCATCCCTGAGGCCTTAGGGCTACCAGAGTTAATTCATGATTCATTCCAGTTGTCAAATGAAAACACATCACACACACACACACACACACACGATACATTTTTCTGAAACAGAGGCATGCCACTAATAAGGAGCCTTTAAGGACCTTTTGCCCCAGAGCAAGTGCAAGATCCCGAGACAGCATGGAGTTCCACTCCCACAGCTGAGGCCAAGCTGTGCATGTGTGAGGGGGCAGTCAGAATACCAAGCTTGGTTTGCAGATCACCCCCAAGTGAGTGAGAAGAGTCTTCGCTACATGATACAAGCAGCTCCTGATGCCAGAGCAGTCTGTGAACCCAGGAACCCCCAGCCATTCTGAGGGCAACCTAGCTTTCTTGAAGTTCAGTCTTCTCTCTCCTTGACCCCTCTCAGACATTCTTCAGGGGTTCCCCCTTCTTGTGCTGGGATCACTGCTTTTGTCACCAGCTCTGGCTGCTGAAGACTCCTCTCCCCCAAAGCACCTCTCTGTGCCAGTCTGTCTCAGGTCAGCCTAGGCCTGTGCTGCCACCCGCACATCACTCTGTGGCCTCAAATCTGTTTCTTATTCCTGCCAGGAAAAATCCTTTCCATGAAGCCCCAAGATTTCCCCTGGGACCTCAGGCCCTCTTGCAATGGACCACACCCCCACCAAGTCCTTTTGGCTGCAAATGCTGAAATTCTCTGGCCCTAGACTGGCACTTGGCTCTGGGCCCAACTTGTGTGTGAGAAGCTCAGTTACTATGAAGCCTTCAAAAGAAGTAGTCTGAGTTTGGTAGGTGAACAGAAGAAGGAAAGGTGCTTTTGCTGAAGTGGGGAGATCAGCATGAGTGGTGACCTGACCCCAGGCTAACATCCTTACTCCCGTGTGTCTCTGTCCTCCTCTGTTAAGTGAAGACGGCTGTAGTTTGTGCCTCACAGAGTAGCTCAAAGAATTAAATAGGATGCTATGTAAATAAAAACACTTGATACAAATAATTTCAATAAATCAGCTATGCTTGTTATCTGGCTAACATACTTATTTCTCCAGGGGCCAAAAAATCACCACCCCAGAGGCCTGTCTGTGTACATCCCCTTAGCTCCTGCTGGCTTTGTTCAGAGTGACAGATTTATGGGGTATCTCCAGCCCTCTACTGAACCCCTTGCCCCAGCCTGAGCAAGGGAGGCCCCGAATCTCAGCCCCTAGCTGGAGAAGAGGTCTACCCCTTGCCCCAGCCTGGTGAAGGGTAGACCTCTCCTTTCCTTCTCACTCAACCATTTTTTGTTTTAAAAAATATTTAATTTACTTATTTACTTTTGAATAGACAAAAAATTGAGAGGGCAGTGAGAGAGACAGAGAGAGAGAGAGACAGAGACATACCTGCAACAGTGTTTCAGTGCTTGTGAAGCTGTAGGTGGGGAAGAGGGGCTTGAGCTCAGGTCCTTGCACACTGTAATGTGTGAGCTCAACCAAGTGTACCACCACCTGGTCCCTCTAGGGTTTGAATTTCTAAAATGAAAGCCCCAGAAAAGAAAATTCTACTAACTAAAATGGAGAAGTTCTAGTATTAAAGAACATGCGTATAAATGGGAAAGTGCTGGCCTTATTAGCTGTACCCATTTCCTGTAGGAATTACCCTGAGTGTGCACTTATTTAAACTTAATGTCTTCATTAAAACACTCATCACATAATTATCTGTGACAGAAAAAATACTAGAAGTACTCCCACATACATCTCCATGGAATATTATAGTTATCATTACAGCTATCAGTTTATTTAAAATAAAATATAAAACATGTTTTAACTTTTATATAAGATGATTTCAGTTAGTACTGGTCAACTTGGAAAGTCTATAGTTTACAACTGGAAATGCAATATTGTGTTTTATAGCCCAAGTTATATAAAAATACACACACTTGCATGGACATCATACAGAGAAATTTAGATGGAAGGTGACATGCTTGTCCGGAGTGGTGGCATCTCAAGTTTATAAATGTTTGCAGTGAAATTACATTATTTACAGATGGAAAAAGGAACAAGAAAAGCCATGTACCCATATTGTACTGACAGCAGGCCCTACTACTTCTTCACTACCTACAATGCTCCAGACACTTTATAGGAATGATTTACATTAATAATATGCCAGTATGATGTGTTTCTACCCTTTTTTAAAAAATTTGATCTTATTTTAGAGAAGTGTTGGGTTTGTAGCAAAATTAGTAGAAACAAAGAGTTTCCATAGCCTCCCACCCCACCCACCAGCCTCTCCAGCTTTTAGCCTCCTCCTTATGTATTATTATAATCATAAACTACACCAACCCCCGATACCATTACTGACATTGGGGTTGACTCTTGGTACTGAATAACCATGTTTCTGCTTATCTGAGCTCCTCCTACATGCCCATACCACCCCACCCCCCAAGACCTGCTCTGGATGGGTACAAAGGAGTAAGGTCAGGAAATGAAAAGATGTGATATGCTGGAGAATGCAGAGTACCAGGGAGCCAGCAGGAGAGGTGCACAGAGCCACAGGAGCCAGGCCCATGGGCTGGGCTCAGGTGGGGTTGGCACCCTCTGCTGGGTGCAAGGGGTTCTTCTTTCTGGTCTCTGTGTCTAAAGCTCAGGGGGAATGTGCCTGGACATGCTCAGGTCTGAGTCAGAACTCAGTTCCCATGTGAAACAGAGTTGAGTTGGGCGGGCTTTATGGGAAGCAGGCTCCCCAGGCTGGGCATGCCTTTTGGAGAGAAAGTGCTTAGGAGGTGGGGTGGTGCATCAGGCCACTCCAATATCCTGGTCCCCAGCTTCTCTCCAAATGACAGTATCAGTTGTGCATGTGGCAAAGCTGGGTGGGGTTGACATATGCATATCTGTACTGAAGGGAGAGGCTAAAAGGTCCGCTCAGAGCTGTTGCTCAGAGGCCTCTTAAAGAGGAGGTAAAAATTCTGGGGTCATGGCCTCTCCAACAACTATCAATTGTAACCCCTTAGCCTGGCTTCTGGTCACATTTCCAGGCATGCTGACAGTTCCCCCATACCCTCTTCTATATGTTCCCTCTGGCCCGGCAACCACTGGGTGCTGTGTCTTGTCTGCAAAGGCACCCTCCTACCCCATGTGGGTGGGTGTATGTGTGTGTCTTTCAGGCTGGCCCATTAATCATCTATCTCCAACATAACCACACTTCCTTAGGCTTAAAGCCCAACAAAAGGAAGGCACTGACTAGTGGGGTGTTTTGGGAGGGGCAGGTGGAAGGAGGGAGGGCAGGACAGTTCACAACAAGTTCAGGCTATGCTGTAGGAAGCCAGGGGAACAGCTCTGTGCCTGCTTAGCCAGGGGACAGGGCCCAGGCTAGCACACCTTTCCCACGTGGTCTGTCTCAAAGCTTTTCACTCTCTGGGGATGCTAAACCCTGAAGCATACCCCCACCCTGTCCTGTGTATTTGTATATCTATGCTTAAAATTACAAACAAATTTAATAGGGGTGAATCATTTTTAACAATTCATGCTTCAGCTCTATTAAGTGACTCCATATTAGGACTGTTAGAACTCTCCCTCCTGCCTTCTCTGCCCCACCCTCTGGTTTTAACTATCAGACTAGTTATACTTCCAACAGTCACAAAATTTACACTCTAAATGTTAAACCATAATTCCCACTGCTGTTTAAATTTAACCCAGCTTTTACTGTTTAGTCTTTGTACAATGGCAGTACTATTTAATTTTTATGTTAATCTTTTGGTTGATTGAATCTGGGAAGTGTGTACTCTCTGCATTATGCTTCCCTGAGGTGCTTTAAGTACTTCAAAGAAATGCACCCCTATTTTATGAGCCTTTTCAAATTGCAGCACTGTGGTCTCACACAGCACAGCATGTTGTTGACAATGAGGGGCAGTGGCAGGGGAGGAGATGGAGGTGGTAAGACTACAAACCCTCATGTGATGTCATTGCACAGCTCTGTGAAGCCCCTTTACTCACGACCAATAATGGTTAAGTGATGGTAATATTTATTTATTTAAAACCTTTCTGATACAGATATATCCAGTATGCCAGGGGGAGAAGCCCATCATATAGGCAGAACATCTTAAAAGAAAAAAAATAAGGCAAATCACTGTAGACAGGTTTAAGAAGATGTAGCAAGTAGCCAGCCACAGCCTCCTAGGATGCCTGGAGCTCCAGATGCAAAGCAGGTTTCAGACCTGCTCAGGAGGGGCCTCCCCCTTCCCTGGGCATGTGTCACTCTGCTCTGGGTGTAAGAGAGACAAAGCAGCAAGGGAGCCCTCTCCACTGGCTCCCGGGGCCCCTGAAAATACAGGAGGGGGAGGCTGGGAAGTGATAAAAGGCTGGGAAGGGACAGATATTAATGGGGAGCTGAAGGGTATTTTGGTTTGGGGACCAAAATATTTGCTTAGTTATTTTTACTTTTGCTTTAAAGCAAATACCACCTCTGAGTGAGGACAAAAGGAGTTGAGATTTTTGATGACCCTGTGTATAATTTTCCTAGAATCCCACATGTCCTAAAGCTAAGACCAGCCAAAGAAGGATGTGAGGAGTCTTGCTCAACCATTGGTGAGTGGCAGGCCAGCAAATGACACAGGACAGAGGGACCATAAGCACCTGCATAGGTGTACATGCAGTTAGCAGGTTGGAACTGGAGGTGACAGGAGGCCAGGAAGCTGATAGACTCACTCAGTCCTTCATGGGACAGCCAGACTGCTGCACCCAACTGGTTTTTCCACACCTACTTTGATGTCACTTGTATTCAATGTTCTAATCACCAATCAAATGCCAACCAACTAGGTGAAAGGAGACTTTTTTTGCAGTGAGAAGAAAAGTAAACAGATTACATCTGAGGCTCTCTTGCATGCTCACAAAGGTTTCTTTGCAGATATAGCCCTACAGCCAGGAGCACTGAGTTTCTTCTAGGGGAGACTCATGCCCATTTCACACTTAACCCTCGCAGCCTTTAAAAATGATATATGACTGGGAGTCGGGCTGTAGCGCAGCGGGTTAAGCACAGGTGGCGCAAAGCACAAAGACCGGCATAAGGATCCGGTTCGAACCCCGGCTCCCCACCTGCAGGGGAGTCGCTTCACAGGCGGTGAAGCAGGTCTGCAGGTGTCTATCTTTCTCTCCTCCTCTCTGTGTTCCCCTCCTCTCTCCATTTCTCTCTGTCCTATCCAACAACGACAACAACAATAATAACTACAACAATAAAACAACAAGGGCAACAAAAGGGAATAAATAAATAAAATAAATATTTAAAAAAATGATATATGACTAATTCCTTGGCAATAGGCCTCCTTAGCTCCTAATGATGCCCAGTGGGCTAATCCAGCCTTGCCTGTTAATTAAGTGGGGGTGGTAAACTCAATAATAGGAATTTTCCCAGAGAATATGTGTAAGAGTTTCATGCCCCTCCTCCATATTTTCCAAGGCATCTTTCAAACCCTCTCCCTTCCTTAGATTTGGGCAGCCCACGTTGGCCCAGGGGCAGTGGGTGAGCACATGGCTGTGCTGGTAGCCTGCATAGCCATTGTACTGGGACTATTAAAACCTTTCTGGGAGCACCAATTAGCAGCAGCTTCCAAAGAGGGCCCTGCTGTGTGACAAGCATCATGCCAGCTGGTTTACATTCAATACCACATTTATTTCATATGAAAACAGTGGGGATTTTCCCTACTTATACTGGGGAAATCAAGGCTCAGAGAGGTAAGTTCAGAGAAAGAAGATCCTGGCACCAGGAACCCATGATTTAGATTCAAGTCCACCTGACTGTGGGCCTGTTTTTCTCGACAGCACCCCATAGGTTGTTCCTGAAAATCAGAGGCACTATTGCTGAAGCCCATAGTCTACTGTCTCCTACTCCCAGCATCTGGGAGATCTTGTCTTCCTCTCTCTTCCAATCAATTAAGTCCAAGTGAACACAGGTCAAATGCTCACATCACAGCTGCACTGTCCTTAATGCTGCCACTCCATGCCTGATTGATTTGACTAAATCTAAATCTATACTCCTTGAGCTGAACAGCGAAGGAGGGAGGAAATTATCTGTTGAATAATTCTTGGGGAGGGAGTTGATGAACATGAAGACACATGTGAGCAGTCAGAGTCAGGAACCCAGTGAGCAGCTGTCTTCTTCCTGCATGTCACATTATGGAGTGGGCTACTGATGAGGTTGAATTACTCAGGCTGGCTCAAGAGTATAAAAGCTAAAGAGTATTTGCCTCCAACTAGGGATCAGTTATTAATTTAAAAAAACACTTAAAAGGTAAACTTGGGGCCAGGCGGTGGCACACCTGGTTAAACGCACACATTACAGTGCACAGGACTCAGGTTCAAGCCCCTGGTTCCCACCTGCAGGGGTAAAGCTTCACAAGTGGTGATGCATGGTGGCAAATGTCTCTCTGTCTCTCTCCCTCTCTATCTCCCCCTACCCTCTTGATTTCTGGCTGTCTCTATCCAATAATAAATAAATAAAATATTAAAAAATAAAATAAAAAAGTAAACCCTTCATCAGTCAAGATCGTATGTCTTTCAAACTACGCTTTCAAAAACTTAAGCCAAAGATGACTCCTCCCTCTTCCCCAGAGCACTGGTTTATGGTGGTGCAGGTTATTAAACCTGGGACCTTGGGAGCCTCAGGTATAATATTCTTTTCACATAACCACTGTATTATTCCCCTACCCCCAGAGATGACTTTTCAGCTTACTTCCATACCTAAGATCTGGCACTGTGACCCACCTAGATGTTCACCTATTGCTGAATATGTATGAGAACAAATGGAATGTGGAGGCGAGAGGCAGGGGATTGTGTGTGGTGGTGGTGGTGGTGGGGCTAATATGCTCCAGATACCTGCCACTAAAGAAAAGCAACTGACAGAACAGGAAGTGAGGGCTCCAGGCCTAGCTGTGTAGCACTGACTACTTCTTTGAGTGAAGCAGAATGGTTCTTTGCCCACTCCACCAAATAGGGAGGGAATGATTGATCTTGAAAGCAAACATGTTAACTCTTTGGCAGGGTAGTGCTGCAGAAACTTTGGATGCTGTAGACTGCATGGGATAGCAGAAAGATCCCTCCCAGTCCTAATGCTGCAACCAACAGGGCCTCTGCTTGCTTGGTTTCAGTTTCTTTCCTGAAAAGGGGGAATTGGATGTTCTTTGATTCTGTGAAAATTCAAAATGCTACTCACCCTACACAGTTTTGTTACTAAACCCCAGGCAAGAACGACTCCCTCTCTACCTAGTGCCTAAGGGGGGAAACCTCTGTCCAGTCACTTCCTGAGGCTGGGGCTCTCATGCAGCTGTGCTCCTCCCTGGTGCCCCCACACTCCTCCAGTAACTCTGCAAGTGAGCAGCCTTTGCTCCCAAGGCCTTAGAGCTGACTCAGCAGCTTGGCAAGGTCTGCCACCCCTCAATGCAGACTAGACAGGAAGAAGACAGTAGTCCTCTGAGATGCTCGTATCCCACCCACCCATAACCTGCATCAAGGTGACTACTTGGTCTTCAGTTTCAGAAAAAAGGTTGTTAAAAACCAGTCAGTCTGAAACAAGCTGGCCATGTCCTCTTAAGTGTAGCTGTTCTATCTAGACCTGGCAAGGTGACAGCACCTGAGCTTGGCATCTCGAGAGCTGGGGGACTGGGTATAAAAAGTGATAGGGAGGGGGTCAGGCAGTAGCGCATTGGGTTAAGCGCAGGCGGTGGAAAGCACAAGGACTGGTGTAAGGATCCCGGTTTGAGCCCCCAGCTCCCCACCTGTAGGGGGGGGTCACTTCACAGGTGGTGAAGCAGGTCTGCAGGTGTCTATCTTTCTCTCCCCCTCTCTGTCTTCCCCTCCTCTCCATTTCTCTCTATCCTATCCAACAATAACCACAACAATAATGATAAACACAACAACGATACAATACAATAACAAGGGCAACAAAAGGAAAAAAAATGGCCTCCAGGAATAGTGGATTCGTTGTGAGCCCCAGAAATAACCCTGGAGGCAAAAAAAAGTGACAGGGAGCTCAGGTTTACATATTAGGTGAGGGTACCTGCACCCCTTCCTCCCCCATGGGCCATGCCTTGGAACCCAAACATTTTCTGAATGCCCCAGGTTGGAGGGTCCTGTACCTACCTTGAGCCAGTGGGAACTCTGGGTGGAGTCTCTGCAGGGCCTGGAGCTTTCCTGACTGGGAACGGCTCTTAGGGAGCCGGCGGAAGAGGCGCTGGAGCCATGCAGTGACTGTTCCGAAGCAGGCTGTGGCTGCTTCCCTATCTCTGCCCTCTGTCATCCCAGCTGCCCGAGATCAATAGCTACTCTCTAGGCCTGGCGTCAGGGATGGAGTGACAAGTGGGGTGGTCACTGGCCAGGATAGGACCCCCAGACCTCTTGTGACAAGGGGCTTTGCTCAAATCGGCCCAGCCGTGGCTCTACCCAGGAAATCACCAGCACCTGGTGCCTGGGCCCAGGCCAGCCTGCCCAGTGCCTTCTTCTAGCTGAGGTCCTCTCCCCTCCACCTCCCCTGATGGAAAACTTTCTATTCCTGGGGCTTTTAGCTTGATAAGATAAAAGTGCCCCCACCAAGCAGGCTACAGAAAAGAGCCTGCCCCAAGCCTCACTCTCAGCAGCGCCTGTGAGTCTGAAAATCAATGTCTCCAAAGTTTCAACAGAAGACAGAAGTGATGGGTTACCTCACATTGTGTGCCTGGCCCAGGAGCTTATTAATGGATCTCTTTGGGGATGGCTGATTAATAATGCTCTGCCAGCGGTACAGGCTCCTGGGGGCTGGTCTGGGCTAACTCACATCCTCCATACTGAGCCAGGAGGGGAGAGCCACAGCTTTCTGCTAGCAGCCAGCAGGGTGGCTACACTGCTCAAAGGAGGGTCAGAAACCAGACATAGCAGAGAGGAGGTGACAGGCAAGTAGAGGGAAAAAGAAAAGAAAAAGTCTCTTACAAAAAGGGCAGCCATGTTGTTCTCTTACTTGAATGTGGGGTTCAGTTTCAGGTGAAGGGTGCTCCTTCCACTAGAAGCACCCTTGTCCTGGTGGCGAAGTTTTTAGAAGCCCCATGGTCCAGGCTATGGACAAGCAATTCAGTATCTCAGCAAGCTCTAGAGGACTGAGGACCAGTCACCCAGAGATCTAGAACTCATCCTCCAACTGCCAGGCAGAGTCAGTTTCAGGGAAGAGTGGACACTTCTTCTCTTAAGATAAGCTTATTTTTTGTTTTGTTGTTGTTTGTTGTGGGAGAGACCAGAGCACCACTCTGTCATATATGGTGCCAGCGATGGAACTGGGCCTTCATGCTTATAAGGAATGGGTGCTATCTGGTGAGCCACCTCCCAAGGCCATGGGGTACCTGTCCTTTAAGCACATGAAATAACACAGAGGGGGCCAGTGTGCAGTGGTACACATGCCCACTTCTGTGCTCTGGTCACACGGTATGAGGTCCAGAAGACTAGTATCCATGGGTTGAGAGGTGACTTCACAGCCTGGCTACCTTCATCTCCTTTGTGCTATTACTTCCCCCAAGTCAAACAGCATTCTGAGTGGCGGTATTCTCCAACTGCCATATCCTCAGACACATCTAGAGAAGAAGAACCTGGTTGAATAAAGCTAGGCTACACTCTAACCCTGCAGACAGGCTCCCCAACTATCCCCTGCCCTCTCCATGGGAAATATCACAGGAGGTGCTATTTTAAATCACTCCTCACTTCTAAGGGCTTCAGAACTTGATGCAACAGCATCAAAACACTCCCTTGTAAAAAACAAATGAAAACTCAAACTAATTCTCTTGACCAAAAAGTACACTGTTTATGCCATTTATTGATTGCAGAAATGCCCCACAAGGGTGCTGGTTCTTTCTCCCTAACACTTCCTTGGGTAAACTGCATTGACTATGGATTTCCCTGGGGTCTTCTAGATTACCCAGAAACTTCTGTGGCAGATGAATCCTAAATAGCACATGAGGCCATAATGTAAGGGTTGGGAATGAAGATTCATGTTTTACTGCAAGGTCCCAAAAAGAGATCAGGACCTCCCCCAGCACAGCACAGAAGATATTCCAGCCCCCTCCCCATCCCTACATACATACCCAAAGAAGAGAAGACACATACATGCTGGGTGAGTTTTTAGATATGAATCACATAAAATTGTTCCTGAAAGTACCATTTAGGCTCAATGATATGGACCTCTATTTGTTTTTCTTCATGATGGAGCTATTCCTTTTTAAATTTTTTTTAAAAAGTATTAAGAGAGTCGGGTGGTAGTGTAGCGGGTTAAGCGCAGGTGGTACAAAGCACAATGACTGGCAGAAGGATCCCAGTTCAAGCCCCTGACTCCCCACCTGCAGAGGAGTCTCTTTACAAGCAGTGAAGCAGGTCTGCAGGTGTCTATCTTTCCTTCCCCCTCTCTGTCTTCCCCTCCTCTCCATTTCTCTCTGTCCTATCCAACAACGACAACATCAGTAACAACAACAATAATAACTACAACAATAAAACAAGGGCAACAAAAGGGAATATTTTTTTAAATGTTCCATAGAAAAGAAAAAAAATATTAAGAGAGAGAAAGAGAACAAACTAAAATATCACTCTGGTATAGGCAATGCCAGGGATTGAATTCTGGACTTCATGTTTATAAGTTCAGTGCTCTAGCCACTATGCTACCTTGTAGGCTACCAAGCAGTTCTTTAACAAATAAGCTGCAAAGGGTGCCTGTGAGAAGATTCTGACAGAGAACAGAGGGGCCTTTGCAGGAACCCTCAATCATCAGGTCCTGAGTTTGATGGCATCACATGTGCCAGAGTAATGCCCTGGCCACTTTCTCTCTCTCTCTGTCTCTCTCTCTATATATATCTACCTCCCTCTCTCTCCCAGCTCTGGCTTATGGTGATGCAGGGGACTGAACTTGGGACTTTGGAGCCTCAGGTATGACAGTCCCTTTGCATAACAATTATGCTATCTCCCCCATACTCTCCCCTCTCTATTATAAATAAATCTTTCAGAAAAACTTTTAAAATTATCAGAGAAATGCAAATAAAGACAATGAGATACCACTTCACTCCTGTGAGAATGTCATACATCAGAAAAGGTAACAGCAGCAAATGTTGGAGAGGTTGTGGGGACAAAGGAAACCTCTTGCACTGCTGTTGGGAATGTAAATCAGTCCATCCCCGGTGGAGAGTAGTCTGGAGAACTCTCAGAAGTCTAGAAGTGGACCTACCCTATGACCCTGCAACTCCTCTCCTGGGATATATCCTAAGGAATCAAACATACCTATCCAAAAAGATCTGTGTATACCTATGTTCATAGCAGCACAATTTGTAATAGTCAAAACTTGGAAGCAACCCAGGTGTTCACCAACAGATGAGTGGCTGAGTAAGTTGTGGTCTATATACACAGTGGAATACTACTCAGCTATGAGAAATGGTGAATTCACCTTCTTCACCCCATCTTGGATGGAGCTTGAAGAAATGATGTTTAGTGAAATAAGTCAGAAGCAAAAGGATGAACATGAGATAATCTCACTCATAGGCAAAAGTTGAAAAATAAGAAAGGAAGGGAAAACACAAAGCAGAACTTGGACTGGAGTTAGTGTACTGTGCCAAAGTCAAAGACTATGGGGTGGGTGGGGGGAAGAGTACAGGTCCTGGAAAAGGATGACAGACGACCTAGTGGGGGTTGTATTGTTATGTGGAAAACTGAAAAATGTTATGCATGTACAGACTATTGTATTTACTGTCGACTGTAAATCATTAATCCCCCAATAAAGGAAAAAATATAAAAAGAAAAAATAAAGTCTCTGGGATGGGGAGAGAGGGTTCAGGTCCTGGAGCATGATGGCAGAGAGGGACCTAGTGGGGGGTTGTACTGTTATATGGAAATGTTATGTATGTACAAATATTGTATTTCATTATTGACTGTAAACCATTAATCCCCCAATAAAAAAATTTTAAAAATAAAACAGGATAGATGTTCTTCTGTGGGCATGAATTATGAGGAACACTAAGGCAGGGGAATGCCAGCAATGATTTCTTGCTGTTCCAATTCCCAACACTTTGTGTATTAACTCAGTGCCCTCCACTACGGAAAGAGAATCCAGTCAAGACCCAACAATATTTGATGAAACAGCTTTCACCACCTTAAGTGCTAGGGCTACAATTTATTCATACCTTAATATGACTTAGTTATGGGAGACTTCCGGAGGCAGGGCTATGGAGCAGCAGCAGCTGTGTTTCTCTCCTCTCCTCTCCTGGGTCAACTAGGAATACCAAAGGAGACAACCTGGCACTACAACAAGGCAGGACTAGAATGACTTCAGGAACCCACCAAACCACTGGTGAGTGCAAACACGTGTGGCTCATGGACAGGGAGGAGCCTAAGGAGAGACTGAGCAGCTGCTAATAGTCCAGAAGTTTGCCAGTTGAGGCACCACCTCCAATCTGCTTTACCAACAAAAAGACTGCTAAAGGGAGGAGAGGAATCCCCTAAGAATCACCAAATGTAACTGTGAGTATCCATTGCTACTACCCTCAGAGGCTGGAGCAGCAGGGGGAGGCCCTGTGCTGACATCTGGGAACAGGAAAATGGCCAGGAAACTCAGGAGAAGAGTTACACCTCAGTGGCCTAGCAGTGGGGCTCTATAGTGAGATCCTTTCCACATTGTTCTCTTGATGAAAACATGGTAAATAATTGCCTCAGAACTTACATACTATAAATGGGACTTGTTTAGAAACTCACAGGGCCCAGCAGTGCTGCCAAGCTTGGCAGAGAAGCTGAATTGAACCCAGAACTTTGGATGCTTGGGGTATGAGAGTCTCTTTGCAAAAAACCACTGTGCTGTCTCTCCACCCTGCTTTATCTCTTGGTCAGGAGTGAGGGATTAAGCTAAGAAGCCTACTTATAGTATAAAAGTCCTCAGGCTCCCATAGCCAATAGGGAAGAAAAAGAGCAAAGGAGTCTTTTAACCGCCTCCGTGCTCCAACTCAGGGATTAAAATAACATTGAAACAACTCTTAATTTCTACAACTGTGGACTCTTTAAGTACCTTGCTTAGACACAAGTCAATCCAGGCAAGAGTGATCAGTAATTTGAAAAGTACTAAAAGAGGGACCTCATAACATACTATATAGAATAGTTAAACCAACAAGAAGAAATATTAGAGAAATTAACCAGGACAAAAGTCCAGCTAAAAGCCCCCCCAAAGGTTGAACCACAAAATAGTGAGGTCAACATTCAAACACTAGTTAAGGAAATAGTTACAGGAGTGAGTAAAGAGTTTTAAAGAATTGTCATCAGAAATGCAGAAACAACAAATGAGACTCTGGAAGAAAACACTAATAATCTCAAGGTTATTAGAGAGCTGAAAGCTGAAATAGCTAAGAGCACAACTAGCTGAACAATCTAAAACAGTATCAGAACAAGGTAACAAAATAGATAAACTCCAGAAAACAGTAGAGGGGACAGAGAATAGAATCAATGAGGCTGAAGATAGAATTAGCAAGATCGAGGACAAATTAGAGGCAACTAAAAAAGAAGTAAGAGATCTCAAAAGGAGATTGAGATACTGAAAACAACAACAGAGGCACCTGGGATGACGTCAAAAGAAATAATATATGCATTATTGGCTTGCTGGAGGAAGAAAGAGAGGGAGGGGAAGAAAGCATTCTTTAGGACATAATAGCTGAGAACTTCTCTAGTCTAGACAAAATAAAAGACATAAAGATTCAAGAAGCCCAGAGGGTCCCAAACAGAATCAACCCAGACTTAAAGACACCAAGACACATCATATTTAGAATGGAAAGTAGTAAAGATAAAGAAAGGATCCTGAAGGCTTCAAGAGAAAAACAGTCACCTACAAAGGAAAACCTTAAAATTAGCAGCAGACTTCTCACACAAATACTAAAGGCCAGAAGAGAATGGCAAGGTGTCTATTGAGTGCTCAATGAGAAAGGCTTTCAACCAAGACAACTGTATCCTGATACACTAGATGGAGGCATCAAAACCTTCTCAGACAAGCAACAGTTGAAGAAATCAACTATCACCAAGCCTGCCCTGAAAGAAGTTCTGAAAGGTCTCCTATAAATAGTCAGACCACCATAAATATGCCATACATCAGAACACTCTAAAAATCTACAAGAATGGCATTAAAATATTCAGTCTTTGATATCAATAAATGTCAATGGCCTGAATTCACCTATTAAAAGACACAGAGTAGGAAGATGGATCAGAAAACACAACCCAACAATATGCTGTCTACAGGAAACCCACCTAACTCAACAAGACAAACACAGACTCAAAGTGAAAGGACTATTCTCATATCTGACATGGTAGACTTTAAAATAAATAAAAATTAAAAACATAGGAATGGACACTACTTAATGCTCAGAGGATCAGTCAATCAAGAGGACTTAACAATTATTAACATCTATGCACCCAATGAGAAGCCACCTAAGTACAACAAACATCTACTGAAAGAGTTACAGCAATATATTAACAGCAACACAATGATAGTAGGGGGTTTCAACACCCCACTCTCTCAACTTGACAGATCACCCAGGCAGAAAATCAATAACGACATAATGGAGCTAAATGAAGAGATAGATAAACTAGAACTATTGGAGATTTTCAGAATCATTCACCCCAAGAAACTGGAATACACTTTCTCTTCTTTTCTGAATATTTATTTATTTATTTATTTATTCCCTTTCGTCCCCCTTGTTGTTTTATTGTTGTAGTTTTTATTGATGTTGTCGTTGTTGGATAGGACAGAGAGAAATCGAAAGAGGAGGGGAAGACAGAGAGAGGGAGAGAAAGATATCTGCAGACGTGCTTCACTGCTTGTGAAGTGACTCCCCCGCAGGTGGGGAGCCAGGGCTCGAACTTGGATCATTACACCGGTCCTTGTGCTTCATGCCACTTGTGCTTAACCCACTGTGCTACCGCCTAACTCCCTGGAATACTCTTTCTTCTCAAGTCCATATGGGTCATTCTCAAGAATAGACTATATGTTAGGCCACAAAGACAGCATCAGCAAATTTAAGAGCACTGAAACCATCCCAAGCATCTCCTCAGACCACAGTGAAATTAAACTAACACTTAACAATCAACAAAAGATTAGTAATGGTCCCAAAATGTGGAAGCTTAACAGTACACAATTTAACAACTACTGGGTCAAAGAGGAAATAAAGGAATACATCAAAATGGTTCCAGAGTTCAATGAAAATGAAGACACAAGCTATCAAAATATTTGGGACACAGCTAAGGCAGTACTAAGAGGGAAGTTCACAGCTATAGAAGCACACATTAGGAAACAAAAAGCACAAATAAACAACCTGACTGCACACCTTAAAGACCTAGAAGAAGAACAAAGGAACCATAAAGCACTCAGAAGGACAGAAATAACTAAAGTTACAGCAGAAATAAATAACACTGGGGAGTCGGGCAATGGTGCAGCAGGTTAAGCACACATGGCACAAAGCACAAGGGCCTGCGTAAGGATCCTGATTCGAACCCCTGGATCCCCACCTGCAGGGGAGTCACTTCACAGGTGGTGAGGCAGGTCTGCAGGTGTTTATCTTTCTCTCCTCCTCTCTGTCTCCCCTCCTCTCTCAATTTCTCTCTGTCCTATCCAACAACAATGACATCAACAACAACAACAACATCAATAATAACTACAACAACAATAAAAAAACAAGGGCAAAAAGGGGAAAATAAATAATAATGAAAAAAAACATTGGAAATAAGAAAACCATACAAAAGATCAATGAAAGTATATGTTGTTTCTTTGAAAGAGTGAACAAAATTGACAAGCTTTTAGCCAGGCTCACAAAGTGAAAAAGAGAGAAGACCCAATTGAATCGGATCATAAATGAAAGAGGATGGGATGCATTGGATCGACCTTCTCATGGTGCATCCCGTGAATACGCATTCATTGGGGAAACTGACGATTCTTCCTAGCCGACTGAATCCACGTGGATCCCAGTCACTTTCAAAGCCAGCAACAAGCAGCTCCTGACAGCTTTCAACCTGACGCTGTTGACTGGCTACGGAAGAAGGGCAAACACTAGAAGAATAAGAATGAAAGAGGACATATCACAACAGACAACAGAGAAATTCAACATATCATGCAAAGATTCTATGAATAACTACATGCCACCAACCTAGAGAACCTGGAAGAAATTGACTATTTCCTAGATGTCTACAATTTTCCAAAATTAAATAAAGAGGAACTAGATAATATGAACAGGCCCATCACAGCCAACAAAACTGAAACAGTTATCAAAAACCTTCCCAAAAATAAAAGTCCTGGACCAGATGGTTTTACAAATGAATTCTACAAAACCTTCAAGGAAGAGTTCATACCTCTATTTCTAAAAGTCTTCCAGAAGATTGAAGACACAGGAATACTCCCTTTCAGCTTCTATGAAGCCATCACTCTGATACCAAGGCACATAGGGACACAACCAAAAAAAGGAAACTACAGACCAATATATCTGATGAATATAGATGCTGAAATATTGAACAAAATTCTAGCCAACTGGATACAGCAGCATATTAAAAGGATTGTTCATCATGACCAAGTGGGGTTTATCCCAGGGATGCAAGGCTGGTATAATATAGGTAAATCAATCAATCAATGTGATTCACCACATCAATAAAAGCAAGACCAAAAGCCACATGATCAGATCAATAGATGCAGAGAAAGCCTCTGACAAAATACAACATCCCTTTACAATCAAAATGCAACAAAAAATGGGAATAGATGGAAAATTCTATATATAGAAAACCTATAGCCAACATCTCACTCAGTGGTGAAAAACTGGAAGCATTTCCCCTTAGATCAGGTAAGTTCTTGCCATAGCAATCAGGCAGGAGCAAGGAATTAAAGGGATACAGATTGGAAGAGAAGAAGTCAAACTCTCCCTATTTGCAGACGACATGATAGTATACATAGAAAAACGTAAGGAATCCAGCAAGAAGCTTGTGGAAATCATTAGGCAATACAGTAAGGTGTCAGGCTACAAAATTAGCATTCAAAGTCAGCAGCAGAATTCCTCTACGGAAACATTAAGTTTGAAGAAGATGAAATCCAGAAATCAATTCCTATAACAACAAAAAAATTAATCAAAGAAGTGAGAGACTTGTATACTGAAAATTATGAGGAAATTGAAATTCAAGGAAATTGAAAAAGACACAGAGAAGTGGAAAGATATTCCATGTTCATGGGTTGGAAGAATCAACATCATCAAAATGTATACTACCCAGAGCCATATACAAATTTAATGCTACCACCACATTTTTTAGAATAGAACAAATGCTACAAATGTTTATCTAGAACCAGAAAAGACCTAGAATTGCCAAAACAATCTTGAGAAGAAAGAACAGAACTGGAGGCATCACACTTCCAGATCTCAAATTGTATTACAGGACCATTATCATCAAAACTGCTTGGTACTGGAACATGAATAGACACACTGACCAGTGGAATAGAATTGAGAGCCCAGAATTAAGCCCCCACACCTATGAACATCTCACCTTTGACAAAGGTGCCCAGACTATTAAATGGGAAAAGCAGAGTCTCTTCAGCAAATACTGTTGGAAAAAATGGGTTGAAACATGCAGAAGAATGAAACTGAACCACTATATTTCACCAAATATAAAAGTAAATTCCAAGTGGATCAAGGACTTGGATGTTAGATCAAAAACTATCAGATACTTAGGAGAAAATATTGGCAGAACTCTTTTCCACATAAATTTTAAAGACATCTTCAATGAAATGAATCCAATTACAAAGAAGGATGAATATGGGGTGATCTTACTGTCAGGCAGAAGCTGAAACACAGGATCAGAAGAGAAAACACAGAGACTTCCAGAGGCGGAGCTACAAGCAGCAGCAGATCGCTTTCTCTCCTCTCCTCTCCTCTCCTCTCCTCTCCTCTCCTCTCCTCTCCTCTCCTCTCCTCTCCTCTCCTCTCCTCTCCTCTCCTCTCCTCTCCTCTCCTCTCCTGGATCAACTAGGAATACCAAAGGAGACCACCCGGAACCGAAACAAGACAGGACTAGAATGCCCACAGGAACCCACTAAATCACCTGTGAGTACAACACATGTGGCTGGTGACAGAGAGGAGAGAGGAGCGTAAGGAGAGATTAAGTGACTGCTAACAGTCCAGCAGTTTATCAGTTGAGACCACCTCCAGTCTGCTCCAGCAACAAGGGGACAGCTGAAGGGAGGAAAGGACTCCCCAGAGACTCACCAAGTGCAACTCTGAGTCTCCATTGCTACTGCCCTCAGAATCTGGAGCAGCGACAGGGAGGGACACCAGGGGACAGAGATCTAACCAGGAAACTCAGAAGACCTATACCTCAGTGGCATAGCTGAGGGGCTATGAAAGTCTCTTTGCATAACCACTGGATTATCTCTGCCACACCCTGCTTTATCTCTTGGTCAGGAGTCAGTGATTAAGCTAAGAAGCTTATTGATAGTTTAAAAGCCCTCAGGCTCCCATAGCCTATAGGGAAGAAGAAAAAAAAAGAGGCTTTTAAACCATTGAGCTCCAACTCAGGGATTAAAATACTATTGAAACAACTGTTAACATCCACCACTGTGAACCCTTTAATTAACTTACTTAGACACAAGTCAATCCAGGCAATAGTGATCAGTAATTTGAAAAGTACTGATAAAGGGAACTCATAACATAATATATAAAATGGTTAAAACAACAATAAAAAATATTGGAGAATCGAACCAGGACAAGAGTCCAGCTAAAAGTCCTCCAGAGGGTGAAGCACAAAATAACGAGCTCAACATCCAAACATTAGCTAAGGAAATAATAACAGGAGTGAGTAAAGAATTTGAAAAAATTATAATCAGAAATACAGGAACAACAAATGAGACTATGGAAGAAAATACTAATTATCTCATGGTTATTAGAGAGCTGAAAGCTGAAATCGCTAAGAACACAACTAGTTGAACAAGCTAAAACAGTATCAGAACAGGGCAACAAAATAGATGAACTCCAGTAGAGGGCAGAGAGAATAGAATCAATGAGGCTGAAGACAGAATTAGCAAGATTGAGCATGAATTAGAGACAACTATAAAAGAAGTAAGAGATCTCAAAAAGAGATTAAGAGATGCTGAAAACAACAACAGAGTCCTATGGGATGACTTCAAATGAAACAATATACGCATTATTGGCATACCAGAGGAAGAAAGAGAAGGAGAGGAAGAAAGCATTTTCCAGGACATAATAGCTGAAAACTTCAAAGACATAAAGATTCAAGAAGCCCAGAGGGTCCCAAACAGAATGAACCCAGACCTAAAGACACCAAGACATATCATACTTAGAAGGGAAAGGAATAAGGATAAAGAAAGGATCCTCAAGGCTGCAAGAGAAAAACAAAGAGTCACCTACAAAGGAAAACCCATAAGATTAGCAGCAGACTTCTCCATACAAACACTATAGGCCAGAAGAGAATGGCAAGATATCTATCGAGTGCTCAATGAGAAAGGCTTTCATCCAAGAATACTATATCCTGCTAGACTGTCATTCAGACTAGATGGAGGCATCAAAACCTTCTCAGACAAGCAACAGTTGAAGAAATCAACCATCACCAAGCCTGCCCTGAAAGAAGTTCTGAAAGGTCTCCTATAAACAACCAGACCACCACAAATAGGACATATATCAAAACACTCTAAAACTCTACAAGAATGGTGTTAAAATGTCTTCAATCTTTGATATCAATAAATGTCAATGGCCTGAATCCACCTATTAAAAGACACAGAGTAGGAAGATGGATCAGAAAACACAACCCAACAATATGCTGTCTACAGGAAACCCACCTAACTCAACAAGACAAACACAGACTTAAAGTGAAAGGATGGAAAGCTATCATACAAGCCAATGGCCCACAAAAAAGGGCAGAAACAGCTATTCTCATATCTGACATGATAAACTTTAAAATAGATAAGACAAAAAAAGATAGGAATGGACACTACTTAATGCTCAGAGGATCAGTCAATCAAGAGGACTTGACAATTATCAACATCTATGCACCCAATGAGAAGCCATCTAAATACATCAAACTTCTACTGAAAGAGCTACAGCAATATATTAACAGTAACAAAATCATAGTAGTGGACTTCAACACCCCACTCTCTCAACTTGACAGATCATTCAGGCAGAAAATCAATAAAGACATAAGGGAGCTAAATGAAGAGATAGATAAACTAGAACTATTGGACATTTTCAGAGTCAGTCATCCCAAGAAATTGGAATACAAATTTTACTCAAATCCACATGGATCATTCTCAAGGATAGTCCATATATTAGGCCACAAAGACAGCATCAGCCAATTCAAGAGCATTGAAATCATCCCAAGCATCTTCTCAGACCACAGTGGAATTAAATTAACACTTAACAATCAACAAAAGATTAGTAACAGTCCCAAAATGTGGAGGCTCAAAGTACACTTCTTAACAACTTCTGGGTCAAAGAGGAAATAAAGGAAGAAATCAAAATGTTTCCAGACTTCAATGAAAATGAAGACACAAGCTATCAAAATATTTGGGACACAGCTAAAGCAGTCCTAAGAGGGAAGTTCATAGCTACACAAGCACACATTAGGAAAGAAGAAAAAGCACAAATAAACAGCCTGATTTCACATCTTAAAGACCTAGAAGAAGAACAACAAAGGAACCCTAAAGCAACCAGAAGGACAGAAATCACTAAAGTTAGGGCAGAAATCAATAACATTGAGAATAGGAAATCCATACAAAAGATCAACGAAAGTAAATGTTGGTTCTTCGAAAGAGTAAACAAAATCGACAAACCTTTAGCCAAACTCAGAAAACAAAAAAGGGATAAGACCCAAATAAATTGGATACTAAATGAAAGAGGAGATATCACAACAGACACCAGAGAAATTCAACATATCATGCGAGGCTTCTATGAACAACTATATGCCACCAAGCTAGAGAACCTGGAAGAAATGGACGATTTCCTAGATACCTACCAACTTCCAAAACTAAGTCAAGAGGAAGTGGATAACACGAACAGGCCCATCACAGCTAATGAAATTGAAACAGTTATCAAAAATCTCCCCAAAAATAAAAGTCCTGGACCAGATGGTTTTACAAATGAATTCTACAAAACCTTCAAAGAAGAACTAATACCTCTATTTTTAAAAGTCTTCCAGAAGATTGAAGACACTGGAATACTCCCTGCCAGCTTCTATGAAGCCAACATCACCCTGATACCAAGAGCAGACAGGGACACAACCAAAAAAGAAAACTACAGACCAATATCTCTGATGCACACAGATGCGAAAATATTGAACAAAATTTTATCCAACCGGATACAGCAGTATATTAAAAAGATTGTTCATCATGACCAAGTGGGGTTTATCCCAGGCATGCAAGGTTGGTTTAATATACGTAAATCAATCAATGTGATCCACCACATCAACAAAAGCAAGACCAAAAACCACATGGTCATATCAATAGATGCAGAGAAAGCCTTTGACAAAATACAACATCCCTTTATGATCAAACCACTACAAAAAATGGGAATAGATGGAAAATTCCTGAAGATAGTGGAGTCTATACATAGCAAACCTACAGCCAACATCATACTCAATGGTGAAAAACTGGAAGCATTTCCACTCAGATCAGGTACTAGAAAGGGCTGCCCACTATCACCATTACTATTCAACATAGTGTTGGAAGTTCTTGCCATAGCAATCAGGCAGGAGCAAGGAATTAAAGGGATACAGATTGGAAGAGAAGAAGTCAAACGCTCTCTATTTGTAGATGACATGATAGTATACACAGAAAAACCTAAGGAATCCAGCAAGAAGCTTTTGGAAATCATCAGGCAATACAGTAATGTGTCAGGTTACAAAATTTACATTCAAAAGTCAGTGGCATTCCTCTATGCAAACACTAAGTTAGAAGAAGCTGAAATCCAGAAATCAATTCCTTTTACTATAGCAACAAAAACAATCAAATATCTAGGAGTAAACCTAGCCAAAGAAGTGAAAGACTTGTATACTGAAAATTATGAGTCACTACTCAAGGAAACTGAAAAAGACACAAAGAAGTGGAAAGATATTCCATGTTCATGGGTTAGAAGAATTAACACCATCAAAATGAATATATTACCCAGAGCCATCTACAAATTTAATGCTATCCCCATCAAGATCCTAAGCACATTTTTTAGGAGAATAGAACAAATGCTACAATGTTTATCTGGAACCAGAAAAGACTTATAATTGCCAAAACAATCTTGAGAAGAAAGAACAGAACCGGAGGCATCACACTCCCAGATCTCAAACTGTATTCTAGGGCCATTGTCATCAAAACTGCTTGGTACTGGAACATGAATAGACACACTGACCAGTGGAATAGAACTGAGAGCCCAGAAATGAGGCCCCACACCTATGGACATCTAATCTTTGACAAAAGGGCCCAGACTATTAAATGGGAAAAGCAGAGTCTCTTCAACAAATGGTGTTGAAAACAATGGGTTGAAACATGCAGAAGAATGAAACTGAATCACTGTATTTCACCAAATACAAAAGTAAATTCCAAGTGGATAAAGGACTTGGATGTTAGACCATAAACTGTCAGATACTTAGAGGAATATATTGGCAGACCTCTTTTCCACATAAATTTTAAAGACATTTTCAATGAAACAAATCCAATTACAAAGAAGACTAAGGCAAGTATAAACCTATGGGACTACATCAAACTAAAAAGCTTCTTCACAGCAAAAGAAACCACTACCCAAACCAAGAGACCCCTCACAGAATGGGAGAAGATCTTTACATGCCATACATCAGATAAGAGTTTAATAACCAACATATATAAAGAGCTTGCCAGACTCAACAACAAGACAACAAATAACCCCATCCAAAAATGGGGGGAGGACATGGACAGAATATTCACCACAGAAGAGATCCAAAAGGCTGAGAAACACATGAAAAAATGTTCCAAGTCTCTGATTGTCAGAGAAATGCAAATAAAGACAACAACGAGATACCATTTCACTCCTGTGAGAATGTCATACATCAGAAAAGGTAACAGCAGCAAATGCTGGAGAGGGTGTGGGGTCAAAGGAACCCTCCTACACTGCTGGTGGGAATGTCAATTGGTCCAACCTCTGTGGAGAACAGTCTGGAGAACTCTCAGAAGGCTAGAAATGGACCTACCCTATGACCCTGCAATTCATCTCCTGGGGATATATCCTAAGGAACCCAACACATCCATCTAAAAAGATCTATGTACACATATGTTCTTGGCAGCACAATTTGTAATAGCCAAAACCGGAAGCAACCCAGGTGTCCAACAACAGATGAGTGGCTGAGCAAGTTGTGGTATATATACACAATGGAATACTACTCAGCTGTAAAAAATGGTGACTTCACTATTTTCAGCAGATCTTGGATGGACCTTGAAAAATTCATGTTAAGTGAAATAAGTCAGAAACAGAAGGATGAATATGGCATGATCTCACTCTCAGGCAGAAGTTGAAAAAGAAGATCAGAAAAGAAAACAGAAGTAGAACCTGAAATGTAATTGGCATATCACACCAAAGTAAATGACTCTGGGGTAGGTGGGTGGGTGGGGAGAATACAGGTCCATGAAGGATGATAAATGACATAGTGGGGGTTTTATTGTTAAATGGGAAACTGGGGAATGTTATGCATGTACAAACTATTGTATTTACTGTTGAATATAAAACATTAATTCCCCAATAAAGAAATAAATTTTAAAAAATGGGAAACTGGGGAATGTTATGCATGTACAAACTATTGTATTTACTGTTGAATGTAAAACATTAATTCCCCAATAAAGAAATAAATTTAAAAAAAAAAAAAGAAGAGAAAACACAAGTAGAACCTGAACTGGAGTTGGTGTATTGCACCAGAGTAAAAGACTCTGGGGGTGGTGTGTGGGGAGGAGTACAGATCCAAAAAGGGTGACAGAGGACCTAGTGGGGTTTTATTGTTATGTGGAAAACTGAGAAATGTTATGCATGTACAAACTATTGTATTTACTGATGAATGTAAAACATTAATTTCCCATTAAAGAAATTTTTAAAAATGACTCAGTTATATAAATTGTTTCTAAGAGCCACAGAGATAGTTTATCATGTAGGGTGTCTGCCTTACTATGAATGCAGCCCAGCTTAGAGACCTGACACCATATGGGAGGTACTATGGTGTTGGAAGAAATTCAGAAGTCTCCCCCTCTCTCTGTCTCTCCTTCTCTATCTGTCTAGATGAAAATGTAGCTCAGGAATGGTGAAATCAAGCACACACACGTTCTAGGACTCATAATATACACATAATAAAAAATATTCAGAATCCACAATAAATAAATGAAAATGTTCATCACAGGTTATTTATGTACAGTATGTTCAAAACTTTCTCTCAAAAAAGCAGGAATCTGTTGTTCCATTGAATATAGTAAGGCATCTCTGGAGATTTACTATTTTTTAGTACTATGCTCAGTTGCAAAAAGAACATAATTATTTCAACAGAAAGCACAACCCACTCCCCATTCAACTTGAATGGAAGAAACAGCTTTCTGAAAGTCAGCAAGGAGAGAAAGCTATGCTACCCACATGTGAGCCTGAGCTAAGGAAGTATGTACTCTTGAGTCAGGGCTTTCTGCACAGATCCATATTACTATCTGAGATGGAAACCTCAGTTTACTGCTTAGTCCCTCTCCAAACTTTTGTTCACTCTAGCAATTCCCTCTGTGACTTGGCCTGCTAACTTTACTTTAGTTGCCTGTCAGTCCTGAACTCTGATATGGAGTCATAGTATGAAAGAGGCATGAGGCAGAAGATTACTTTTACCTTGGGATTTTGAAAACTTCAACTTTTCTTTTCTTTTCTTTTTTTCCCCAGTTTTTCATTTAAAGACCTCATGATGACACATGCTGAAACTCTAGAAACCAAATACTGAAAACTGTTTTCGAGTCTCCAGGCACTGACTGATTCACCAGCTTGTACACGGTCTCCCCACCTCTTGCTCTACTTCCTTTTTACTCTGTACTTCTCCATAATACACACACTCACACACTCACAGTCACTGGCATAAGAGAGTGAAGAAACTCAACTAACATACATGTGTGATAAAGTGGCTCATATGGCAAAATGTCATGTTCGGTGCTGGGGCTGCTTCTGGTGCTAGTGATCTGGTCATAGCAGAGAAGTCATCTGATTTCCCACAATTGACATTTCTTCATCTGCCAGACAACCATTATTAAACCAGCCTGGGCTGCTTCACAGGGAAGGGAACTAACTGCAGAACTGGGCAAGGCCAGTGAACATTTCAAGTTATTTCTGAGATACAAATTATCAGCAGAGATGCAATTCCTCTACCAGTCTCAACTCTCCTTGTTCCACATAAGTGTATTCCCATCCTAGCAGGCTCACAGAACACTAATTAGTATCATCAGCAAACAAGATGATAATTCCTTCCCAAATACAAGCCATCAAACAAACAAAAATGCAATAGAATTAAATGAATATAGGCAGGGAACATCACTTTTCCAGATCTGTGAACCTGTGACCTGATTTCCTTTCACATCAACCAAGTTTTCATGTTCTATTAGCCCTAACCAATAGCCAGTGCAGACATCTGGGTAGAATCCCTACCCTTGAACTATTTGCTCAAGAAACAGAGAAGGGGAACAGACAATGGCATGCTGGCCTCCACTGACAAGTAAACATGACCCAGCTTGCTGTGGTCACAGGTGAGTGACTTACTTGGTCACTTCCCCACCCACCCAGAATGATTAGACTGGACTTTAAGGCACTTCCCTCACTCTCAACACAGTGTCAGTTCCTGTCACTTACAGTCCCTAAGTGGGGTCAGAAAATCTGGCAGCTACTATAGCAGGCAGGGGGCTAGGGGGCTCTACAGCAACCCTACTGCTCTGCCTTTTTCTCTAAAAAGAAAAAAAAAAAAACTAGTAATGGTTGGGTGAGGATAATGGGAAAGAACAAGAAAATTCCACCAGATTTAACAGATTTGCCTATAGGTGCATCTCTCAAGAACTTTCTCCAGGCCAAGAACAGTAAAGCTAGAACAGGCTCCACATGAACCTGTCCACTGCCTAGTCCAAAGACCATCCATGGAGAAATTTCAGTGCCCACCAGGCTCTGTTCACATCTCATCAGCATAATGTGTGGGTGTTTTAGCAAAAACCTAAATATCACCTCCCCAGGTGGTGACTGAGTCCAGTCTTGACCTTCGGGTGGGGCAACCCACTACTTGTCCCCATCACCAGTTTTATTCTACTAAACCAGTACTCCCCAGGGAACCAAGCCTTCTGCCCTGTCTGACATCATTACCTTGGCTTCCCGCTCTTTCCACAAAGCCTTAAGCTGGCTCAGTTCTTCTCTCAACCTCAGAATCCGGCTCTGTACATGTGGAGAGAAGCTTGCCAAGACTGGGGTGCGGGGGGCGGGGGGGATAAAGTGACTAAATAGATAACCATCTCACCAGTCAGGGCTGGCCTTCCCAGCAGCTGCTGCCCTGCTGCCAGCACTTCTGGTGCTGGCCAGGGGAGAGGTAGCACAGAGCCCTAGGGTGTGCTCATGTAGATGGTGTGGAGAGGCAGACAGCATCCCAGCACAGCAGGTCACAGAAGCTGTGCTGAGTGAAGCCCTGATAGGGGCAGGGAATGCTCTGTCTGCATGCTTTGTATATCCACAAATACTCACCCTGCCAAAAATTCTCAACCTGTCATCTGAGGAATATGGACAGGAAGGGCCTCCCAAGAGGCCAAGATATGTTTATAGCTTCTCCACCAGCCTTAAAAATGCCCTGGGTGGGCATGGGGGGCGGCACAGAGTACTTGGGAGCATTGTTGGGATGCCCCATCACTGTCCCACCTGAGGGGCTGCCTCTGACATGTAAGTGTTGGGCACAGTTCCAAGGAGAGAAGTGGCCTGCCAGCTTGAGGTGGCTCTGAGGTCTTCAAAGCCATTTGGAGTCAACCAACCTGAGAGGTTTTGATCTTCCCCCTCACCCCAATCCTCTCCAGTCAAGTGGATGTGGACACTTCCTCTCTAGGACACCCCAACATTGACTTCATGAATCTATTCTGAGAGTGTATGCAGCAGTGAGCATAAAATACTTTGGACACAAGAGAAAAGACACTACTGACATGAAAAATTCTTCCTGTGCTCCAGCACAGAGCTGTCTGGCCTAGCTGCTATAGCAGACCTGCATCACACACAGAGAGCAGGACAATCACACCAGCCAGCAAGGGCTTAGAAGGCAGGGCTGGGGCTGTCACTAGGATCTACCTGCCAATTTCTGACTGAATTACTGGAGAAAAGAGAGAGAAGCCCAGCCCAAATTTCCCACTGCTATAGGGAGATGTCAATTTACTTCCGCCTAATAACTCCACAAGAGCAACAGGTAAACACACATGTTCATTACCAAGTCTAATTAGGCTGGCAGACAAGTGGCATTAATCATTTTTGACTGTACCTGGGACTCAATGCCCCCCCCATAATCAGAAATTTTTAAGCTCTTATGAATGGAGGGGGTGGGTACAATGCTAATCAAGCCATATTCAATTCTTTCACTTTCATCTTTTGAGAAGACCAAGCAGGGAGGAGAAAAAAAAAACAGAGGATACAGTTTGGAGACCCCAGAAAGCAGCTCTCAGAGCATTAGAGGTTCTTGCTTTGTACTCAGGAAATCTCAGTCTCACTACCATTACTTTCTCTAGGAAGAGTGTCACAATTAGAGAGGGGCATGGCAGAATTCATGGTGGGGAGTCCACTATCTTTGACAACAAAAACAGTTTGTGAATTTTCTAACCTTCTATTTCAAACCTGGGTTGAAATCAATGAAGCTACACACACACTCCTACTGTACTTGGCAAATAAACACCTTTCAGGCACTCAAAATATCTGGGCCTGCTATAGGGAGAGTCAATGCCAGTGCCAATGCCAATGTCCTAAAAAGAACCCATGACTGGACATGGGTCTGCATGATCTATACATTGTTACATGGGAGGTTCCAGTTTTTGTAGAGCATTGGGTTAAGTCCAGCCATAAGTACTATCACAAAACAGGGCTGGAATGGCTGGCCAAGGGGCCTGTGTGGCACCAGTCTCACTGTCTGATCTCCATTTCCTCCTGGAAGTCTCCATAAACAATACTTCATACTTGCACCATAATTAGTCTGTCACAGAAGGGAGATGTTAAAATCCAATGAATTAACCCTCCATGGCACTGGACAGGCCCTTTCAGAGAGGACTGGCTCTGAATACACAGTTCACTGGCATCATGCAAACATCCCTCCTTGAGTGTTGAGTTGGACTTAAGTTTTGCCACTTTCCAGACTATTCCTTGTGCTAGGATCATGTACATATCCAGCAAAATATGAGAAGAGTAAAAGGTCAACTCTACAGACCTTCTACAGAAGATATTCCCATAAATTAGAAGGGACCTTCCTGAAAACAAAGCTAAAAGACAGCTGGGGAGTTTCTTGGGTTGTTTGCTGTTGGCCCTGCCCTGCTGGAAACAGATTCTCACCATTTCCTGGGTCTCCCTACCCACCTCCAAGTCAGCCCCCTCTCCCTTTCCTCTCCAATCATTAATGGATTTATTTCTCTATCTAGAAAACACTATTTCTTTAATCTTGGACATGAACATTAACTCTGAACTTTCCTTCTGGCAAATCCAGCATTAGCCAGAACTGAATTATAGATCTGGAAGAAAGGGCTGACTTAAGTTAGAGGTACACTCACTAAGAAGGTAGCCAAACAGCAAGAAGGCAGTTTTCTAAAAGCTTCCTTTATTAGAAACCTATTTTTCCAACATAGCTCCCAGCCAATGCCAGCCTCTTGTTCAGATAGCTGTCATTCATATACCCATGAGCAGGGACGTTTCATGGCAGAAACAAACTGCCACCTTCATCACCCATTTTGAAGATCTTCCTCAACTTTAATGGAGTTAGGATAAACCCACTGAAAGCTGAAATTAGGCTACTGTAAAAATATATTTGCTGTACTTAACCTACTAACCTTCACAGCTAAATCCAGACCACGTTCAATGTGCTCATAGTACTTACCTTTGCCTGTGGTTAGGCAAAATCATCAGTCAATTTTATAATGAAATGTTGACTAGCTCAAGTAATTTATTGAATACTGTACTGAAAGTGAAGAACAGAATTCTCTAGTTAGAAATCAAAAAGGTTTTACATGGTAGGTGGCTCACCATATGGAACACAAACATTTAAGCCCCAGGCCATCACATTGGAGTACATGGGGATGGGGATAGTTTTACTCCAAAGCTAACTTTATCAAAGTAAGGACTATAAAAGCTGAATATGGGAAAGAGACTGGCATACTATGTCTGTATCTCTTACTACTTATCTTTCACTCTCAACTGAAAAGAAAATAAATGGCTACTGGGAGTAGCAAAGTTGTTCAGGAACTGAGCCTTAGTTATAACCTTGGTGTCAAACAGTAAAAAAAAATAATAATAACTGAATGACTAAGTGACTAGGAGGTGCCACATTCAGTAGAGTACACACATTACCATGTGCAAGGACCAGATTCATGTGCAGAGGATAAGCTGACAAGTGGCCTATTAGTGTTACAGGTCTCTCTTTCTGTCTATATCACTCTGTCTCTGTCTCACCCTCTATCAAGGAAAATGAAAAAAAAAAAAAAAAGATGGCCTCTATGAACAGCATAGTCATTATGCAGGCACTGAGTCCCAAAAATAATCCTGGTGGGGAAAAAGTTTCTATTGAATATATGCATTTTCATCATTGTAAAGTCAAAAAAAAAATCACAAGTCAAACCCCTGTATGTCAGGACCCTTTGCCACTGAGACTGTGCTCTGTGCTTGTACTTTGTTGCAAGTGAAAAAAGGCTAGATGTCAATGTCTCAGTGCCTCTAAATCATGGACATTCTTTGAAGGGCTCCTCAGTTACACAGCCCTCTCCCCATAAAAGACATGGAGGCAAAACTGGTGTTTCTAGAGCACAATCAATATCCATACTTCCCAGGATGCAGTTGCTACTCATTTTCCCACTTTGTTCAGAACTAGGTGAAGTTTGAAAAGTCGCTGCTTAAAGAGGTGTTCCTAAGAGGACGATTGTTACAACTGTTTCGTAAAAGGAATAACAATATTCAGATTGAACTACATGTTCACAATGCATCTTGCCAGGTACTCTGCATTCATTCATTCACTCATTAAATTCTTGCATTAGCATGATGAAGCAGGTAATATTATAACCCCTACTTTTTTTTTCAGAGCTATGCCTCACCATGTATAACACATACAGTTATCCTCCCCCCTTTCATTCAGATAGGGAAATAGGGAGAGAGATAACACAGCACCAGAGCTTCTCCCAGTGCTGACATGTGGTGCTGGGGTTTGAAGCTGGGCTAAGAACATATCAAAGCAGCCTTTCTACCCAGTGAGATATCTCCACAGCCATATCTACACATTTTTCTTCTGGCCCCAGGACCATGCACAATTCCACTACTCCCACAG